>NC_134854.1:12202500-12802500 GCF_049852395.1 Peromyscus maniculatus bairdii | reverse complement strand
ACTTCCTGTCGGTTCGTTTTTTTATAGTATGTTGTTCTGCCTTCTCATTGGTTGTAAACCCAAACACATGACTGCCTCGTCACTGTCTGAATGTACAGCCCCCTAGGTCTTAAAGGCATATGTCTCCAATGCTGACTGTATCCCTGAACACACAGAGATCTTATGGGATTAAAGGCGTGTGCCACCACCGCCACACTCTTGCTATGGCTCTAATAGCTCTGACCCTGAACACACAGATATCTATGGGATTAAAGGCGTGTGCCACCACCACCACACTCTTGCTATGGCTCTAATAGCTCTGACTCCCAGACAACTTTATTTATTAACATACAATCAAAATAATAATTCAGTACAATTAGATTACCACCACATTTCCCCTTTTCTGTTTTAATAAAAAGAAAAAAAGCAAAAGGTTATAACTAACAAAAGAAAAACTATATACAAAAGTACAATAACTATATACAATATATACAAGTAATAAATACCTAAACAGGTATTTGACAAATCAGAGAAAAAATCTACAATACAGAAACTTAAACTTCAGGTATCTTCTTGTATAGTAGATTCCTAGAACATATTCAACTTGTATAATTGAAACATCTTACTATTGACCAGCAATTTTCCATTTCCCCTTCCTTTCTGGCAAGGACTATTATACTACCTGGTTTCATGTGTTTGACTCTCAAATACATAATAGAAATGGGGTTGTGTACTATTTATTCTTTTAGGAATAACTTTTATGAAGTTAAAATATCTTAGAAGTTTAACCATGTTATAGTACATGACAAGACTTGCCTCTTTTCTTAAAAATGGATGACTTCTCACAGTCTGTGTTTGCCTCCCCTATTTATTTATCAGTTGGTTAATTGGTTGAATGATTGTGTTGCTATCCATTGTACCCAGAGCCTCATGCATGTTGTATACGTGCTCTACACTGAGCAGCATCCCATCCTACCCTTCCATTTTAATTTAATGACATCTCTGAAAGTAACTAGGTTGTTTTTGTGTGTCTGAATCCTGAGTTTAATTAGTGATGTTCTTTGTGTGTTATTTAATGTTTGCCTTTTCTATCTCCTCCATTTATTACAAGTGTCTTCTAGAGACTGTTTTAGAGTCTAACTCACAGGGCCTTCAGCAGAACTTCCTCAGGGTGGTTGTCTGAAAGATGCTGAAGTCCTGCTCCATAAATTAGGCCTCTGAAAAGGAAACAACTCAGAGCATTTGAAGATCACTGAGGAGTTAACAATGAAAATGGAGTCCTGTGGAATATAAAATATATTCAGTATAGGAAGACATTAGTCTTGCAAGTTTAATTTCTGTTTCATTTATAAGATTTTCACAGTTTCGTAGAAAAATGGATTCAGTTTTACTACTAGTGTTTTAACAAGTGTCCCATTCACACTCCTTAACCACTGCCAGATACTTTACTCAACTATGAATTTGTTCTTTGACTTGTTACATGGTGACCACAATGGATAGAAAGAATCACAGCATTAGCAGTTTCACTTTACATAATACAGCATCATTAACACTTACAGAACCCTCCTGTGAGTAGGACACTAGTTACTTTTTGAGTTATACACTTAAGACAACATTTACAACAAGCCTATGAGTGGACTACCACTGACTCTATTTCACAAACGGACAAACTGAAGTACAAAGCTGTTAAGACTTGCTTGGTGCTGGGGAGATGGTTCCGTTACTAAAGTGCTGGTCTTGTAGCATGAGGACCTGAGTGTGATTGACAAAACTCATGTTAAATAATAATAAAAAATCCCATTCTTGCTGGTATACACTTATGATCCCAGACCATGAACAATGATAGAGATAGAATGCTGAGCCAGCCTAGCAAGTTCTAAGCCAGTGAGATACTGTCTCAAAAAAGAAGAAAAAACAAATGTGTGTGTGGTGGGGATGGGCGTTGAGGTAGATCAGCAAGTAAAGGTACTTACTGCCAAGCTTTATAACCTGTGCTTGATCCCTGGGCCCCACATGGTGAAAAGAAGGACTTGAAACCACAAAGTTGTCTTCCAATACCCATGCCCAGTCATAGCTGGGTATGTGTGTCCATAAAAAGTTGTCCTCTGCCCATGTCATGTATGCACACATCTGCTGAAAGTTCCCTAGATAAACGTCATGCATTCACCATTTTGAGGTCTGGGCCCATTGACTTCTAACACCTTTGCCTGTGCCAATGGTTTGTAAAGTTTGTGTATGTCAGAATTGCCCCAGTGCTTGTTTAGCTGCACATTGGCAGGCAGTCCTCACTCTCAGTTCCTGAACTAGTAGTTCTGATCTACTGCTCATGAAATGGCCTTCCTAAGGCTTGCCAGGATGTAATGATCTGAGACTGCCTTGTGAACCACAGCTATATCCCTCTGAAGATGAGCTTGTATCATATATGTGAGTTAGGAAACTCAGTAGTGGTCTATCTATCTTCATTAGTTTTTACAACTGGACTTACCACAACTAGCTACAGTATAATATTGATTATTACCATAATACAAACTCCCTCCAAAACTGGGAGACGATATAATCTGATAGTTAAAATATTGGCATGAGAAAGACTTGAATTTCCTTTCTGATTCTCCTACAAAATAGAGGTGGAGCATTGCTAAGGTGGATCTTTCCTGACTCAATTGCCCTCCTGTAAAATAGGGAACTGATAGTATCAATTATAGAGCTGCTGCAAAGATTAAGGAGATAAAGTATGGAAAATAACTTGCAAGTATTTCAGTATCTTAGCTGGTATATGTGCTCCTGACCTTGACAGCCCAGACTGAGTTTCAAACGTCTCTTGGTTGGTTTCCAGACAGTACTGAAGCACAAAAGTTTTAAAAGTTCTTCAAAATTATAAGTACATTTGCTTTTATAATTTAATGTGAGGGGATGTAAGACAGGTTTTAAAAGGGTTTTGAAGATCTATGTGCTTGGAAAAATAACTTTAAAATCACTTAACCTTCCATTGTGTGGGAGAACATAGAAAATTTGTTTTAAATGTTCATAGGAACTGAAGCAAATTGTTTTTGTTACCTGTGTTTTTACAATCGTGTGCTGTTGTGTCTGACCAACTGAGGATCATTTTAGTATTTATGGTTTAAAATAACTCTAATTACGGAAATTGACATGAGCGACGTGTGGAAAAAATAATTGAATGGTTGGTATCACCATCTTGCAGCCAAGAGTTCTAGCATTTTGGCAGACTCTGGGCATTTTCCTGTGTTGATTTATTATTAGCATGAAACAGGAATGCGGGATTTTTGTGCATTTGATGCCTCTGAGTTTGTACTGCACTGCCCTCTGGAGGAGAGAACTTGCCATAGCATATGTATTGTAATTTTGGGAAAAACTTACACTCCAGAGAGACAAATTGTATGAACATATGATTCATGATATAAGCATCAAAATGCAAAATAAGAACTATTGTGTCTGATTATAATATGTAATTTAAATTATTGAGAATGAATGAGTAGCATTCACACCAAGTATTTCAGCTTTAAATACTGATGCATCTTTCATGTTTGGCCTTTAAAATAAGTAAATATTTTATGTATCTTATAGCAGTAGTGCAAAGTGTGAATTTATAACATTTGCCTCACTGATGTTGAGCTTTGTCCTTTATTTTGAATATATATTGGATTATCCATTTAGGGAACAGTTATTTTTTAAAATTCACTTGCTTTTTCACACGTGATCAAAGATTAATCTTTTACCACTCATACTATTCAAACTCCATGGTGTATATCTGTCCTTTACAATGGACACATGGGCATTGCTTAGGTTATTAAAAATAAACTGTGAGAATATTTCTCCGGGAAATTTGACTGATAAAAATGAAGCTAGGACAGAAAATCAGGAGTGCATTTGAAACATCAGATTGTAATGTCTGTATTACTCTTTGAAAATTAATTTTTAATGACCATTACAGAAATGGACTCTGAAGTTTTTGACACAAAACTTATGAAACTGGCAGCATCCATGGCCCATCTCCTGTGGAGTCTGTGTTGTTTGCTCATGAACTGATGGTATCAGAGAATTTATCTTGTGATTTTTCTTTTATGTTTCAGTTTAGAACTCCAAGATTTCTTTGGCTGGGACCAATGGGCTAAGAACTAGACTGTTACCCAGAGGACAATGAAGTAATTGAAGAAAATAATGAGTAATTGAGATTATAAAGAATGAATCTTTAGGGGTTCTTCTATTTTCCTCCTCCTGTGTTTGCCTAGACTTTTCAACCATTTTTAGATTTCTCACTAAAATCTCATCTAGGCAAATTCTCTTTTAACACCTGTGCACTAGCAGGCCAACTCAAGATGGGTAACCAAAGTCAAGTAGCTAAAGTGGTATTACTTGTCTATTGTAGCTTTTTAAAGTATTTTTTTCTTAATTTTGAGACCATAATTTAATTGCATTTCTCTCTTCCTTTTTTTGTATTTCCTCCAAACCCTCCAAGTTCTCCTCCCTACTCTCCTTCAAATTCATGGGCTCTTATTAAATTAATTGTAATTGCACAGACATGTACATACACATACATTCCTAAATATAACCCATTCAGTCTGTGGAATATTACTTACGTGTGTGTTTTCAGGGTTGACCATTTGGCACTGGACAGCCAATTAGTGTGCTCTTCCCTGAGAAGGACCTTTTCTTCTCCCAGACTTATTAATTACCTATAGTTCTTTGCCTACGGTTAAGGCCTCAGGGTTTTTCCATGTGCAGTTTGGCAAGTTCATTGGTGTCATCCTTGTTCAGCTCACGTTTGGTGGTCATATTGGTGATCCTGTATGGGTGAAGCTTCTGACATTGCTAGGAAACACAGTCTCACAGCAAACTCTCTGATCCTTTGGCTTTTACAAACTTTCAGCCTCTTCTTCCACAGTGTTAACTGAACTGGTAGCTTTTAGGTGCTATCCATTCAAGACTGTGCCACACTATCAATTGTCAAAGCCTAAAATCAAAGAAACCATACAGATACGGAACATGAGGATACATTTCCAAATGACGCTTTCCGTGGGACATAAGCTGTAGAGAAATCAGGGAGGGAGACGGAAAAAGACAGGCAGGGACAGTGTTTTTAGTAATATGTGTTTTACTAGAATGACGAGATATTAAAATACATATTAATTTATAAATTGATAAACTGACGTCTACAGAACAGTGTTAGAAAACAGGGACCACAGGCTTGTGCATTTGATGTCTTCATTACACTCAGCTGGGTGCAAGCAGGGTCCTCTTCCCTTGGACTATAATGTTGAAGTGGATAATGCTATGATTTTAATTTGTGACATAAGTTTCTTGTCATTACTTCTCTTTCTACTTCCACTTTCAATACCCATTTAAAATGTGTATTTCAAGAGTCCAATAGAAATTACCATCTTAGATAAATCATAAACAGATGCAAAACTATATTACATTTAGATTTATTTTTACATTTCATAAAACTATTGTTTAGCCAACTTTCTGATCATGTTAAGTAATTTTCTTCTGGTTATAGGCCTTCCATATAAATGTTCACTCTGCCAATTAGGTTTAAATTAATACATTTATTGTATGAGGGAGTTCTGGGATCACTATTGTACCATATAAATTAACTTCTGTGTATTTGGAAGTTTTCCTGTGTCCTGGCCTGCTGGTGGTCAGGACAAATCTCTCCCACTCACATCCCCCAAGTAAGCACACAGAGGCTTATATTAATTACAACTGCTCAGCCATTAGCTCAGCCTTACTACTGACAAGCTTACACTTAAATTCAGCCCATTTCTGTTAATCTATATGTTGCCACGTGTCCCATGGCTTTACCTGTGTGCCATTACATACTGCTCCCTGGAAGGCAGGCTGGAGTCTCCTGACTCAGCCTTCCTCTTCCCAGAATTCTCCTTGTCTGCTTATCCTGTCTATACTTCCTGCCTGGTTACTGGCCAATCAGCATTTTATTAAACCAGCATACAAAAGCACTATCCCACAGCACTTCTGAGCATATTTTAGCCTTCTGAAAACAGGTAATTGAACCTAGTATCAACTGCAAGTTTGCTTCATTCCTTTCTGATTATTAAAACAATTTAATAGAGTGGTGATTATAATTTTATAACTGATATTCATAATAGTTACCATAACCTGAACTATATTGTGATTTGTTTAATGCTACCTTTCAAATTGAACTTGTCTTTTGACAATTACATACAAGTGTATAGCATATTGTTTACTGTTTACTTTTGCTTTCTACCATCTGTCTCTCACCCATCATTGTCTCCTCAACACAAGTACCCTTCTCACATCCATGCCTTTATGTTTCACTTTGTGGCCCACTGATATTAACCATGGCTGTCTGTGTGGCCACTACTCTGGAATCTTAGAGCTGAAAAAGCTCACTGGTATACAACTGAATTCAACAAATTCACCTCCCCCAGAATCCATCAGTTGCCAACAATCTGGCAGGAAGGGTTAGAGCTACTCAAGTCCCTCCTAGATCCATGATCAGCCATTTACAGGGCCAGTTATATGTAATACCAGTGCAGGTAACCACTGTTGCTGAGAGATCATGTTTGCAATGGCCATGCCATGCTCTGCATATAGCATTTTGCAGCCCTTCTCCTTTTCTTCCAGATATTATGCTGTTTGTACATCCTTTTCAACAGTGCTCCCCAATCCTGAAGGGGGTGAGGTGTGTGAATGTCTTGTTAATGGCAAAGTCTTCCACCATTAATTATTTCCATCATCTTGCACAGCCAGGAGTCTCTACAATCACTGCTGTTTACAATAAAAAGAAGCTTTTCTGACTGGCTAAAGAAAAGAATAGCCTTTGTCAATGGATATGAACATAGCTATTTAGATAGGTACGTCAAGTTTGTTGTTTTGTTTTTAAAAGCAGTATTGAGTTCTTTCATAGAGTCTGTGATTCCCCAGCCACAGGTTTTTAGGACAGTTCACAGTACCAGGCCTGCATGCAGCTGTGAAGCTTGCAAACAGGAGAAAATATGGGCCTGGTACTGTGAACTGATCAAAAACCTGTGGCTGTGGAGGCATTTTTCTCACTGGAGGTTCCCTCCTTTCAGAGAACTCCAGCTTGTGTCAAGCTGACATTAAACTATCCACCACAGCCTTCTAGCCTGAAACTTGCTAGATAGCCCACAATGACTTGAAATCACTCTTCCTGCCTCAGCATCCAGAGTGTTTGCATTGTAGCCACAGAGCCATTACCTCCAGATAAGCATATGATTGCAATGTAAATTCCAATACAAGTAGATTGTACTGAAATGAACTTTAAAGAGATCTGCACAGGAGCTTATTCAGTACGTAATTAAAAATCTAAGCCTCTGAAATGAGATACACGATTTTTCTTCACAGGTTTTTTCTTTTTCTACTCTATCCAAATACTATAGCACCACTAGGCATAAAGAAGAAGAAAAATGTGGCACCATTTTTAAATTTTCTTAATCACAATACAATTTTTCTTTTTAGCAATCAAGCAAATCAATTTTCCCTTTAAGAACAGAATTATATTAGTATCTACAGACCAGATTCTATGGGGAATAAAATCTGTGCAGAATTTAGCTGAAGTTCTATATCTTAAATGTGACTGATATGTAAATATCTAAGAAGTTAATTCATTTAATTAATCTTACTTCTCCAATGCTCACATTTGGATCAACTTCAGGTTTTGACCAGTGATTTTTAATGGCTCTGGTAGGACTAGGTACAGTCAGTGGCAGCTATTATCTGTAGGAATTCTCCATCTCTTACATTAATGATCTTTAAGGACTTCACTAATTGCTCTCAAGAGAGAGTATAACCTACTAATGCATTATTGTAGATTATGTAATGAACAATAGGAGTTTCAGCATATACAAGTTACAACAAGAAACTATTCTAACTGACCTTGAAAGGTTAATAAGGTGGATTTGATAGAAAAGCTTAATTGAAGAACAAGCTAAAATGCAATCTTATGCATCTTAGTTTGAATTTATCAATAATGATTTTAGAAAATATTTATAGAATATTACCCATAACTACTTTTGAAAACCTCGAAACTGTAAATATAATAATTCAATACACACCTGAAACAACTTCAAATTATATACACAGTTGTTATTTATTTGGAAATATATTTATTGCAAGTAGTACTGATTTTCATGAGGCCATTTTTCATAAAAGAATATCATGTACATTTATCATAACTCCCCATAATTTATATGTTACATTTTTTCTCCTCACTCACATACTCTTCATCTAGACCATTTTGTTTCTTGTTGGTGCCATATGTAAAAACATATGCACATATATGTATATATATTGTTTGTGTGTGTATATATTTATATACAATTACATTGTTTAACCAATTAATTAAAATAGACTGTTATAGCTCATTCTTCTATAAGTAAAAAAGTATCCTGTTTTAACTAATCACAGTGTTTTTCTCCTTGATTTTCTAATTTCTCACAACTATTTCTAGAAAAGTATAGTCTTTTCAGCAATACTGCTGGGAAAACTACATATCACTTGCAAACAAAACAAAACAAAAAACCCAAACCAAAACAAACAAACAAGAAATGGATGAGTCTCCATATTGCACCATATTTTACAAAATTTAAAATGAATCAAAGATTTAAATGTGAAATTGAAAACACCAAAGCTTTTATTAGGAAGTCTTCATGACATTTGATCTAACAAAAATTATTTCCTTATCATATTAAAAATTAGATGATGTAAGAAACATAGATAATTGGACTCCCTCAAAACTTGCCAAAGAGAACTCTTAAAAGCAAGAAAAGAAAGGAAGGAAGGAAGGAAGGAAGGAAGGAAGGAAGGAAGGAAGGAAAGGAAAGAAGGAAAGAAAACTCTTAAAAGCAAGAAAAGAAAGGAAGGAAGGAAGGAAAGGAAGAAAGGAAAGAAGGAAAGAAAAAACAAGGCAACTTATAATTTACAGACCATATGTAATTAGTGAACTCATAGGATACTAAAAATTGGAGGAAACTCAATGCAACAAAAACTTCTTGGGTTTAAATTGACAAAGGTCTAAATAGGCATAGCTCCTCAGATGGTGGATGGCTGTCCATGAATACGGGCTAACACTACAGCCTTAGAAAAGTCAAATGGAACCACTGTGAGAGACTGCTTCATTGCCACCAGAAAGGCTATTTTCAAACCAAAGAACAAAGGTAACAACAATTGGCTAGTAGTGTGGTGGTTAGCACTATCAACATAACCTACACTCTTTTGAGAGATGAAACTCTGGCCATGACTGTGGAAGATTGTCTTCATTAATAGGTATAGGAAGACCACATTGTAATTATGGGCAGGACCTGAGATGTACAAGAGGAGAAAGCAAATTGAAATCTAGAATGCATTTATTTGCTGCCCTCTTCCTCCGAGTGCAGAGATAATGTCACCAGCTGCTTCAAGAACCTTGACTTCTCTTTCATGACGGATGCTCATCTGGAACCTGTGGCTAAAATAACCCTTTGTCCTTTATATTCTTTTGTCGGAGTCATTTTCCCCTTGTCCCACAGAGACAAGAAAAGAAACTAAGATAGCTAGCATATACAGGGAATCAAAACCTTTCTGCACCTTTTGTGGGGAAAAAAAATCAGACATCAGCTGCTGAAAACAATATGGCACATCTTCAAGAATTAAGCAGAAGGTCAATGTGTCCTCTCTTTTCTGATGCATATGCAAAAGAATTGAAGGCATAGACTTACACATATTATGCAATGTTCTTAGCAGCTTAGTTTTTAAAAGGAAAATGGCTACAGCCAAAATTCTCTTAGGTGGTTGGATGAACACAATGTAGAGTATTCTTAGCATGTTGATTAATTTTGTATGTCACTATGGGAAATGTTTTGGTTGAGATTAACATTAAACTGCTGAACCTTTAATTAACAGATAATCCTTAATGATGGAGATGGGCCTCATCCAATTAGTCAAATGACAGAATGAAACAAGAAGACTGGCTTCCTAAATTAGGCGAATTTAGCAGACTCTCTCCTGGCTGCATGTGTACCTCTAGCACTCCCAGGAATTCAATCTGCTGGATGTTGAACTGTAACTGCTTTACTATTATCTTTCTTAGCTTTTAAATCCCCAATCATCATTAGATTTTGTATCTACCTATATCTATGATTATGTGAGCTAACTCCTTATAATAAATATTTATTTTACTTTATTTTACAGAGAATTGTTTTGTTTCTCTGCAAAAGCCTTGACCAGAAAAGGAATACTAGTAAATCTTTAAAAAGGAATGGATTACCTGCCAAAATATAAAATAATGTTAAACACTCCCTTCAAAATGAACCAGTGCCCTTAGTCCCAGCACTTGGGAGGCAGAGGCAGGTGATCTCTGTGAGTTTGAAGCCAACCTTGTTGACAAAGTGAGTTCCAGGACAGCCAGAGCTCATACAGAGAGAAACTTTGTCTCAAAAATTATAATAGATTGTGATGTTATATTTATATAAGTTACCAAGAGTAGCCAAACTAGTAGTTGTATAGTAAACTAGCAGTCAGTCATCTATGCCATGGGTTGGGGAGTGTGGCGCATTGTTTAATGTGTACAAAGTTTCAGTATGGGTTGCTTCAAAGTTCTAAAGATAGTTATAGGGTTAGTTGAATAATAAGGTGACTATATTTAATATCATTGAACCATACATTTAAAATCATTTAAGTTGTAGAGTATACTTTAAGTCATATTGTACTACATTTTACCTGAACTATTTAAAACTAAAAAAGAAGTCAATAATCTTGTTTCAATGAACTACAAATATATCTAAAGCAAATCATAATGGAATAATACATTTTTAAAAGTGGTCTTAACAGCCGAAGCATCCATCTCCTATTCTATACTCAAATCCCTAGGGTCCTGTTTCAATGGTTCTGTTGAGATAATATTGAGATATTTAATATTAATAGTATTGAGAGAAATATGGTCTTCCCATATTTGTGGAACCTGTTCTTAGATTGCATGGATTTGGATCAGCTGGAATCCTCAAATACAAACCATATTTGGCTTGCCCAATGACCCATACCTCTGCATATTGCTAATCTCTCAGCCCATACCATGAGCAAGACCAAGATGTTCATGAGTGAAAACAGCCATCAGGTATCAATTGTCTTTTCTGCTCTGCTGAGAAGCTCCTGGTTACTTTTTAGTCACCCAAGGCTACAAACACCTTATCACAGGCTCTGGTTTCCTTTAGCCACTCCACTTCCGCTCACCCATTCTGATTTAACACATGATCTCACTCTTAAAAATGACACTACTGCCAGGCAGTGGTGGTGCACACCTTTTATCTCAGCACGTGAGAGGCAGAGGCAGGGGGATCTCTGTGAGTTGGAGGCCAGCCTGCCTTACAAAGCAAGTTCCAGGACAGCCAGAACAATTATACAGAGAAACCCTGTCTTGAAAAAACAAAGACAAAACAAACAAACAATAATAATAATAATAATAATAATAATAATAATAATAAAGTATGACACTCCTTAGGCATCCACACCCTCCTCCCAGAACATCCCTACCTCCAATATTTGTAAGTCCATATGCTTACTGTGGTGGTTTGAAAGAAAATAACCCTGTAGCAGAAATCTTAAAAGTTCTTACTAATAAAATCAAACCCGGGGCCAGTTATTGGGGTGAAACGCTGGATGGTCAGAGAGACAGAACAAGCCATAGCTACCTCACCTTGCTGCATCCTCAGCTGATCTTATTTCCTCAGACTGGAAGCCTCTGAGTCCTCATCCAGAATGGGTCTCAGCTGAACTGCTACTCAAAAGCCTGAATGCTTAACCAGCCAAATGCTTCTAGTTCCTGGTCCTCATGCCTTATATATCTTTCTGCCTTCTACCATCACTCCCTGAGATTAAAGACTCACTCCCTGGGATTAAAGGTGTGTGTCCTCATGCCTGGCTCTTTTCAATGTGGCCTTGACTCACAGAGATCCCAGATGGATTTCTCCCTCTGGAATGCTAGGATTAAATGCGTGAGTGCCACCATTTTCTAGGCTCTGTATTTAGTGGCTGTCTGTTCTCTGACCCCAGATAAATTTATTAGGGTGCACAATATAGCCCCCAAAGGGAGTGACACTATTAGGAAGTTTGGCCTTGATGGGGAAACTGTGTCACTGTATGGGCGAGCTTTGAGTTTCCCTATGCTTAGAATATTGTCCAGTGAGTCAGTCGACTTCCTGTTGCCTCTGAGTCAAGATGTAAGATTCTCAGCTCTGGCACCACATCTGCCTGCACGCCACCATGCTCTCCACCATGATAATAATGGACTGAACCTCTGAACTATAAGCTGCCCCCTCAATTTAATGTTTTCACTTGTTAGAGTTGTTGTGGCCATTGTGTCTCTTCACAGCAATAAAATTCCAAACTAAGACACTTACGTACTTCAATCATTACCCAAATGTCATTTTAATCTAAGCCAGCTTTACCTCCCTATGAAAAATGATAATGTCCCCTCATCTACTCTGCTAACCTTGGCCTTTAACTCTACTGCATTTTCCCCATAGCTCCTATTTCAGAAAAGCCTCTACTCAATTATATAATGCACTGCACAATGAAATTATTTTATTTAACATATCATACTCTCTCAACACCAAATAATAACACAAGCTCACCAGGGCAGAGATTTTACCTAATTTGTTCATAGATCTGTCCCAGGTATCTAAAATAGACTCTGGATATAATATACTTATTATAGTTTATGCTTTTATATATTTAAAATACGTGTGAGGGAGCACAGATGGCCCAAAGGTTAAGAGCACATGTTGCTCTTTCAGAGGACCTGGGCTAATTTCCCAGATCCCAAATGGAGATTCACAGCCATTTATACATATATGCAGGCAAAACACTCATACACATAAAATAAGTAAGTCTTTTAAAAATTAAATATATACATGAAATAAACAGTGATTTATTTTTTAGAAAAGTGATTATTTAAGAGTATAGATGAAGTGGCATTCAGGAAATTATCTGACCTTTGCCCTTCAATTTGAACCTTTAAATATATGGATGAAGAAAACTCACCTGGTTTTTCCTCACAATGATATGTGTTTTCCTCCAAAATGCTTCTTGGTAGTCTTCTTTTCAACTGCAGAATTTTCATTCTCATAGTTACATTCTACACCACAGTCCACACATAAATCCCTAGCTTGTATATAGAACATTTGCTCTCTGATGTAACTGGATGTAAAGGCTAAAAATAGTCAAGGAATCAAATAATTTTGATAAATGCTGGGATGAACAAAGTTAAATGCTTTCTTTACAAACATTTAGCAATTCTCAACGCTTTAATATGGTAATGGACAATTTAAAAATCCTCTAAGTTGAAAATAGAGTATATCTCACTCTCTAAACTTAATTTAGAATCTTGTTGGCTTCACCGAGCCTGTCAGAAGTGCAGTTCTCTAAGAGAGAGAGAGATACCTACACACTTGCATCACTACACTGAGGGTGAGAATGGGCGCAAAGAGCAGCTCATTGTCAGCGGCTTGTTATTGTTTCCTAATTCTTGGGGCCTGTGTGTCCCTGTTAGTGTACTTTCTCACTTGCTATTAGCTAAAAAATCCCCAGGAGATCTCAATCATTGTTACCAATGTCCAGCACTTTGCTGGCAGTCTCCTGAGCTGAATTTTTTAACTCTATTGCTCTGATATCCCAAGACTCTGCACTTCTATTATCCACAATGCTCATGTATTCATCAGTATGAATTTCATTTCAGGTATCAGCCACCCATTGCATTTACCTTTAATGGGTCACTAAAACATCACACTCCTTCCTTCCTGCCTCCATGCTTTCATTCCAACACTGGCACTCACAGGGTCCCATAACTTCTTCACCATTCAGTGTACACACACCACAATTTGAGGTCTTTCGAGTTTCCTCCAAAAAAGGGAAGTAGTGGGTCTCCTGCTATTAGAGAAGGCAGAGTTACAGCTGAAGAGGGGAAGAGAGTAGAGCCTCATATGGTACTCACCCAAACTGTTCATGAAAACCTTAAAGGGATGGAAGGCACAGAATTTGATAAGTTATGAAGTTAATGTTATTTAAAATTGGTAGGATGTCATTGTTTTTTAATTTTATGAGCTCTGATGATCATCATCAAAATAAAATATATATGAATTGAATACTAGGGTGCTTATACATCTTCAATATTGCACTCATGAACTCATTTCTGAAAATAATGTCATTGTGTCTTTTGCCTAGTGATCAGACTTTCCTTTTCACATGCTGGGTTGGCAAATAAAAATATAGATTAGCTAATAAAATTTGAATTTCAGGTAGATGAAAAGTACTATTTTACTGCAAGTGTGACCCATGAAACTATATTATTAGTCATCATTAATTAGAAATTCAGTTTAATTCAGTCTCCTCATCCTATTTGGCAACCGTTTACATGTCTTGAAGTTTTGTCCACTGATCCTATCTGGGACTTTCAAGTAGCTTACCACTGTCATGAATGGCCTTTGCCCCTCTGCCCTGCAGTTATCCTCAGCCTTCCATCCTCGATTCATCCAAGTGACAGGCATTTATGTCCCAAGCTATGATTCCAAGGAAGCTTGTGATACCTCTTACTATTGGAAGTGAAAATAGTACTCAGCTTGACATGGGATTTGAGCTGAACAAAATGGCAGACAGTATTTCTATTTCTAGGACCTAAAGGTAAAGATATTGCCAGACTATTTGTTGCTTCAATACATCAATAACTGGTATGAGTATTTGCATAATTGATATCCTTAGTTTTAATATATGCAACTGAATATTTTATCATAATATTCCTACTGAGCCTTGCTTTGGTACTGGTCTTCTGTTAAAGATCACAGAACTGCTGGACTGGACCTCCTTAGCTACTCCTAGTCAGGTTTAGATGAGACTGTGTCATTGAAGTTAAATTTAAAAGCCTCAGCCTGCCATTCTATGCTAACCCATGCCTGTATATTAGGTGTTTTGACCTGTGAATTCTCACATAACCTCAGATCCCTGTAGAAGTTTAATTATTCTTATGTGTTTCCTCAAATAGAATTATAGAACTCTAGCAGTGGAAATTTTTCTTTGAACTCAATTCTTTGTTTCATAAGACATGGAAGACCGAGTTAGTTGTCATATGACTTACTATAGTCATATAGACAATATAGCAAAAATCAAGAACATGCATTCTTCTTTACAATATCACTTAGACTAACTTGGTGTCATTTTGTAGTGGATTTTAACTTGAAGAGAATAACTGAACAATAAATTCATGTTTTCTTTCCATTGAGAGGTATATCATCTGCCTGTCATCTCTCTCTCTCTCTTTCTCTCTCTCTCTCTCTCTCTCTCTCTCTCTCTCTCTCTCTCTCTCTCTCTCTCTCTCTTTTAATCGATCTGTGTATCCTTATAGTGACCTTTAATGTATATTTAGTCACCTGACTTATAATTTTAAAAATTACAGATTATATTTAGATGATATACCTCACTGTTCTCCAACTCCTCTCAGGTCTTCTTTACCTGTCTCCCCACACAATTTCAAGTTCTTTTCTCTCTCTAAAAAAAGAAAAAATGGAAATCAAAACAAAAAACAAACAAAAAATTCCAAAAGGATTAACAAAATGAAACACACACACACACACACACACACACACACACACACACACACACACACAAATACACACACATATAATGATATTTTATCTGTGCATCCCCATAAAGTTTATCTGAGGATCAGAGGAAAAAGCTAGCTATTATATTAAACATAGAAGTCAGGCAGTGGTAGCACAAGCCTTTAATTCTAGCATTTGGGAGGCAGAGATTCATCCAGATCTCTGTGAGTTCAAGGCCACACTGGGAACAGAGCCAGGTATGGTAGCATACACCTTTAATCCCATCTCTAGTTAACCATAGAAGTCTGGAGGTCTGTACAGACAGACAGGAAGTGAAAAGGCTAAGCAGAAAGAGAAAGTGATGAAGCTGGGTGGAGAAAGGAAGTGAGATGTCAGAACAGAAAGGCATATAGGTGTGGTTATACAGGAAGCAGGTCTCTTGGGCTGAGGATAACTCGTGGTAAGAATGTGGCTGGCTTCTTTCCTTTTCCCTGATCTCCCAGTTTTTACCCCAATATCTGGCTCAGGGTTATTATTATTTTTTATTAATAAGACCGTTTATCAATTTATCACACACACACACCCACACACACACACCCACACACACACACACACAGCAGGAGCTGGGGGAAGAGAAAGAGAGCAAGCAAGAAAGGGAGAGAGGGAGAGAGATTGTTTTGTTTTGGTCAATCTTTCTACCTATAAACATATCTATTGTATATTCTTAGTATCTTTAATACCTTCACACAATGTGTCTTGATCATTTCTACACAGCCCTCCCTTGTTTCAGATGCATTACTTGGTTGATGAATTTGTGTCATTCTGCTTTTGGCAAACAAATACCATGCCATCTAGCGGTTTATCACCTGAATTGCAGTCCAATCCTATGCATACTAGCAAAATGGATGAACAATTTGTCTCAGATGTAAGAGCTGCGGATTCCTCTATCAAAAACAAAAGAAAAACATAAGAAAAATGAAAAAATAGAGTGATCATCTTGTTCTTTTCCTTTAGGTTTTAATCATGCACTGTGTACTTAATTTTCCAAACTAAATATTACATACCATCTCCTAGAAGCCAATAAAGAAAACTTGTAAAGTACTGAAAGACATCGAAGCACATCATGCTCCTCTAGAATAATTCCTGTCTGGGCAGTAAAATAGGATTGATTAGGAACACAATGGCACTCCATAAGAGTTTCCAAGACAGCTTCTGGAGAATTACTCATAATGTCCAGAAGTTGGCTGTTTAAACTCAGTTGCTAGTTCTCTCCTGCTTAGTGTGCCATGAGTACTTCAGATGATGGAAGGGGCTAGTTACCTTTTGCCTTAAAGTTGACTGCAGCTAAATTAACACAATAACATAAGCTTTCAGTTGGTTAATATGCCCCAGTAAACTTGCTTTTCCACTGTTTTTAGTCTTGCAGTTATAATGTGTAGACACTCTCCTGGAGCAAAGCTAGACAAAAACCAAATCCCTTTGAAGATCTGTATTTGTCACTTTAATTACATTCCAATAATTATTAGTATACATTTGGTCTTATTTCTAGAACATTCTTTTGCTTTCTATCTTTCATGGATGTTTTGCTTAATTGTCAACTCAAAATTTCTAACTTTCATTGTCTTCTACTGGTTTAGGGATAATTTTATCTATTGTTTTTAGGATTCATCATTTTTGGTTTTAATGTCTATTGTTGCCATAACAGTACAACATTAAATAATGTCTGTCATCTTAATATATAAGAATAATTTTTATAAATTCCTCCCCTCTTTTATGACAGTTACAAATACATTAGACATATGATATATAAGATTTTACCATTCTGGTTTATTTTTACCAAATATTAAAACTTTCTGTACGGACAACTGCTTTCTGCTTCCGAATTCTGTATTCAGCATATCCTTTTGTTTGCTTAATTGTATCGTTTATAATCGTTTTAAATTTTTTGAGAACAAATTTCAGAGTTGAATATTGATGTCATTCTCACTTTCTTTACTAATTATTTAGCTGGGTATAAAAGTCCATTTTCTTTATTCATGTCTCTTGATGCTTTTGAAAACATCCTCGTACAACTATGGAGCAGATGACTTCGATTCTTTGTTTTGTTTTGACTGCAGTGACAAGACCTGACTCTGCCGCTCAGGCTCACCTTGAGTCTATGAACCTGTGCCTCAGCCTATAAAGAACTGGGATTACCACTGTGAGCTTCCCCCCTTGTGATCTACTGCATCCACTCTGTAGATGTTCTTGGGAATAGTGAATAGTCAGTTCTCACTCTAATTGTCTTTCTTTAAAAAAAAAAGTCTGTCTGTCCCTTTGAAAACCTTATTTTTTGCAGTTTAATGGTATCTCATGTGTATGGTGATATTTTATTTGTATTCAAATGTTACTTGTATGTTAATAAATAAAGTTGCCTGGGGGTCAGAGCTATTAGCAAGCCATAGGAAAAGAGGGCAGTAGTGGCATACGCTTGTAATCCCAGCACTTCGTAGGCAGAGCTAGGTAAGTCTCCGTGTGTTCAGGGATACAGCCAGTATTGGATACACATGCCTTTAATCTCAATACCAATCAATAGAAAACCTGGAGGTCTATACAGACAGGCTGTGACGAGGAGGTCATGTGGTTGGGTTTACAACCAATGAGAAGGCAGAACAGAAACACTATAAAAAGACAGACACACAGGAAGTAGCTCTGGCTCAGAGAGGTAGGACCACCATAGGAGGAAGGGTAAGGTTTTAGCTCTTAGCTCTGACCTCTTGGCTTTCTTTTTCGCATTGGTTCTGTGTTTCTTATTTAATAAGATGGTTGGTTACATCTACACATGTGTGTATTGCCAGTGGCCATGCCAGACAAACAAAAGGTGGCAATTGAAGTTCAAGGTGTCAGCCCACCAGGAGGAAACTCCCTGATGGGTGAATCTCAGTCAGGCAAGGCCCCTAGACCACAGACCCTGGAATTTCTTTTGCTTCTGCTGTGCATTTACATTCTGTTGTGGCTATCTTCCTCTGGTATCTGGCATGGCGTGAATGGATGTGGGGAGATCCCCACTGCCTGTAATGTTGTGTGTTTATTTCATGGAAACGTCCCATGCTACTAGGCATTTTTATCTGTGTATTACTAATGAAGATGATTTCTTCCTAAGCTGTAGTGTTAAACTGATAATAATAATGTTAGTTTAAATAGAGTTTTGATGATTAAAAATATAAACAAGGAAGTGTCACACTGCTACAGCACATGAGTTTCTATTGAGGAACCATATAGACTGTGGCTTAGGATAACGACTAAAAAAAAACAACCGAGTCCCAGTTAGCCCAGCTAGCTTAAATTCTTTCAACTTTAATGATGTATTCGTAGGTTTCAGAGAGCATCACAGCTGAAACAAAGTTTTGAAAATAAATTAAAGCTAGACTAAGATATTTTTGTCAAATAGCTGTGAGGTGAAAAATTCAAAAAGATAATCTAAAGTTTTAGAAAGGCACATAGTTGAATGCAGAGCTCTTTAAGGTCAGAGAACAAGAACAAAGCAGCCCAATTTTCACTAGTTGATGTAGTTTTCTTGCTAGGATTGGTTGATGATCAAAGATGATGATTAATTCCTTATACCCATTTCTGCCCTCAATCTCCTGATATAAAAAACTATTGATGAGTGGGTATGCACCCTAAAGATTTAAAGTAGAGTAGATTCTTTTTCATATATAAAAGCTTAAGTTGTGATTCATTTAAGATTCCTTACAGGATTACCTTTCCAGATGAGTAATACAGTAATTGGCCCTTTCTTTGTAACTGCAAAATGCAGTCTGCCAGTAAAAGACATGACTGAGAAGAATATCTTGCTTGCCCACATGATTAATCTATAACAAGTTGCTTGGGTATGAATGTCTGTGCTTCTTGGGATAATTTGTTTTTCACCTGTAATACATACAATTTTTAATCATGTAAGGGATAGGGAAAACATGCTGGTTTTTTTTTCCTGTTTGTCTTGTATTCATTGTAATCATTCACTTGAAAAACAGAATGTAACCACATTGTATTTTTTGTTTTTGTTTTTGTTTTTTCGAGACTGTTTCTCTGTGTAGTTTTGGTGCCAGTCCTGGATCTCGCTCTGTAAATCAGGCTGGCCTCAAACTCACAGAGATCCACCTGGCTCTGCCTCCCGGAGGCTGGGATTAAAGGCATGCACTACCACTGCCCAGCCACACATTGTAATTTTTATATTGCCTGAAAGATTTTGCTGGGATATATAAGTTGTAAGGGAAAAATAGACATAGAGTTAGAGAGTGTTAAAATGGGCAGGAAGGAAAACATCAAGAATGAGAAAGTTAGAAGAAACTAAAAAGGAAACATCAAGAATAAAGATAAAGTTAGAAAGAAAATATTAAGAATGAGAGGAGGAAATTACCAGGAAAGTAAAGAATAGATAATGCAAAAGAAGAGTAAAGAAAACATATGAAGTAAGCCATCAAGAGAGTGCGTGAGTGTCTTTTTCCTTAAGCTCAGATTTAAAAAAGTCATATTATATACCTACACTGTGGATTTTCTTTTGAGCCCTGTGATGTCTGGAGGCTGATACCATAGGTGACAATAGTGTATTTAATTAAATTTACTCACCTGAACATATACTCAACTTCAGTATGAAATCTAATATTTTTCATTTGAACTTGATAAACATTTACACAATGTTGTTAAAAATACTGATTCACAGCTGGGCAGTGGTGGCGCATGCCTTTAATCCCAGCACTCGGGAGGCAGAGGCAGGCAGATCTCTGTGAGTTCGAGGCCAGCCTGGGCTACCAAGTGAGTTCCAGGAAAGGCGCAAAGCTACACAGAGAAACCCTGTCTCAAAAAACCAAAAAAAAAAAAAAAAAATACTGATTCACATCTAGTATCCATCTGTCCTTCTACAATACCTTGTAGATGGATATAAAACTTTACCCTTCAATTAGATGTGTGGACTATATTCCACAATATATATTCATTGTACTAGTTAAATTTCTTTGTCAAACCAGTTTTATGTTTTAACATGAGTCATCATGTCATTTTGGCTATGCTAAGGTATCCAGTTGTATTGCTAGATATTACTCAACATGGAGCTGTGAAGTGTTTTTTGGGTATGATTAAAATTTAAATCATTAGACTTCTAACAAGTGGCTATGCCTCATTATAAGGGTAGGCTTCATCCAGTCAACTGAAGATCTTAAGAGAAATAACAATGCTTCTCCCTGAGGAATCCTGGTTCCAGAATGCCTCCCAACTCAAGACAGCATTTTGACTTCCCCATGTGTTCAGCTCATCAGCCTGTCAGATGTTGGGTTTGTTGGAGTCCATACCACAAGTCAACTTTATATATGTATGTGTGTTTTTATAACATAGATGTATATTATTTATGTACATGTAACATACAATATCATATAATATGATATTCTCACACATTTTCTTTAAAAATACTTAATTTATGACATTAGATGGTGTATTACATGCAGATTCAAGAGAATTGAGCCAAATTTCTTGGATGCTGACTCTTTTAATGTTTCCTGTGATGTTTCTAGTCTTCATGAAATGTTACCTGTGTGAAGATTTTGATTTTTTAAGTGATAAGATTATATCAAAGCTGCTTCCCTTGAAGAATTTGGCATTTCCCTGATTATCAGGTAATGGTCTCATCTTTGTTCCCCTCTAAGAATTGCCTTCTAGTCACCTATACTGCTCATTGAAATCACCTGTTGTGATGGACAATATTGATTGTTGAGTTAAGGACCCACATACCCACCTAGGAGACAAATTTTTGCTCAAGGGACTTTCTAAATTAAGTTAATTGAATTTGGAAGATCTAACCTAAATATGGCCAATATTTTCTATGGTTTGGGGTTCTGGACAAAATAAGTAGAAAAACAAACTGAGTACCAGCACTCATCTCTTTCTGCTTTCTGATTGTGGATTCAAAGCCTCAAGCTCACATAGCCATGATATCCCTGTGATAATGGACTGTACCCTTGAACTGTGAGTCAAATAAAACTTTCAGTTCCTTCTGTCAGACATTTGCTTAGATCAACAAGTATACTCAGTAATATGAACATTATTTACATAAGGTACATTTTCTCTTTCCCTTTTCTTTTCTTTCTTTCTTAAGAAATGTTTTTATTCATTTTACATACCAACCATAAATCCCCCTCTCTTTCCTCCTTTTGCCCCCCAGCCTCCCCCAACCCACCCCCCATCCCCTCCTCTGAAAAGATAAGACCTCCAATGGGGAGTCAGCAGAGCCTGTTGCTTTTGTTGCCTCATTTCAGGCAGGTCCAGGCTGCATTGATATTTCTTAGAGTGTTTTTGTTTGGTATTAGTTTCTCTGTTCATAACTAACTAACTAACTAACTAACTATATATATATATATACATATATATATATACATATATATATGTATATATATATATGTATATATATATATGTGTGTGTGTACATATATATATATATAACTAAAATTATTTGACAAACATATCATCCCTTTTCCTTCTATGAATATATATATACATATATGTATGTATATATATATATGTATATATATATATATACATGCATATAAATCACTACTTCTTCCATTAGCATAGTGGCAGGCACACAATAGTCATCCATCAAATAAAATACCATTCTGTTACAAAATGAATATAAAAGTAAATCACCCTTTTATTCTGTTTCTCCCAAGTGACTTTCTTGTGGAATTATTTCATTTAGTTACTGAATGGATCAAAATTATTGAATGTATTTTTTTCTTCTTATGACTAGGATTGTGGGTGCAGCCATGACTAAGACTTCTGAGTGACTGAAATTCATCAGTATAGATACCTGAATGATTATGAAATTTCTAAATTCTTGAAATTTTAAATTTGGAATCATGTACCACAACCAAACCTTTCTGTTCTAAGTCCATGAGGAAAATCATCCTTTACATGTGGAAATGCTTATCAGAAAAAATAGTATAAAATAATCACCAAGCAGAAGGCAGATATAAAGATATAAACATATCTGTGCAACAAGTGCTTACCCACCCATTTATCCATCCGCTCAATCTCTCATGTGTATTGCCACATATGAGTAGAACATTCAACAACCAAGTAGTTTAATCACTGACTTAGCAATCATACCAATTATTAAAAAGGGGTCTCCAGATAGTCAAAGATATCAAAACATAGATACCTATACATAGATGGGTAGGTTATTAAAAAGTTGACTTGTGGTATAGACTCCAACAAACCCAACATCTGACAGGCTGAAGAAATGGGGAAATCAATGTGCTGTCTTGAGTTGGGAGGCACTCTGGAGCCAGGATTCCCCAGGAGAGAAGCAAGGTTTTTTCTCTTAAGATCTTGTGGTCATTTTTCAATGTGGTAGACTGCAATCCAGGATTGTTGTAATGCTTGGGTGCATTGTTGGATTCTAGGAAGCTTTTGAGTTCTAGAGCATTAGCATAAGAAGGGTTTCTTTAAAGTAAATTGATACTACTTTTATTAGACAGTTTTTGGGGATTCCTAATTTTAGAGTTCAAGTGAAATTTTAACTCCTTTTTCTTGTATTCTTCAGTATCCCCATGCACTATAATAGTATAAAAAGGGGTATAAATTTAGCCATTAAACTCTAGAGTGACTAGAAGGCCGCCCTCCATAGTGGAACCCTACCTGCTTAAGTAAGCTGCCAGGCTCTACTGAATATTAGCGTGTGTGTGTGTGTGTGTGTGTGTGTGTGTGTGGTGTGTATGTGTGTGTGTGTGTGTGGTGTGGTGTGTGTGTGTGTGTGTGTGTGTGTGTGTGGTGTGTGTGTGTGTATGTGTGTGTGTGTGTGTGTGGTGTGGTGTGTGTGTGTATGCATGTGTGTATATGCGTGTGTGTGTGTGTGTACCCACATATGTGTGCTTCGGTGTGTGTGTGTGTATGTGTACTGGCATTTGCAGTTGTGTTGACCCCATAATTTGAATTTAACTAGTTTTCCATTGTATTCACTCTTTGACCACCTGGACACCCCTTCTTAATAATTGGCATCATTGCTAGGTCAGTGATTAAACTACTTGGTTGTTGAATGTTCTACTCATATGTGGCACTACACATGTGAGACTGAGGGGGTGGATGAATGGGTGGGTAAGCACTTGTTGCACAGATGCGTTTGATATGGTTAGTCTGTATGTTGCTGAACGTGAGTGACTTCTAAGAAATAAGTAGATATTTTTAAATATTCAGACTTTGACATTAAAATAACCAAGTCTATAGACCCTGTTATATGGTCTCTCTTGTAGAGAACTTGAATTAATTTTTATTTTATAAAATTTATAGCTTAACTACTTTAATTTATCATAAGTACCAAGCATAGCTTTAATCAAAAGTGTAATTTAACTATTGCAAATTTAATGGTTGGTCAATTACAAATGGTCAGTAAATCTCTTTCTTTCTTTTATTTTTTTCCTTTTAGCCTCATAAATAGTCATCTGGCATTAAATATTTGTGATCTAGGCCAGTAACCTTTTTCAATCTCACAGGACCTTTTTTAATTAAACTATATCTTTGTCCCATGTCTGTAATCCGCTCACTGACATTTTATATACAAGACACCTTGCTGAAAAAGGTCAAGCAGTACAGTTATAAATGGAAAAGAGATTAAAAGAATTCTCAAGCCATGGGGCGATCTAACAGTGAGTTAAATATGGAGCAGCTCTTAGTAGGGTGGGCATGCTCAATAGACAAGGCAGAATCCTCTGGGTAGATTTTAATGATTGGGGAAACAAAGCAGATGAAAATTATTTTAATGGAAAGAATGAAAAACACACCACCTTTGCAAGATGCCACATCAGTTATTATGAACGACCACCACGAAGCTGTCACAGGCACAAAATGTGCAAGAAAACAACCGCAAGACACATTCATGGGGTTTGTCCCATTCCTGCCTACAAAGACACTTTTGTTGCTCCAGTAAACCTCGCAAATGTCAGGTTAAGGTTAATTAAGTATAAGTAAAAGAACCACATTGAAACTTACATGCATCAATGAAGAGTAAGAAAGGAATGTGAAAACTGAATCAGAAAGAGAGAATACAAAATTAGCACATTCCTGGCAATTCTATTTTAGCACCTATCTACTGAGCAGGAGTGCACCACTCGGGAGGTAAATATCTTCACAGATGTGACTGAGATGATTTTCACCAGAACATTAAGCAGAAATTGAAACCCTATTCCCCCCTTGATATTCTACAGCTTGCATGTTATGACTAAAAGTCGCTGAATCCGTGCCACACTGTGATGCATTTAATGGTGTGCATGGGTACAACTAAACAACACATTACTTGTAATGTCTGAAATAACCCAGCAAAGCATGGTGCTCAAGGATTGAAGTACACTGTCTGTTTCTCAGGGGTCATTTAGTTATACCCAAGCAGCCACCCTTTCCTGAAAAGTCTTTACTGCGAATTTCTCCCTGTCATTTTCATGTGGTCCAGTCATAAAAGAGTCCCCTTCCATCCCTATGTCATCAGGATGCCATTGCTTAGATGTTAATGCAGGTGGCAAAAACAGTTGACTTGGAGTTTTAATCTTAGGCTCTTTCAGGGTTGTTAGTGTTTGTAAACAACGTACTTGGTGTATCCTGCTATCTTTTAATTATCATTGAAACACAATGTCTGATACATTTAAATAAAACCAGATCTAAAACTTGGACTCAAGTGTAACCACTTTTGGTGTTGCCCAAGCTTTGGGTTTCAGGCAGTCTTTTTCAATGATAAATGACAAGGTTACTGTTTGAATCCTTTAGCTATTATAAGATTTCTGGCAGTGATGGAGCCGTCAACATCCAACAGAACATTCCCTGCCCAGAGTAACCCGATGCTGCACTTGAGAAATGTGATGGTTGACAGGCTGACATTGTGAGGCTTGTGACCCAGCCACATCCTAAGCCTCAAATCAGCTAGCAATCCAGACAGTTAGGACTGCTTCTGCATTGGAAAAAAAAAATGTTTTTGTTTGTTTGTTTGTTTGTTTTCACATTTGCTTTGTTGGGCAATCTTTTGACTGAATAAAGTTAGTTACATTTCTTAAAAACCAGGTAATTTAAAACTCATCAAGTTTATCTGGGTATTTTCACCAGGTACTGTTAGAATTCAGCTTTTTTCTTCTTAGTATGGTTTGTTCTAAATATCATTGTCTACTTAGACAAGTTGAAAAATTTTTAAATTCAGTTAATAAGGAAGTTTCTTTTTCTGAGTAGAAACTACTTTTCTGAAGTGACAGAAATGACTGTTTTGTCCTTGATTAAGCTAGAATACTGGAATGCAAAACGTGATCATTTTTTTTTTTCTCAGAAATCAGGTGAAATGAACCAAGTCAATCTCCACCAACTAGGTATTTTAAAAGTATTATTTTTAGTTTATATTCTTAAAATGCTTACCTGTCAGATAGAAGGAAAACAAGTTGAGTGACAACTAGATTATGAAAAAAATATTTATTGAATTATATTAGGAACTAAGCATTTCTTCCTAATGACCCTGTGGCTGCTGTTGCGATTGCTGACATGTTGATGCCCAGGAAGCTAAGATTCAGGGACATTATATAATTTGCCTAGAGGTATAAATATAGTAAGTTGATTTATCTCCAAACTCGTGTTTCTCTACAGACAATGCTCTCTTCCATTTAATAAGCTGTCTGCCCCGCCGTCAGTAATAGTGTTAGAGAATAAGAAGTTGCCGAACGTGGTGGCCCGTGCCGGCAAGCCCATCACTCAAGAGGCAGAGCAGAAAACACACACATCTGCAGTCAGCTTGAGCCACATCATAGAATTCTATCTGAAAAAAAAAACAAAAAACAATTAATTTTTTAACTTATAAGTTGTTTATTAATTTCCCATTTTATCACATTGCCTAGATATAAGAGACATGGCTATAAGTAAATTTTGCCCATAAAGCAATAAATAACTGGGAATATCAAATTCTAATACACAATATTAAAATGCTTCTCAAGAAGCTTTTTTAAAACGAAAAGCATGCGGATTTTCTGTTAATGCATTGGACTATAGAAATGAGCTGAATTTAATAGTATAAATATAGAATTACATCTTACTAGTTACCTTTGAGAGATTTCCCTTGCCTTATAAACTGTAATTTTCCATGACTGAATAAATTCAACAAAACATATTCACTTCCAGAAACAGAACTGTTTGTGATGTAAATACACTAGGCATTTGCTAGATGGTGCTGCAACATACTTTTGAAACACTCTCATAAGTGTGTTTTCTAATAGGAAATTTTCTTATAGTTAAGAATATCCAGATATGCCTTAATATGTGAGGGAGACTTCTGATATATGTATTCTTTCTTAGAAAGTAAAGTTCTTCTGTCTCCTGTGTCTCTATCTAGATTTCAGCTAACATTTCTTGAATTTGACCTATATTATTAAATATAACTTTGTATCCTCCTAGACCATATCAACATGTAGATAAAAATAAGGAGGTCACTGAACAATGCAAAGATATGACTTCTTCTTTTGTGTTTCTAGGAATAAGTTTTTTCACAAAAGCAAGAGTATAAAAATAAGACTATAAAAAGTAAAAGGCTTTTTTAACATAGTGAAAAGACTATATAATAGGAAAAAATATCTATAAAACCTCTGGCCAGGGATTAAAACCCACAATATTTGAAAAACTCAGTGCAATAACAAATAATAAAAAAGAATCCAACAAAAGTGAATTGTAGACATTAAAAATCATTTCTCTAAAGAAGACATTGATACTATAGTAAGCATGTGAAAAAAAATCCCAGCATCAATAATCATCAAAGAAATGAAAACCAAAACCACAGTAAGTTAAACTATTCCAGTTCAAATGACTATCATCAAAAATACCCAAACCAAAATGTGCCAGTGAAATGTAGAAAACCAGAAAAGCCTCACAAACTAAATTACTACAGACACTGTGGAAAATAGTACATAATTCCTTTAAAACTTAAGAACAAAACCGCCATGTAAGCCAGCAATCTGACTAGTAAGTCCATTTTTGAAAATAAATGAAATCAGTATGGCAAGGAGATATTTGTATTCTCATATGTTTTATAACACCACTGTAAATAATGCAAAGAAATGAAAACATCCTAGGTAGTCATGAACTGATGAATATATAAAGAAAATATGATAGAGTATATAATACTATCCAACCATCAAAATAATAATTATGACAATGTGGATGAAAAGGAGGTTGATAAGTACTATATCACCCATTTGTAAACTTATAAACAGAAATTGATGTCACAGAAGTTAAAATAGTAGTAGTTACCAAAGGCTAAGAGAGAACAGGGATTTAAGAGTGGGGGAAAACTTGATCAATGGTTATTAAGTTACAAATAGATATTAAAATTAAGATCTGCTATTCTTACTCATTCTAGGGTAACTATACACACTGGCAATATGCTGTATGTTTTCTTAAAGTGGAAGAATTTTTTTATTGTTTCTACCACCAAGAAATGAGAAATAGAAATGTGAAGATTAAAAACTTTTCAGTTTTAATAATAGTCAATATAACCTAAAGAAGAAATTATTTTTGTATGTGATATTTTTATTTTCATATTTTATAATAAAATATATAAAATTGAAAATTAAAAAGAAATGATGAAATTTGAAGAAGATGCATATGCTCAATATCTTCAGTTGACTGTGACCAAACACATTATGAATTAAACTATCACATTGAGCCTTAAAAATTACATATAAACCTTATAGCAAGTGAAATTTAATAAATGGAAATGAGATCACTCTGATTGCTTATTTATAATTCTGGAGAACCAACACCAGGTTTGCAAGGGCTCTCTCTCACTCAGTCAAGATCCAACCCTATGATGATTGAATTTAAACATGAAAATTCAGAAGCTTCAAACCAAAAGTTAGTCAATATTTATCTATTTTGCTTCCTAGCAGAACAAGTGCCTCACTGTTTTAAAAGCCCAAATTTTAAGAATATTGATAATATCTATGCCACAACTATTGGTTTTATTTGTATACTGGTGATTAGTGACAGTATATATTTGCTAACCCAAATTAACTGCAGATATCAAAATTATAACTTTTCAGAACTTCAAAGCACTTAAGGTCTATATGACCTAAAAATAAGAGATGGAAAAGTGAAGAACTCCTTTGTTAAGAGCCCAAGGGTCTGAAATTCATCACTCAGAAAATCTTCCCAACCTGGGTAACCGCTCTTGCTTTATCTGAAATTCAAGACATCTTTTTCTGTAAATACAAATTGCTCAGTTCTAATACTACTTTTTGGATGTACGTGATTTCAGGACTGACCACTTAGTGTTAAATAACCAATTGGGCAGGGGCCTCTTCTCTGGGAGAGACTACTTCTCCAGCTGTCAGCAGTCCTTAACTCCCTGGACTTCTTGGTCTAATGTTGGGTCCTTATGAGATTTTCCCATTCCCTGTTTATATGTCTATTGGCGTAGTCCTTGTCCAAGTCTTGCTTAGTCATGTTATTGAGACTGCCATCCTGAAAATTCCAGGAATGCAATTTGGAGTCAGATTGCCTGGTCCTCTGACTCTTAGAGCCCTTCCTTCTGCCTCCTCTTCTGTCTTATTCCCTGAGTCTTAGGTACACGAATTGTGCCATAAATGTGTGAGCTGAGGCTAGGCACAAACAAACATTTTTTTCTCTACATTTTGATTGCTTGTAGGTTTTTTTTTTGTATTAGTTTGCATTTGCTGCAAGGAGAAGTTTCTTTCATGAGGAGTTAGAGTTACATTTACCTTTGGGTATAAGAATAAATGTTTAGACTCTCCTCCAAGATCCATGACCTCACTAGTCCCAGGTAGTTGGCTGGGTTCAAGTACCAGAAATGATTTCCTTCTTGTTGAATGGGTCTTAAGTCCAATTAGAGAGATATTGTTCAAAGCTAAGATATGAGTGCCATTACTGCATCCTTAGGGTTATTGTGGTGTGCTGGTATGTGTGGTGGCTCACTGTTCATAACTGGGTAGGACGATTAGTTGCTTTCTTCTCTTGGAAGCTTACATGTCACCATATTGTACCATGAAAGTTGCTCAAGGACGTGGCTTTCAGGTCAAATGCAATTTAGATCCTCTAAGTCCTGTGTCCTCTGAACAAAAACTTGAATAAGAGCTTCCCATGCCTGATATGGGGGGTTTTGTTGGATACTCTATGACTCTCATTTTGAGCGGGGATTGTCAGCCCATGTTGGAAAATTTCATTTAACACACACACACACACACACACACACACACACACACACGCACACGCACACGCACACACACACGCACACGCGCGCACACACACACACCATGACCATCACCACCACTCAGAGACAGAGACAGGGACTCATATGTATTATGTATAATTTTAGGTAAATAATAAAAGCATTCCTTATCACCTTTCAACTGCCTCATTGTTATTTTGCTCTTCTCCCTCTGTGAAATAGTGACATTCTTGTGATGTTTTGTGCTGGTCTAAAATTGTTGAAAAAAAAAATATTTATTCATGCTATGTGAAATACTGGGAACCAATAGCCCTGTGGTGGTAAAGGCATGGTAAGTGAGGTCAAGGTTTTAGGTCCTTGCCTATTCTGACAAGTGGTAATAATTTTCCAAGAAACAAAACGTCAGGAGGAATCTCTGGGCTAGCCATTTAAATGAGATTAAAAACAAAATAGGCTATTTCCTTGTGTTTTCTTCTACTATGATTTAATAATAACCCTGAATTTTTAGGTGTTTGATAATAGTTTCTAAAATGTGAAATATGAAATAATTGGTTTAAAGGAAAAGAAGTCAAGTCTACAGTTACATGAGGACAAATCCTTAACTGAAAAAACAAACCATGCTGATGGAATCAATACCAAACCTGAAGACAACTTGATCCTGATGAACATGTTAAGGTCACAGAATATAGTTGCGAAATACCTCAGATTTTATAAGAATTACATGATAAAGTTTAATGTATTCTGAATGATATCAACTCTAACAAACTAAGAACTAAATCACACAGTGAAATAAAATTAAATAATTAATAACAAAAAAATAATCTGAAATAAAAGACAAAAGTGGGTTTTGGCTCTCGCTTCTGTGTAATTACTTAAATAAAAGAAGAAATTACATTGTAAGATAAGAAATGTTTTACTGAATAATATAAACATAGTAAGTCACATTTATGGGATACATTTAAAATGACAATTGGTATAATTTATATTAAAAAAAGTGAGAGCTCGCAAATGAAGAACTCATGAGAATGTAATTTATGAAAACTGATACAAAGACAGGAAATATGAACAGTTCTGCATCCAACTTTAATTTTTTTTACATTATAATTTTATTAGATCATTTCTCCCTTCCCTTTCTCCATTCAAACCTTTCAATATATCCCTTCTTGCTCTTTCTCAAATTCATGGCCTCTTTTACATTAATTGATATCACATGTGTTCCCGTGGAAGATCCACCTCAACTCCCTTTTCCTATCTCTTTCCCTAAAGCTGGCCCTTCAAAGCCCGCCAAACACAGCTCCTACCCCAAAGAGGCTCAAGACCACTCCCACAGGGCATGTAAGCTGCATCCCAGAAAACAGACACATGGTTCTTTCAGTCCTTAGGTCATTTCCTTTCTGAGGGGCCGGGAATCACCTTTGAATGCTTTACCCATTAAACCTAGGCATTTCCAATTGGGTCTGATTTGGTTTGCTGCATTGTTGGAGAGGCCTTTAGGGTGTGAAGGCTTATCTTACCAACATGCACACACACACACACACACACACACACACACACACACACACACACACACACACACTCCTAAATATGACATGCTCAGTCTATTTGTATGAATGCTCTCAGGCCTGACCATGTGGCACTGGACAACCAATTGGTGTGCTCTTCCCTGGTGAAGACCACCTCTCCCATCTCCCATCTTTTCTTGTTTGCTGACAACTCTTGTATAGAGTTGAGACTGTGTGGACTTTCCCTATGTAGTCTAGCATGTTCATTGGTTTTATCCTTGTTCAGTTCACATTTTAGCAGTCACACTGGTGTAGCTCCCGACATTACTCAGAGACACAGTCTCACATCAAACTTCCTGATTCTCTGGCTCTTATGATTTTTAAGCCTTGCTTCCAAAGAGCCCTGAGCCTTAGTGTCGGGATGTTCTGTAGATGAATCCCATGAGACTGGACACCACAACTTTGCATTTTTATTGGCTGTGGTTTTCTATAATGGTCTTTGTTCCAAAAAGTTTACTTCATGAGGGGTGAACACCACAATTGTTTGTAGATATGAGGATGAATGTTTAGATTGCTGTTAGGAATTATAATGTATTCATCTTTTAAATGTATAATTAAAAGGCTTTTTTGTTTTTTTGTTTTTTGTTTGTTTGTTTGGTTGGTTTTTTGAGACAGGGCTTCTCTGTGTAATTTTGGTGCCTGTCCTGGATCTCACTCTATAGACCAGGCTGGCCTTGAACTCACAGAGATCCACCTGGCTCTGCCTCCCAAATGCTGGAATTAAAGGCGTGCACCACCACTGCCTGGCTTAAAGCCTTTCTTAAAATGTAACTTAACCACTGAGCCATCTCTCCAGGCCCAGTATATGATTTTCTGTACTTTTCAATGTAACTCCTTTTCTGTGAATATTAAACTTAAATTATTAGCAAAAAGTTGAGAGTAGATATAAAAATATTTGTTGCTGTCCTACAAATGCGTGAAGCATAAGTGTATATGGAAATTTAAAAAACATGTTATTTATAATTTCATCTTACAAAATGAAACACTTAGATATAAATCAGTCAAATGCATAAAAAATCTATATGATGTAAACCACAAATTTTTGGTCATTGACATTTAAAAAACCTGAATAAATAGATATAAATGGAGGTATAGTCTATGTTCATGGACAGTAAAACTCAGTGCTGTAGAAATATCAGCTGTAACAACATGATCTGAAGATTTGGTATCATTCACATCAGGATTCCACAGTCATTTGGTCAACGTTTAAAAACTGATTCTGAAGTACGCATTAACTTGGAAAAGACTTGGAACCTGGCCTGTTCAGCATGGAAGCAGAACATATTCAGATTAGTGACACAGCTGTACCCAAGACTTACTACAGAACTGTGGCCAAGTCAGTGGAGCAGGGGAAAGAGGAGATGAGTGGATAAACAGAACAGAATAGCTAGGAGACCAGAAGGAGATCAACACAAACTCAGTCAAAATATTTTTGGTATAGAAATGACGGAAATAAAAGGTTGAAAATATTCTTCCAAGTGGTGCTGGAATAGGTAGACATTGGCATTCCTCAAAACAGAAAATATAGTCATGATTACAGCTGAGCACTTACATGCTAAGATACCAATTAGGAGGCAGAGAAAGACAAAGAAAAAAAAAAGATGGGGAGGGGCACTATTTGGGAAGGGCATGGCCTTTTGAAACCTTAAAGCTCACTTCCTTTGGAGGTGAGCCACCTCCTCCAACCAGGACACATCTCCTAATCCTTCTGAAACAGTTCCACCAACTGGGACCAAGCAAGAATTCAACCATTTGAGCCTATAGGGACATTCTCTTTCAAAACACCCCAGAGTCTCTGTGTTAATTACCATCTAGTGCAAGAAGCTTTGTCCAGCTTGATGGCAGGAGTGTTGATCTACTGAACCATCTTGCCAGACCAATAATATTGAGTTTTTAAATATCATTCTTCAAAAGATTTAATTGTCATGGAATTAAGCTAGTAACTGGAAATTGTGACTTCTGGTCATATTGTTGAAAGTTCTCAGAGATAATGGTATGTGGTCATTAGAAAATAAACTCTGTATATCATGTGTACTCATCACAGATGAAGAGGCTGGAATACCCTCCTCTCATGGTACACAGTTGTAAACAAAAAGCCTAGAATCCTGCCTTGCTGCTAACAATTCTACAAGTGTTATATTGCTGTGAATAAGAATCATTCCTTTTCCCCTTGTGTTTGCCAAGAGCATGTTTCATTGTTTGGCTGAGCTGACAGAGCAGATGAAGGCCAGAGAGGCAATACTCAGGAGCACAGTTACTGATAAATAATTACAACAAGGGCATTATAATTATTTAATTAAAATCTGCGCATGGGGGGAGATTATGAGTCTTTCAACTCGCTACCCCATTTAGATGCTGCTGCTCATTAACCAGTTCAGCTGGAGTCAGCACTGCACTGTCCACATGCTCCGTTTTATCTTTGAAACCTGTACAGTCAGCACCATGGCTGCATGCTCTGTATCCCACTGCAAGTGAACACAGGCGCATTCCTTAATAGCTTTGGGTGTCTTAACTACCTATAATCCTCTCATAAACATTCCTGGGACTGGGGAAGCTTTCCTGTGAAACATAATGTCCAAAAATCACACTTGCATTTACTCTTATTAAGGTGCATAAGCCTATTTAAATTGACTTACACAATACTGCACAATGCATATCTGTCAAAACATCACCCAGAAGCCCATGGATATAGACAGCAGTAATGTTTTATTTAAAACAAATATGAACTTAAAAAGTCATTAAAACTTCTGCTAAAAAACCAATCAGAAGCTACAAAGAGAAACCCTGTCTCAAAAAACCAGAAAAAAAAATACCAATCAGAAGGATTAATTCTGTCTAAAAATTCTCTTTTTTGATGTATGGAAGCACATGATGTTGAGCTGGTTATTTATTTGTGTTAGTTCTATGCCCAGCAAGCCCCAAATCCACTCCATAGCAAAATGTCAGGATATCACTGTTTAATCATAAATGTAAATTAAAGTTTTGTATCTTCAAATTTTTCCATTGAGAGACATGCACACACATCCCCATGCACACACAAGAATCACTCATTCCAAGAGAGCCTAGGAAACTAAAAGTTATGATCTTAATTTGTCACTTGGTCCCTCTTTCATTTTCCTTTGGTGTTCTATTGATAAGTCATTTTGTTTTATTCTGCTCTGGCCCAATTTTGTGATTTACCTAGTTTCTAAAAATGTATGAAATTACTCTGCTTCTAAAATCAGCTTGAAATAGGACATCAATAAACCCCCATGGGCACAGTACCTATGAAAAATAAGACAATTAGAACTGTGGGCAACAGGTATTTTAATAATAATTTTTTTATCATGCTTCCTCGACTCTGGGATACTTTCTTTTTATCTTGTAATTTGCTTTTAACATTTTTGCAATTTATTATATTTTTGAATGTTTTAAAATTTTATTTATTAGCATAGTTTGATTACACATGACAATTGATTTTATTGTGACATTTCTTATACATTGCATTGTGAACATTGTGATCACTTAACTTCACAGGCAGCCCAGTGGGCTATATGGTAGAACTCTTTTGGGAATAATTCCCGTGGCACATCGCCTCATTCTTATATTTTAATATTTTAGTGTTTTACTAGCATACATTAACTGCACTGATTAAAAAGTTCAGAGTGATATTTCAATACAATTCCTATACTGTGCAGTGACCAAATCTACCCCGTCCTACTTCCTATGACCTTCCCATCCCGTCTCTATCTTTCCTTAGTAATAACTTTTTTTCTTCTCTTGTTTTGGTTGGAATGTGTAACATCTCCCATAGGCTCCTGTATTTGAAACCGCAGTCCTGAGCTGGTGATGTTGTTTGGGAAGCTTGTGGAAACTATAAAAGGGGGAGCCTCACTAGACAAGGTGAATCTCTTGAGAAGGGCCTTGAGGATTTTATATCCTGGCTGCACTTTGTCCACTCTCTGCCTCCTGGCTGTGGACACAATGTGAAAACCCCAACTCATAGCCCTCTGTTTTGTCTCTTTCTCCTCTTCCTTTAGAAATTTCTTTTCCTGTTGTCTTCCACTTATTATGTGTGTGTGTATATGCAATTATAGTTATACTTTAAATTAAAAACACAAATTCTGCCTACAAGAAAAACCATGTGTCTTTCTGAATCTGACTTCTTTCTCAAAATGGTATCCAGTTCCATATATTTTCTTTCAACCTCATAGTTTCATTCTTCTTTATAGCTGAATTAAGCTCCATGTGTATTTCACCACAATTTCTGTATTCCTCTGCTCACAGGCATCAAGGCTATTTCCATACCTTGGCTATAATAAATAGTGTAACAATAAGCATGGATCTGAAAATATCTCTGTGGTATGTTGACTTAGAATCTTTTGCATATATGCCTCCCAGGGTTGTTACAGCCCAATCATATGACATTCTAATTTTAGTCTTTTGGAAACCTACATACTGATTTCAATAGTTGCTATACCAGTTCATATTGCTAACACCTGTGCACAAGTTTATCTTTTTTCATATCCTGGTAGGCATTTGTTATTGTTTTCTTAATGATGGCCTTTCTGACTAGAGTCAGTTGACATCTCAAAGCATTTCCATTTCCCTGATGGCTAAGGATGCTACACACTTTTGTGCACCATTTAACTATCATTTAAATTCCTTCTTTTGAATAATGTTCATTTGCCCATTGATTGATCAGATTACTTGGTTTGTAATCTTGTCAGTACTTTATATATAATCTCCTATCAAATGTTTCATTGGCAGGGATTTTCTCCCAATTCATAGACTGGTTTTTCACTCTGATGCTGTTTCCTTTGCTGTCCTGGAGTGTCTTAATATAATGGATCCCTACCTATCACCATTTGTGATTGTTTTGTGGCTATTGAAGTCTTTTTCATAATGTCCACGTCTATGGCTTCTTACTTATTGAGGCATTTTCTTTGTGTTTTCCTCCAGAATGGTGGGTGACTCATCTCTGAGAAATCTGAAAATGAACACAAATTTTTGTATTTTATGTAACTTGAAAGATTTATAAAAATTTGGATGCATGTTGGAGAGATGGACCAGTAGTTAAGAACTATTGCTGATCTTAAGAGGAACACAGTTGAATCTCAGCACTCATGTGGCAGTTCATATCTGTCTGTATGTCCAATTCTAGGTGATCCGATCTCTTCTGGCATCCACAGGCACCACACATGCACATGATGAGGAGACATACATGTAGATTAATTTCTAAATGGTCTTATTAAATAAAAAACAAGAAGCCAGAAATTTGGGTTAAAGCCTTGGAGAGATCAGGGAAATATGGAAAGCCACCAGCTAATGTCATCTCCCCAACTCTGCAGCTTCCAAAAAAGAACAACTTCCTGTCTACCCAGGCTTATATGCCTTGCTTTTCAATACAAATAGATTAGGTATTTTAACTGTAATTCTTGCTTGATAACTGTTTTTGTTATATATAATTTTACTATGTTGAAGTTAAAACTTTCCTTTTAAATAGAAAGAGAAGGGAAAATGATGGGTGATGTCTCTCTGTATGCTATGAATGTGTTGCTCTGATTGGTTGATAAAATGCTGATTGGCCAGTAGCCAGGTAGGAAGTATAGGTGGGATAATCAGACAAGGAGAATTCTGGGAAGAAGAAGGCTGAGTCAAGAGTTGCCAGCCAGACACAGAGGAAGCAAGATGTGAAGGCAGAACTGAGAAAAGTTACCAAGGCACATGGCTAAACATAAATAAGAATTATGGGTTAATTTAAGTGTAAGAGCTAGTTAGTAATAAGCCTGATGTAGTAGTCAAACAGTTTGTAAATAGTATAAGCCTCTGTATGTTTATTTGCGTCCGAGTGGCTGCAGGACTGGCATGTGAGAGAGATTTGTCCTGACCATGGCCTAGGTGGGACACAGGAAAAATTTAAGTGACACATACATGCAAGCAAAGTACCTTTACACATTAAAAATAATAAAATAAAATTCAAGTGATCAAAAATGCTCTTTATAATTTGAAAAAAAGAATATGATGTCATTTCTCTATTAATAGAATCATTCTTCATTAGAGGTATGCCACTGGGAAATTATTAATGCTCCTGTGGATAACCCTACACCACAAACATATTGGCAGTGTTAATTGGATGTAGTGGATTATTTTTAAGATGAAGAGGGCATGAAGTTGGGAGGAAAACATGTGGCAGGAGATCTGGGAGCAACTGAAATGGGGAAATAGGTTGGATATGAGTCTATTTCATTGTATAAACATAGGAAATTTTCAAAGAATATAATTTTATAAAAAGGAATAGAACTCAGATCTCTCAATTCCTTTCCAAAATATAGATTCCAGGTTTGCAGAATGTCTCAGGTATGGTGGAACACACAGAAAACCAGACATTAAAAATAGTTATTTGGGAATGTTTCTTTTATCTAAAGACAAATCATATTATAGTAGAATACTATTCTATTCATGTCCAAGAAATTATATATGAGTTAAGTAGGAAATAAATCTATTTATAATATGTCTTTATTTTAATCATTGTTTGTTGTTACATAATATCATTGGTGTTTTCTAATAAACTCACTTATATTAAAGCCTTCATCCTTCTTTTGTGACTAAATATATATAGTAACTGTCCTTCCTTTTGGGGACCTATACATTTTTGAAGATGATTTTAAACCTTTTCTTCTCTTACCTGAAATTCCCTCTTTTTGCCAATCTTTTCACTCTTAGACATTTACAATTCTAGCACCATATCTTTCATGAGCTTAAATACCACCCACTAAAGAAGCTTTTCCTTACCCTAACTTAAATTATTCTCCATCATTACACCTTGTTTGTTACTTGAATATTTAAATTACATAACTACCCATTGACTATTCATGTGTTAACTATTTCGTTCTGTATAAATTTAAGCTCCAGAAATAGAGGAACTATTATGGTCTTATCCACTACTAGAGTCCCATCATCTGGCAGAGTGAGCAAACAAATGAGACTAATCTGCTGGAATATTTAAAAAGTTTTGTTCACATAACTTGGTTCCCTCTAGTATTTTCCTTTTTGACATGAGTTTGATAAATTATTGAATGGGAAACAGTGCAGCAAACTGAAAGAACTGGGGAATACATTTATTATCTTAAGGGTAAAGTATTATTATATGGCTTTATTAATTTGTTTACAATTTCATCATTCTTGAGACAGATGTGGGAAAGTAATTAATATATAATAACAAAGACAATTCTATAGCAAAATAGAAATAGTTCTTTAGTTTTTCATTATTATGAATTTCTTGTACAATTTTCTCTGTGTAGAAATATGATTAATTATGTTGGCTTAAATGTTTTATTTTTATACTTCTGAAAAATGTATTAGATGGAAACCATCAAACTCACTAGGAAATAACAAAGCAGATAAAATACTATTAGAAGATCAAATATTGCAATTTGATTACAATACATCATTATATTTGTTCCCTGGCTCTAAAAGTGATGTCTATCTTCAACATTTTTTTCTAACTCATATTTACATCTTTAAAATTCTGTGTATGACCTTGGTGCTCATAATTACTTGCTTAGTAGTTGTTGAAAAGAATGGAGCTAAAATCCCCTACATTATGAATTTTGAAGTTAATAAACAAATACAATTAAACAAATTGAAAATTTTAAAATGAAATCTCATTGAAGCACTTAAGATTCCAAAATATAAAATATGCATATATGTATGTGTGTGTGTGTGTGTGTGTGTGTGTGTGTGTGTGTGTATGTAAAGTTTGTTATAGGAACATTCCTGCTTGTGTGCACACAATCTAGCCCAATTATATGATAAAGACAGGCTTTCCTCTTCAGATAACACTACCAGAACTTGACCTGTTTGTGAAATAGCAGAACTGTGAAAATCTGTTAGACCCAGTAACACAGTAACATATAAGAGATTAAGCAAGCTATACACTGGTAAAACTCTTCAAAACAAATAAGCAAGAGAAACAATGGGAAATGTAGCTAATAACAAAGGAGATCTCTTACATAATGATCTGGCATTATTGCTTCTGAGATATCTTAGCTTTGGGTTGACGCTTATAAATGTAACCTAAAAATGACATTATTATATCATCTTTTACGTGCAGATATGCACAGACCTATTAAAGACCTTTAAATCTGATGTTCACTGACCTCTTGAACATTTGCTCTCACTGGTGGTTTCCAATTTCTTCTATGTCAAGTGGTGACCTTAACATTCTATCCCAGGGATACAGCTATTAGAATAGAGCCAACATGATGAATGCTTTTTCTTGCAATCCTGGGTCATGGGTTGTACTTTTCAGATACTCAGTTGATATTTTAGCTTTTTTTCCAGTTTTTCTTATGAATGATCATTTCATTTTAAATATCATGCCTCTTCACAGGAAAAGAAGCATGCAACTAACTTAATCAGCAAGCCAATGCAACTTATGTGCTACATGATTCAATAGTATTGACCAACTTTTTTGGTATTTTCCAAATTTAATTGAAGAAAAACATATGGCAAGTTTTCTATTATTAGAATCTGAAAAATTATCAGATTACACATTTAGATATTAATAGTTCAACATTTCCTAACCAACTATCCACTTACTTCTAACCCTTTTAAAATGGTTTTATTATGAGGTCACTGTATTTTTCTCCTGATTTTGACCAAGGCTTGGCTTTCCCAGTTCATATTTACTTTCCTACTATCAGATACAAAGTATGAAACCAAGATATTATCTCTCAGCATGGCTATCCTCAAATTGACCTTGATTATCAGTAATGGCAGAACAGGCTGTGCAAATCTCGTGGCATTAAAAAGACCAAGGATCATACCTAAATTTTGCCCACATAAATTACATACATGCCTAAGGGATCATTATTATTTATCAAGATTTTAGCAATTCTAATATTTGGTATTTGTCCTAGCTATCTGTCAACTGGCTTTTGTGACGTTATAGATTTACCTAAAGAAATTTGATATACAGCTAGAAGACACTCAAATAAGAGTTTCTGATGTTAATGATAATTTACATCATAGAGACAAAGAATTTCATTAATTTTTAGTGTTCACTGAACACTAAAAGCGTTACCACTACAGTCAAAATGTAACATAAGCCATTTTCTAAATTATTAATCTGTGTCTATTTAGGTGTCATTTTTAGAAAATTTTAGAAACAAAAACAACAGGAATGTCAAATTATCATTAATTTTACTAAATTAAAGTACTGTCTATGTATCTATTACACATCTGAAAAATAGTTTGTTCGATGTGACAAACAATCATCTAAGCAATTTGAAAACATTAATGGGAAAAATCCTATTAAGCAATGTTTTCTCTTGTGAGGCGTGGTTAGTAGCAATGTAGGGCAGGTGAGAACTAAGGAATTTAACAATCCCCTTGTGGATTACCTTGACCTACTATTGTGGACGTCTTGCAACATCCTTGACAAAAGCAACAGCTGCTAAGACTACCAAAAAGGCTCTATATTGCTAAGTGTATACCTTCATCTCTGTTCAACTATTTATTTTTATAATATTCCTGTCTCCCAGAAAAGAAAAAAAAACTGTAGAGACAGATGACACAGATACAGATATCTAGCTGTATATGCATATTAGTTTGCTGTTGAAATGATTTCACATAGAATTCACTTCTCAGCTGGAGCTGATACTGCCTAAAGATGTTCTCTTGGGCAACCTGGTTTGACAGATCTTCATGTCTGATAATGAAAGAGTACATTGTTTTAAAGTGTATGTCTATGGCTTTGAATCACCATTATGAGACACCACCTACATCAAAGCCATCCCCGTTGTCTTCTCAACATTCTCTATTACTAGGATAAACCAGTGTAAGGAAATTTTTAATGAAAGTAAACAAATATCTACTCTAAGTAGTTAACATGAGGTTAAGAACTTGAATTTCTTTAGGCTTCCTGAATCGTTTGCTGCTCTAGAATTGTGTTTGTAGATTGTCATGACTTGGATCCATAACCAAATTAAAATGCAGTCCAGTAAATGTTGCTTCCAGCTAGAATCAGCCAACACGGATTGCAATTTTAGTTCTAATATTACCTACCTGAGCATTTGTATAATCCCTGGAATTTACTGGATTTCAATTTCCTTATCTGTATAAGTGACAAGTGAGGTGATTACACTGGATTATTAAAGAATGTCTCCATGTCTAAGAAGTCCCATGATTGAAAAAGTTCTCAGCCAAACTGAGAAAAATAGCTTGACATCACTAAATTTCTATTTCCATCTTTACTACTCCGTGAAGTTCCGAGTGAATTCATGCTAGCCAAGGCCAATAGGACACATGAATTACCCACATTCCTCCTGACAGGGGTCAGCTATTGAGCACTGACCTTGGGCAAAGCATGCTTTGTCTCGAAATAAGCCCACTTGTCATTAAGTGCAACCTTGAAGCTATCTTTTAGTATCAAATCTTCCTTATTGTCATATAGCCTTTTTGATCTCCTTCACTACTTTCAGTGTTTTGTTATGAGTAGAGTAGTGTACTCCTGTAATACCAACACTCTGAAGTTAGAGGCAGGAGGATTATGAGTTAGAGACCTGTATAGCCTACATAGTAAGACAGTCTTTAAAGACAGAGAGAATTTTATGATTGTAATAATAAAACTGTACATTAGTATCAGACACTCTCAGTTTGAATTTTTTTTAATTACTTGACACTACTTCTTTCTCTTTTAGTTGTTTAAAAACAAGACTAGTCTGTGTCTCGTTGGCACAGATACAAGAACAAAATGATTAGGACATAGTTTAAAAGGCATCAACTTTACCAGTTGTGATCACAATGTTTAAAAAAAATGGTGGTAACAATAACTACTTTCATGAACAAATGTGTGAATACTTCAGATTTTTGCTATGTCTAAAAATGGTAGATATTTAATTTTTAACAATCTCAAGTGTGAAAATCTGCCATTTAAATATTTGCATTCTTCTAAATAGTGGTAGCTGAGTGTATTTAAATAGCACCCACCTTTTCCATGTCTTCTTTTTAATAAGTCTTCCTGTCACGTCCCAATATAAACTATACTGTTTGCCTTTTTCTTAGTGATAACAGACTTTTTTAGCTGCCTTCTTATGCCTTTGCTTTTGTTCTTCATTTCCTTTTAATATAAGGACGTTCTTAACTTTAATGAGGTTCAATGATCAGTTTTTTGGTTTGCACTGTAGAGATGTTCTCAAGGAAATGTGCCCTTGCTTTTCACCAGACAGAGAAACAATGTAGCATGGGAATTTGAAACTTCCTTGGGTAGACTGAGTTTAAATCGCAGCTTTTGTCCTCAGTGGTTTTTGTGATCTGAGATGATGTGGCCCACCTCATATTCCTTGTCTATAAATCAGGGGTGGCCTTAAAAGTGCATATTTCACAGGGTTGTTATGTGCATTGAACTGGGCAGCATATAGAAAGCTTAACATGGTGACTGACATGTATTATAGAAGTAAACATTTGGAGCTGCAAGATAGAGTTAAGAGTTCTATGAATCAAGTTTCATGAGCTATTTTGGTGGGAGTCTGGAAAACAAGAATGCTGAAAAACATGCTAACAGTGGAAGCCTGCCTCATGAGTCTTCAGAAGGGCAAGGAACTACATTGGGGACTGGACTTGAGATCATTTGTATTGTATTCTGTCAAAGAGTCTCAATGCATTCTGCCTATTTACTGAAGGTTTGACTGAAGCTGAACTCAAAAGAAATAGACTAAGTAGTTTGATAAAGGCTATTTCATGACAGTTTGTCATCCATGCTGTGGCATTAGCTTTATGGTGAGAGATAAGAGGAAGATATGAAAATGTTCAGTGTGGTGACTAAATAAATATGAACAAATGTAAACATTAACATGAGCTTGTTCAGAGAAAGCTACCATCATCTTCAAAGGGATGAGCCTCATTAAAGAGAAAACTGTGTTCTGCACTAGTATAATACGAACGGTTGCATGAGCGAATGACTGTACCCATTAAATGCTATAAGTTGTGAAATAATATTGCCTTTGAAGGAGTTCCATGCTGAAAACAGTCATCTAGGATACTGGTTTCCTTGGTTCAGCCAAAGTACACAGACGTCACCATAGCTGTGGTAGAGGGGACCCAAACTATATTTGTATATGGCAGCAGGAATTGATAGAAGTGTATACACAAATGCAAAAATCCTAGTGTTATGGATGTTTATGCTGAGGATCTCAAAAGCTTCGGAGGCCAAAGAATGTATGACTGGATGAAATACCTTGCAAGTAGGCTTGAAAAGAACATTGAGTGAAACTGTGAAAGTGAAGCCTAATTTTCAGTGGAGACACCAGGATGATGAATATGCCAGGACTGTGTGGTGTCTGCTAATGAACTGTACAATCATAGAGTTGAGTACAAGAGAGAAGCCACATGTTCCACAAGTGGAAGAACTGGAAGTGTGGGTTTCAAATCTTGTTGGATAATGACATCAGCATTGGGGGCTGGGGTTTCTACTGGGTTTCAATCTTACTTTGACCTAATCTTTTCTTGCTATACATCTAATTCTCCCCTTTGAACTGGAGATGTATTGTGTGTCCTCATATACATATACCAGAACCACTATCCTCACCACTCCTTCCCAGCAGCCTACCTACCATCTTCCAACACTTCAAACTCTAGCCAGCAGGGTGAATCTTCTAGCTCAGTTCCAGCTTGGTTTCTCTGTAAATTGCAACCAAGTCATGGAGAGTCTTCAGCAATAGAGTGATACCATCTAATCTGTACTATTTTGGGGTCCTCGGGGAGCTTCACATGGAGGTGGCTCACCCATGACGCTGCAATTTTTATTTAATAACCTCTGGTTTCTAGGATCAGTTTTATCCATCTGTGCAAGGTAACTTTATTCAGTCTCTATGTGTATTTCATTTTCTAACTAGCTCTAAAGTATTAGGTTTTTTTAAGGCTTTTAAGGACATATTTAGTTTTGGTTGACCCCACTGCTTCCCTTTCCTTCTTCATGCCCTTTATTCCTTACATTGTTAATTTTTTTTACTAGGGTTATGGTTGAAATTCTTTAAATCACAGAAAAGATTTCTTGTACAATGTTGAAATTCTTAAGACTACAGAGTCACTTGAAGTTTGATTAAATTTATTTTTCATTGAGAAATGAACCTGGGACTTTTAGGAGTAGAAATAGAATAGTGTGACTTTTTAGTATTATGATTTAAAGAGATGTGTTTGGTTGTCGAGTTGACAAGGGGTGAACTTGGGATAGTCAGTCTTGATTGTGAACTGGAATGGCCTTAGAGTCACTTACATGAGATGGATCTGGGTGTGGCTGTTGGGATGTTTCTAGAGATGTGTGACCAAATGCAGGCAACACTAGCCCATGGGCCGGTGTCCCAACTGAGTTAAAAGAGGAAATAGAAAGTGAGCAGCGCAACAATGGTCAACTCGCTTTGCTTACCTACTGTGGATATGTTATCACTGCCTTCATCTTCCTGGCACCCCGTTGTCCTGGCTGGTTTTAAGTGTCAACTTGACCTAGTGTCACCTGGGAACAGAAACTTAGTGAGGAATTATCTGGATCAGGTAAACTGGTTAGAATGTCTGTGGGGGTATTGTCTGGATCGTTAATTGATGTAAAGAGACCGAGCCCATGGAGGGCAGCACCATTCCTTAGGTTGGCCCCTGAATCAAATAAGAATGAATAAAACTAGCAAGCACATGAGGATACAGGTGTTTATCCTCTATCTGCTCTCAAGGTGGGCAGTAATGCTTGAAGTTCTTGCTTTGACTTACCCTAAATAATACATGTTCAGTATAAGAATAAGCATAGGCAACCATCATCAGGATCAAGAAGCAGTGTATTAGGAGTGTTTCAGTAGCTCCCATGTTCCACTCTGGCTGCTGCCCTGCCTCCTTGAAGTTGTCCCTGTGGGTAATCCACTCTGAAACCCTAAAAACTGGGTCTGCCACTAGAGTGAATGCCATGTTGCTTTCTTCACTATAAAACATTAAAATCTTGAGGCCTACCCATTTAAGAGTAACTATAGCAACACTATTTTAACGTGGTGCCAAAGTTTACTGTATGGCCATGAAGTAATACAAGAAAAAGGGATTGTCTTAATTATTCTTTATTTTGAGTTGAGGGGATGGAAAGCAAACGACTTAGCCAAAGTTGTAGCATTAATAGAGCAGGTCTGAGGCTATGGCACAAAGAAGACTAGTTCCAAAGTGCTCTCCTTATTCTTTTCTCCTACTAACACCTGTGGTGCTGTGGCAATGCTTTCTTCTTTTTTCCCTCAACAGCTTCATGTTCAGGGATTCTTTGCAATAACTCACCGGTCATTCAGCTCTGTAGTTAATGCAGAAGGGAACAAAAGAGAAGGCCTCAGCAAGGACAAACATTCTAGAAATAGTCATGCCGAACTCTGGAGATTTGGTGCTGGAATCTATCTGTGGCCTTGCTTATTTAACCCATGTAAACCTGGAATCATTTCATGAGTTGTCTATGTATGGAGGCTTTTTTTTTTTTTTTTTTTTTTTTTTTGGTTTTTCGAGACAGGGTTTCTCTGTGTAGCTTTGCGCCTTTCCTGGAGCTCACTTGGTAGCCCAGGCTGGCCTCGAACTCACAGAGATCCGCCTGGCTCTGCCTCCCGAGTGCTGGGATTAAAGGCGTGCGCCACCAACGCCCGGCCATATGGAGGCTTTTATCTTCCAGTGAGGGGCGGGGGAGGGTTGTACTCAGAGCCTCTACCATAACAGAGAAGCTCTTGACATTCTGAGATATATCATTGATCAACTTCTGGAATCTCTTTAGAAATAAAGTTCATCTGTAGTTAGTTTTATGGGATATGGTGATTATGTTCAATATTAACTTCAAATTTCTTTTAAGATGTCATCATTTATTAGCCTATAAAATAAGATATTTCAAACATTTTTTGAAATCACAGAATAAATAGGTACCTCAACTGGCAAATAAATGAATATCATCAGAAATTAATTTAGGATTTCATTTGGAGGTGTGTGTGTGGGGGGGGGGGTTACCTGGTGCTGTGCTTCTATGGGACATAACATATGGTTGTTGCAGGCAATATTCAGTCATCCCTCCTTACAGTTCCAGTACAGGATAATAGGTTGATGCTGAAATAGATTTTTTTCACAGTAGCAAACTCATATTATTACTGATCCATTAATATACCATTCTTTGTGCCTTCAATTGACAAAGATTTTAAGCAAGAAGAAAAGCTTATTAAAATTAATTTTTCCCTTAGGACTTATTCTGGGTTTTCACACACATTACACAAGCAAAATGGCTTTTTAAGATCTTGCTTTTGTCACCCTAATTGTATTACACATACTGGCAACTTTTACACCCTGCATAATACAAGGATTCATTAGGAGTCATTGAAAGAAAATATTTTTCTTAGGAGTGCATTAGAGCATTGGCACGTAGCTTTACGCCATTTTCAAAAAAAGAGATGTCAACTGTGAGTAGCCATGAAGCAAAAAGGGTCATTTATTGATAATGCAAGACCCTCTCAGTGACAGCACTCCAGAAATAAGAATTTGATCAGCCTGGAAATTCAACCACTATTCCCTTATAATAAATATTTAACACTATTTTTATTTTATTGATTTTAGTTGTTAAATGATTAGTAAATACTTGCATTGATTTTTGAGTATTAAAAACATATGAAAATTAGTAATAACATCAAAGGTGAAAATTTAATATTTTTAGTTTATTCTTGTTAAATTGTCCTTATACAAATAGCACAGATGTGGATGAAATGGGAGTAAAAGAGGAGAAATGTAAGACAAATTTTTTTAAAAGTTTATGTTTCTTTGATGTGTTGTATAATGAAGCAAAACGACAGGTTTGCATCTTAGTATTACCCTTGTGTGAGTCATAAGAGAGCAAGTAGCTCATTGTCCAGATACATTACAAATACAGAAGTAGCACCATTAGACCTTGCAGAACAACAACGAAATCATGCTCAAATATAAAGAGCAAATGAAAATCACTCTTTGATTTTTCTTTTTAGATTACCCTATTTTGAAATCATATACAGTTACACATGTACTTAGGTCCTAAATTTATCATTAGATAAGATCACACTCTGGCCATAATGTCTAAATGGGACTTCTGATTGTGTGAATGAGTGGGTCTCTGATTTTTGTACCTGATTTGGGGGCTATATTCCTTCTTTGAGATTGCCTTGATGTGATAGTTTTTGTGTTATCTTATCATAATTTATTTTGTTATGTTTTTTCTCTTAGAAGCTTGTTCTTTCCTATTGAGAGACAGAAAGGGAGTGGATTCAGAAGGGAGGGGAGGTGAGAAGGAACAGGGAAGAGTAGAGGGAGAGGAAACTGTAATCAGGATATATTGTACGAGAAAAAATATTTTCAAAAAAAGGGAAAAATAAAAGAGCAACTGAATATAAAAAAAGAAGTAAGAAAGAAAAGAAAAGCAGGCATAAATACGAACCATTGGGGGAACTCTGCCACGGATTCCAATTTGTGCATAAATACAGAAAGAAACATTATGAATCAGCAGAAAACCCAAATACATATCAGGGGAAGGAGAAAGATTTGAGTTAAATAATCCACTACTTTAGTTCTCAGAGTGACTTTCAAGTTCAGTGGAAAATATCACGTCTGTAATCAAAAATTCTTATGACCAGCATCCACTCAGCATGCGTAAATTCTGTCAACAGGATCAGAGGAACAGTTCATATGACACATCAGTGGCAGAGGTCCACTGCTTCATTTCCCACACACCTCAACCTCACAAATGATTGTACAATATGGAGACCCAAATGTTTTGGTGGTGGTAAATGGGAATGCTCTCCAAAAGTCTTTTCTTTCTTTCCTCTTGAACTCTATAGTCTCCCTAAATGGTGTGATGGGGTTCTCAAAAATCCTTTATTTTCTCCAAATTAACTGTTATCTGTCAAGATTAAGTTGCAGCCTTTAAAAATGAAGATAAAGATAAACAAATTTCATGTTTTAAGCTGGGAAATGACTCATCATGGTCCTGGTAGAAGAGAAAATTGTCATCCTCATGATCAACCAGACAAGTGGTTGACTTAGAACAAATCAAGAAGGCTAAATTCCTTGTGAGCCTGAAGAGTATACAGTAACAAATACTGAAAACTCAACATTGCATTTTCCCAGTTCCCCTGGAGTGACATTGTTTATGTACACTATTCAAAACTATGAGTTGGATGCGATATTCCAAAGGGAAATTGTAAATTTTGTCTTTTTCAGAAAGTGAAATGGATTACTGTGAACTTGATTGAGAAATGAGGAATACGAACAGCAAGTTTAGAGGTTTAACAATAGAAAACAATAAATTCTTTAAACTTTTTACTTAAATCCTGCTACACTTAAAACTTTATGTTTACTGATGCAAAGTGAATATATATATATATATATATATATACTTTTTATTATACTAATTATATTAGAGCTTATAAATATATCTTAGAAACATCAGCCTTTTTAGGTACTCCAACTTAGGAAATCTGCTACTCATTAAATCTTAGCAGATCTCTTAACAATATTAATTTATTAGTTTGTGTTAATCTTGTCAGATGACATAATTTTTCTAATACTTTTCAATTACGTATAACTAATAACCATGAGTTAAATTGTATTAGTTCTTGCATATTTCTAGCAAAAGATATGTATTCTGCAATACTCCACAGTATCTGATGTAAGGTAGCATATAAATAATAAAATATCAACTCTGATTTTCTGGGATAAGAATTTTTTTCCTTTTATTGAAAATAGTTTTTCCGACATTATGTATCCTGATTCTGGTTTCCCATACTTCTACTCCTTCCAGTTCCTCCGCTCCCTTTCATTCAGACTCACTCCCTTTCTGCCTCTCAACAGAAAAAAAAACAAGCTGATACATGATAATAATGAAATAAAATATAATAAGATGGAAACAAAAACTAACATAGAGGAAAAAGACAATACAAAGACACAGAAAGTAAAGAGCATAGGAAGAGGCACAAGGAACAGATACAGATGTGGAGACATACTCATTCACACACCCTGGGGTCCCAGAAAAAACACTAAACTGGAATCCAAAATATATATGCAAGGTACCTGCAGGGTAAAATAGGAGAGAAATGTGTATATGAGTAAAATAAAATTTTCATTTTAATTTAAAAGATACATCTTTTTTAAAAGGCCTAACATGACATTATGAGACAAGGAACACACGAAGATGTTGTTGAGTTCGTTTTCTATTGGCTAAATATGCTGTGTATTGCCTACTCTTAAGACTACTGGGCAGGAGCAGACAGTGATGGTGCATGCTTTTAACTCGGGAGGCAGAGGTAGGAAGATCTTTGCAAGTTCAAGGCCAGCCTGTTCTATAGAGCTAGTTCCAGGACAGCTAGGGCTGTGATACAGAGAAACCCTGTCTTGAAAACCTGGGGGGAAAAAAAGAGTATTCTTTTCACTGTGAGACTTCCATGGAAAAAACACAATTTTCAATTGAAAGCAGTTATAATTGGAGATTGCTTCTGGGTTTCAGATTGGAGAGGAATGTGTCCACTTCTCCTTTCAGCGCTAGGACCCCATCTAACGAAGACCCATCCAGGCCATGTGTGTGATCTCTTATGTGAGTCCATCTCACTGATGTAGCGTTCTCCATCCCTTCTGGCTCTTAACACTCTTTGTGTCTCCTCAGCATAGTTCTCTGAGAACTGAGGGGAGGGATTTGATGGAGATATCCCATTTAGGGCAGTGTTCCAAAGTCTCTCACTTTCTTTTTTGCCTAATGTCTGTCTGTGGGTCTCGGTGTTTATTTCCATCTGCTACAGGAGGAAGCTTCTCTGATGAAGGCTGAGCGAAGCACTGATGTATGAGTGTAGCAGGATGCCATTTGGAGTCATTTTATTGCTATGTTCTTTTAGTAGAACAGCAGTATTTGGTTTTACCATAGGTACCTGGACTAACTGGTCTAGGTTCTTGGTCACCCAAGCAGTGTCTGGTATGAGTCCATCTCATGGAGTGGGCCCTAAGTCAAATCAAATATTGGCTGGTTACTCCCACAAGCTTTGTGCCAACATTGTACTGGCATATTTTGCAGGCAGGACACCATTGTTGATTGAAGAATTTGTACCTGGGTTGGTGTTTATGCTTCTCCTTTGGTAGCATGCAGAATACCTTTGGGTGCCAAAGACACTAGCATGTAGGGGTGAAGGTTTTATATAGGCTGCGACTCAATTTCTCCATGTTCAATGAGTTGTGTAGGTGTTATCTTCAGCAATAGGTTCTTGCTGTCAGTTAGTGAAGAGCAAGCAACCTATAATTTTGGCAACAGTGTGGGTTGTTTGGAGGTACTCATGGGACTCCACTAACCAATAGCTCAATTTTACATAACCCATTCCCAGTTCTTAAAGTTTCATTTGGTGATGAGGGATGTCCAGTTGAGGCTCTTTCTTCCCATTATTTGATGGTTTCATTTAGATCACCTTCATATATGTGTGTATTTTAGGAAGCTTCTGTTGTAGTAGGTTTCTATACTACCACCCAAACTTCTCTTGATTTTAGCTGTCTTTGCCAATACTCTCTTTTGACCAGATGATGACAGAGATCAACTAATAATTAATTGTGACAGGCGTTCTATCATTCCCATTGTATGTGAGCTAAATTAAGAGAAGAAATTTCAAGTCTTGATGGACATTATCAATCTCAATCCTTCCTAGCTGAAGAAAAAGATATTAGGGATATATCTATTTATGTGTTTATAATCTACTCATCATTACAGTGTTTCTTTTGCAGAAAAGTACCTGTGTTCATAGAAGTGTTACCAAAATAGTATCACTTAGCACCAATCCAGCGTCCTTTATTATAGCCATCATATATAACCATAATACAGTTGTCAAAAAAAAAGAACTTAGCATTGATATAATATGTTGATGATAGGATAAAATCACCACATATTGACTTAAAAATGCATGTATTTTCTTATTTTTATTATACAGATATTTTTGAAGAGTAATGCCTTAGTAGTGTATAGAGTGACCTTCAATTTGCGTTGCCTGCTGTTTCCACATAATTTGACCAGGTTATAAAATATAATATCAAAAATTTTATATGTTCTTCTCCTTATGTCATGAGAGCCATCATTTCTATATAAACTCAATTTATTCTAGTTTTCATGGAAATTGTGTGTGTGTGTGTCTTATAGACTTATGGGTACTCAAACCATAGTGAAATGTTTGCCTTTTCTTAAACTCATGAGAACAACTGAAGACCCATATTGGGTCATTTATGAGGTTAAAACACTTTTGTGGACTAAATAGAGATTATTCTGGCCTCAGAAAATAAGAGTATTGTTTTCTGTAGTGTTGGAGACATTTTCAGCAATGTTAATTGAAAATTCCTACTAATTAAATTGGTATCTTGTGAATTCTTTTCAATCCAAGTCCACAATAACCCTCAGGGTACAGTAGTGGCATGCATAGCGTGGCTCTAACCAACAGCTTTCTGACTGAACTCAAGATCAGCTCAATAAGAGGAAAACCATACCTTGTACTAGGAACCTAGTTATCTACTCAGTGCTAGTGAAATCATGATTATTGGAAGAGGATCTACAGCCTCTAATTTACTAAATCAGAATAATCTCTAACAACTATCTACAAATATTTATCCTTATATCCACAGGTATCAGTAGTCTATGCCTTCTATCAAGGCAACTTCTCTTTGCAACAGAGACCTCCACAGAAAACCACAACCAATCAAAATGTAGAGTTGTAAAGACCAGACTTAAAAGACAAATCTACAAACACTCCTCCATCTAAGGCTCAGGGAACATTGCAGAAAGGGGGCAGGAAGACTGTAAGGGCCAGAGGATCAGGGAGTTTGCTATGAGATTGTGCCTACTAGTAATATTAGAAGAAGCACACATAAAGTTTCACTAACATCACTGCCCAAGTGTGAGTTCAACAAAGATAACATTAATGCACGTGCCAAATTGGATGTGGGAAAGCCCATGACTCCTCAACCCTACACCCAGAGCTATAGGAAACTGAAGAAAGCTGGGAGCAGGAAAGGTGTTTTTTCTCAGTGCCAAATGGTCAGCCCCGAAAACATACATACTAGTAGCATTATACAGACTGAACAGGTTATATTTATGAACATATATATGTATACCTATAAATATATGTATGAAAAAGAATCCATGAATTTGAGGAAGAGTGAGGAGTAGTGATGGAAGGGTTTGGAGGAAGGGAAGGGAAAAGAGAAATACTGTGATTAAAAAACAAACAAACAAAAATGAGTAGTGTTCTCAGAAATCTCTACAAAATTCCCCCAGAAGATCATATGGTCTCCAATTGGGTTGTCTGCCCATTCTTGGTTCATTGACCAATGGGACTACTACTTGAAACATTGACCCCAATTAATATGAGGGCAATTTATATGAAGGCAAATTCTCAGAGGAAAGAAACATCCTCTGTGTTATGTTAAAAGGAAGGAAGATCAGTGTTAGACATTTTTAAAAAATGTGTATTTTATGATGGTGAATTAGGTGTACATTAATAAAACATTCATAAGATTGTGGAGCAGTCCTTATACAAAATAGATAGTCTGGGGTTATAGTAATGTGAATAATAGATTTCAAAATTATAGAGAATTGTTTGAATATACAAATGATTCAAAATATTTCTGCCTCAATTTGGATCTTGAATGTCCTCCAAAGTCCCAAGTGGGAACAGGTTGAACCCTGAGGTGGTGCTGTTTGAAGGTGTGAAATCTTTGAGAGGTTAGACTTATTGGGGAATTTGCTCATAAATAAGATGTGGAACCAAGATAACACAGTATTTTCTTTATTCTCTCTTTTGCTTCTTACCCATAGGACCCTGGTTTTGATATGGCATATGCTGTCGTCAGACCCAAAGCAACACAACCACCCACCATGGAATAAACTGAGACAAAAATCAACATTCTCCCTTTTAAAGGAGGCTGCCTCTAGTGTTTGTAATAATAATTTAAAGCTGATAAAATTATCTGCTGTGAATTGTGAGTCCATTCACACATGCATCTATATCTCTTCTATAATGCATCATTTTCTAATTTTAGAGAACCACATCATTAGATTATAAACAAAATTTTGCAATGGCGCAGTAAGGAAGATAGACATTACTGCTGGGGTTCTGAGGTAATCAAAACATTTAGATTGGCCAGGAAGCACTCTCAATGAAAAACTTTGTTATAGCCTATACCACAAGTAAGTGCATCCATTCCACAGTCCCAGCTGTCAGCTCCGTCCTCCTCCTGCATAAAAATAAACACTTTATCACAATAAAGACCTTTATGAAAGCAATGTAGCAACTCAAGGAAGCATTGTTATCATGAGCTAATCATACCCTTGGGGAATTAGAGACACTTAGCTGCACCCAGTGTCTCCCAGCACCTGAGGGCCATGATTATTTCCTGGTAATCTCCCAGGCTGTCAGGCCTTGAAGGTTAATTAGATAATATTCCACTCGGTAATTCTATGTTTGGAGATTATTTTGGAAGTTGTGTCAGCAAGCATGGTTTATAAAACATACATAGACACAAGTGCACACATTCTACCAACGCACATTTAATGATGAGCATTTTCTCCAAATGAACTTGGGTTTTAATAACTAAAAAAAGAAAAAAAGTAGAGTCCAAGAATGAAAGCCTGAGGCACTACTTTAACAATGGGAAATTCTGATGAATTTGACCCAGGAAAACTTCATGAGAAAGTGGCGAAAATTACATAATGTACTTTATTTTCACCCAATGCTGATCGCTACACGTCAATCTTTCATATAACATTCCTGTTGTTTAAAAAAGAAAAAAATTATAAAGCACATAGAATTAAGCAATAACGCCAGAAGAAAAGATACATTAGTTTGGAAAACTTTATCATAATAAAACTTGTAATAAGATAAAACAGAAAATCTTAGAAAAACACTTGAAAACTGAGACTTTCTTGGCAGTGCAATATCTTGAATTATTTTAAATATTTAAATCAATAAAATATTTCCTTATTTATATTCCATATTCCAAACACAATTTATTGTAACAGGTAAACTTCCCTACCAATAGAATGAATGTAATGTCTAGAATCTCATGAATAAGAATTATATTAATACAAGAATGAATGTTTTATAAAAAAAATTCTAGAAAATTGAAAATATTCATAACCATCATTTACACAAATACTAGAAAATTAAGAGACGTGATTTGAATGGATTTCTTTGCTTTCTTATGGCAACAAATATAAACAAATTGGATGCGCCTGATTGATAATGAATTCTAGTAGATTTTAAAGTATGAAATTTTAGTTTATGATGTAATATGCTCAACAATATCCTAATGAGGGGGACTATAAAGAAAGGATTCAGAATTTACATCAATGAGAAAACTGTGAGCAAAAAGGCTAGAAAATTTGAATTAATTTCCAAGAGAAAGTATGCAGATTTTTATTCTTGTTAGCATTGTCAAAATGCCAACAATAAAGCAGGATTTATGGAGTAACCATCATACACACAGAGAGGCAGAGACACAAAGTCTCAGATCCAAGAAACTCTAATGCAGCAAGCAGATCTATGCAGGGCATGATTTTAAAATCACATTCTTGTCACATATTCAAAGGTAGGAAAATATGGTATATTTGTTTGAGAATTAGAATCAAAAACCAAAATCTTCTGAGCCCAGAAATCTCCACAGAGGTAGTTATTTAAATTAGTACTGACTCTGAATGGAATGCCCCCCAGGATGCCCCTTAGAAAAAAGGAAAGACCAAAAGAAATTTCTCTTCTTCCACAACCAAGGAGACATATCCCATTCTATTCATGTTACTCAAGGTAAACAATGGTACTTAAGAAAACTTGACAGTACCATTTATTATATGAAGTTTATTATAAATTTGCCTAGTAATTGCAGTCATAAAAGTTAAAGCAAACTTGGAGTGATACACCCTCTGAGTAGGTTCCCAGCCTCCCACAGAAACAAGAAAAGAGGTTTGCTATTTCCCTTGATGTTTACATGCTAAAGAGATGCTTTCCAAGCCTCAGAGAAATACATTTCTGGATTGTAAACCTAGCAAGAGGCTTCGAAAAAGATTTGAACAGGTCTCAAAGGGGCAAGGAATGAATTACAAATCAAGCTTGCAAGAGTTATAAGAAGTGATAGATGGAAATGTCTGCCCTTATTTTTCATTGGAAAATATTCTTAGCTTAAAAATGTTTATCCTTGAAATAATATACCATAAGCTCATAATATAATACTGTCTGCAAAAAAGCATAACCAGGAAGGTCCCTGCAGTGTTTAAATGTTATTGTAAATATATACTATAAAATACATAGGGAAGAAAATAAGGGAGAGAGCAAGAAAGACATGGATGGAAAAGGTAAGGAAAGTAGGAAGAGAGGAATGAGTGTAGGATGTCTCTTTCAGTGAGCAACCTGAAAGATGTACTCTCCACTATTCATCTATAAACTCTTAAGGTAAAGATGTGCATAGGCTCCTTACACCAATGACGGTCTTGCAGTCACAGTGAACTCTCTTCCAGTATATAGTGCTAGTTGCCAGACAAAAATTCTTTCAGTGTTTAAGACAGTACGCTCCTGTATTGAAGTGGGATATTATGCTATTACTATGGAGTAAACTAGCTTTCAAGATATGGGCAACTAGACCACAGTCATTTGGTTCTCTCTTAATTAACAGGAATGCAGAGTAGCCATAAATACAAATGACAAATTAATGTTAGATTGTTTTAATACCCAATCATACCCACTATGAAGTTATTGAATAATGTAACACTCTAAGAAAAATGAAACCTCACATTTGTTCTCTCTGGGTTCCAAAAAATAACATTAAGCTATACATTAAACATTTTTATATTCTTCAGACAAGTTACTAAATATCCTGATAAAACATACTTCTAAGGTGAGTGTTCTAAGTATATTATCAAGATTGGAACATTTTTAATCCCAATCTTTTTGGGTGTATTAACCTCAATCCAGCATACTAATGTAACTCAACAAATAATTTCCAAGTTCTTTGTGAGTACTATTTTTAAAACTTTTGTTCATTGAAATATATTTATTTTACTAAATAAGGTGTTTCATATGACATTTTTATGGATATCTATGCAATAATTAGTTCATATCCCTCCTTCCATTATCCATACTTATTGTCTCCTCCTCCAAGTAGTAGGCATATTGCTTAACCCTTTTAAGTAGATCTGTGCCTTATTTTTCCTCCTACAAAACAGGAGGCTCTTTTTAATGACTTAGCCTATTCTTATCTGCATAAGAGCATGTTTTATGAATAAGAAATGCAATACATATTTTTTGTATCAATGATATTTATTCCTCAAACAATGACGCAAAATGTAATTAAAACCTTTCTTCTTAATAGCAGCATGATTTAGTAATGCTAGCTCTACCAAGTTTTCTTTTATGTGTGGTGAATGCAAGCATGTGTATGTGTTCGTGACCATTTGTGCTCAGGGAGTAACAGAGAGCTATATCAGGTGCTTTCTCTGTGAATCTTCACAATATTTCTATATGTTTCTTTTAATGTTTTAATAATGTATAATATATTAATTATACATAAGAGGTATCTCATTATGACATTTTCATACATTGAACATATTTAATTTTAATAGAGTTTACCCTCTATAATGCTTCCATGCCTGCCAATTCATTGCCTTATTCTCAACTAGCCCCAAACATTTTCTTCCACTGTGTGTGTATGTGCATGCATGCATGTGTGCATGCATGTGTGTGTGCAGCACGTGTGTGTGTGTGTGTGTGTGTGTGTGTGTGTGTCCGTGTATGTGTGTGTGTGTTTGTTGTCCAATAAGTTTCATTGGGGTTGTTTAAAAGAGCTTGATTGAGAGTTTGTTTACTGGAGCAGGAGTCCCTTACAAGTGACTATACTACTGAGGAAAATGTCACTGTCCCCAATCAGCCATCTACTGCATGCATATCTTCAGGAAGAGTAGCAGTCCCATAAGCTGATGCTCTATGTCAGAGCATTAATGGGCTCAGTCTTATGCAGATGTTGTGAGGAAATTGCAGCAGCTGTGTGTTTCATAGTGCAACCCACCAAAACTACCTGCTAAGGTCTGGTGTTAAAAAACAAAACAAAACAAAACCCCCACAAACCTAGGATGCAGAACACAGAGATGTTGAGGTGGGACTGGGATGGAAACATCCACTCTGCTTGCTAACCTTTTTAGTACCAGAAGGTACTGGGGAAAACTGATGAAGTAGGATAGTCTTTCTGTCTTACTTAGCTGTAGATCCACAATATAACAATATTGATCCTCCAAGTAAGAGGAGCACAGTGATACAATAGTGGCAAGTTGTGATGGGAAATAACTAGATGATTTTGGATTAGATTTGAGACTTGTTCCGCAGGAGAGAATTCACATATGACACTATAAACCTGGTCAAAAGCTCCTGGGTCAGGAAATGATAATCCCTAGAGGGGAAGCCACTAATTTTGTTTTGCCAAGTAGACATGATGTCCCCATCAAATTGCCTTTAAATAAGTATATTTTTACCAATAGAATAGTACTGTTGTCAGCTTTGAGCAGAGGAGTTTCTTTTTTCAGTGGTCAGTAATGATTGTAGAGACTCATAACTAGTCAAAGTACTGAGAATAAATGACAGTTGACTATCCAGTTATAAATAGAGTATTTTATCAATAGTGGGGAGACCTAAGCAGAAGGATCATGGTTTCAAGGCAAGCATGGGCTGCATAGCCCAACTCTGACTCAAAAACAAAGCAAAAGTTGCAGTGCCTTAATAGTAGTTTTGTTTTCATGAGAGGATTTCTTTAGGTTCTCATATCTAGAACATAGTATTTTTTTATTGTATGCAATAGTCTTCACTTATCATCAGAAATGTTTTCCAAGGATGTCTGTGGATTGCTGAAACTACAGAAATTATCAAGCACTGTTTATAAATGCTATGATACTGTAACAATAATCTATCTGGCTCTTGAGTGACTGTGGTAGTTTGAATGAGAAAGGTCCCTCATGTTCTCTGATATTTTAACACTTGGTTCTCATTTGTTGTGTTTATTCGGGGACATTTTAGAGGTATAGCCTTGTGATAGGCAGGCTTTGAGAATTTAAAGCCTTACACCTCATCCAGTTCACCATCTCTGCTTTGTGATTGCATTCAAAGATGTGAATGTTCAGCTTCCTGCTCCTGCTTCCATTCCTGTTGCTTGCTGCTCTGTTTCTTCACTGTGATAGTCTTATCTCTTGGGGGTGATATTGCTTCTATAAGCTGCTCTGCTCACGGTACTTTATGATGGCAGTGAAGCAACTAAAAGGAATTGGTAACAGAAAGCAAGCTATAGGTAGGAAGACTGTGACCATATATTTTGAATGACTGTGAAAGACTTTGGAACTTTGGACTAGGAAGAGAGTGGAATGTTGTAAGCAGAGCTTAACTGGCTATTCCAGTAGGAGCCAGGAAGAAAGTAGTACTGAGAGCAATGTGGACTACAGAAGTTTGGGGAAGCTCAAGGGGATGTTTGGGGCTACAGTATTAGCAACTGGAGTAGAGCACATTCCTGTGATATTTTAGCAAAGAATCTGGCTTCTTTCTGCACAAGTCCTGAAAAATTGCCCAAGACTGTATTTAAAAGTAATGCATTAGCCTATTAGCCAGGCAGTAGTGAATGCCTTTAATCCCAGAGCTTGAAAGGCAGAGGCAGGCGGATCAATGTGAATTTGAGGCCACCTGGAACTAGGTCTACAGAGCTAGTTCCAGGACAGCAAGGACCGTTGTACAGAGAAACCCTGTCTCAAAAAACAAAACGACAACAACAAAAGTAATGCATTAATTTCCTCAACAGAGAAAATTTCAAGATTGTATAATTTGAGTCTTTGGAATTGTTATCATTGATAATGTTTAGGCAGGTCTACAATGAAAAAGAGCAAGTGAAGCATAAAAATTACAAAATGCATAATTTAGAGAGAAAAAGAACATTAAGAAGCTTCATATTATAGCCAAGGCATGTACTCAAAGAAAGGCTATAATAGTTAAAGAGCTGCTTCCCACCATTAAAAAGAGCCCTGCTATGAAATGGAACAAAGAGAAGGGTACCATCTGAGAAAGACCCCACCCAATAAAGCTTGCAACCTATAAAAGAGAGCTGAAGACTTTTTCTGTTCCTAGAAAGCAACTCGAAAAAACAAAAGCCGCTGTTAATGTGATTGGCTCATTGGTTCTAGGAGGCCAGAGTCCAATTCAAATTGACAGTGGAAAGTATTGTCCATGTGGTACTGGCTTTTGATGAGTGAAGGATGCAAGAGAGGGGATTCATAAATTCTCCCTCTATGGTTTTAGAGAGCTGAGGAGGCCAGGAAGCATGTGAAAGGGAGCCCCTGTGTGAAGACCTTGAGATTACAAGAGCTAAGAGAGGACATTCCATAAAGATGTGAAATAAAGCTTGAATTATACTAGACATCCCAAGACGTTGGAGATGCTACAGTCATGAGACATCTTACAAGAAAAATCATACAAAAGAGTATGAACCAGGCCAATAGAGAGGTGAATGCTATAGGCAGCAAACTTAGAGTGATAAAGCCATCTAAGCCTTTTGAGAATAAAGTCCCAGACACTGAACAAGGAGTTACGGGATTCAATGTTTGCCCTGCTGTGTTTTGGTCTTGCTTTGGTCCAGTATTTCCTCACAGGGCGCTAGTTCACTATGCTGGAATAGTAGTGTGTAATCTGTGTCACTGTATGTTAGAAGTATGTAAATTGCTTTTCCATTCTCAAGGGTTTATAATGAGTTATTATCTTGGGTTTCATAAGAGACTTTGGACATTTAAACAGTATTGGGGCTCTGAAAGACTGTAGAGACCTTATGGGTTGGGCAAAATGCACTTTACATCATCAGACCATGAGACTGTGGGGGCTAGGGAGTGAAATATGATAGTTTGAGTAAGAAATGTCTCACACCCCCAAAGGCTCTTGTATTTGAAGGTTTGGTCCCTAGTTGGTAGAATTGTTTGTGGAAGCATGAGAGAAACAGCATTGCTAAGGGAAGCTAGTCACTGGAGGCAAGCATTGAGAGTTTAGAAGAGTTGCAACACTTCCAATTCACTCATTTTTGCTTCATGCTTTGTTTGAAGATGTGAGCTCTGTTTCCTGTTCCTGCAACCATTCCTAATGCTTGCTACCATGCTTCCTGCCATAATGAACTCTCTTTATCTTCTGTGACTATAAACTGAAGGAAACTCTTTCATCTATAAGTTGCATTGGTCATGGTGTTTTATCACAACCAGAGAAAAGATACTAATGCTTTGACTTTCAGGTAAGTGTCATATGCAATGTAGATGTATTGGCCCAAGGAAGGAGTCACATGGGACAAGGAAGAGTGAGGTCTCAAAGGTTCTCAGACACTTAGACTAGTTAGCATGCAGTTTAGACTGTGAACCTTTATGTTTCTGGAATTTTCTATCTAATATTACATAAACAAAGTTGACCATAGATAATGGAAAGTATATCAAACAAAACTGCACATAAAGGAGATATTGCATGTTTAATATGTTTTGGACTATATGTAAGGCAAAATGTTTACTATAGTCAAACAAATTAATATTTCATGTCAAAGTAGGTGTCTTGTGGTAAAAGTAACTAAGATCTACTCTTTAATTCATTTTTGGTATACATATGATTTTTATTAACTATGGCCATATGCTGTGCCTTGTCTTTAGATTTATCATGCAAAACTGCAATATTATGTTCCTTCATCCGCATCTCCACAAATCGCACCCAACCTCATTGTAATAAACTTTGTTTCTATACTTTTGAATTTCATTAGACTCTGCAAATTTTGCAGAATTCCTTTCTCTGCCTTCTTTTCTTTACCATGGTTAAGGTGAGAGGATCTCATTTTTGAAGGCAAGGTAATATTTGATTTTACACATAAACATTTACTCACCCATTCATTTTAGAAACAATATCTCTCTATGTTGGCCTGAAACTACAGAGATCCACAGTTCTCTACCTCCTAAGTGCCAGAATGAAAGCAATATGTCACCACACTTTGTTAAATTCATTGTTTTAACATTTAATTTGATTTATTCATTCATTGACAAACACTTGGATTGATTCTGAATCTTGGTACTATTAGGTATGAGTATGAGAAGGAAGATGTTTCTACAAGGTGTTTGCTTTATTTCTTTTAGCTATATACAGGGAAGAGATGCATCTCATGAAAGCACTTTTTTCACATTGTGGGTAAAATATATGTTTCAATATATTTTGATTAGAGTACCAAGTCTTCCTAGCATCACTTATTAAAGAGATTATCTTTATCTGTTGTGTCTTCTTGATGCCCTTGTGGAAAATAACTTGCTTATGTATGCTTGAGTTTACTTCTGCATCTCTGATCAATTTTACTAGTCTTTGTGTTTGTTTTTTTAATACCAGCAGTAGAGTGTTTTAATTATAATAGCTTTCTAGTGTGTTTTGGAGCAGAAAGTTGAAGCTTCTTGCTCTTTCTCAAGATGCTTTAGTAACTCAGTTTCTTTTATGGTTCCCTGTGAATTTAAATTTTTTTTTAATCTCTCTAAACAACCACAAAAAAAAAACATAAAACAAATTGATTTGCCTGAAGTAAGCGAAACTTGCATCTCAAGCAAAAATGTCATCTGATCACAATAAATAGTCTTTCTCATGTGTGATTGAATTTGGTTTATAAGGGTTTCACTGGTAACTTTGTATTTATGTTCATTAGAGTTATTGGTCCATAGTTTCCCTTCATGTTGTTTTCATCTAGCCATGCTAACCATGACAGTGACTTCATAAAATGAATTTAGAGGTCATGTGTGCTTCCACTTATTCAAAGATATTAAGGGGAATTTGCATCAGCTTTTGTTTGAATATTGTGTTAGAAACAGCCATAAAACCATCTTATACTGGGCTTTTCTTTGTTGGCAAGTTTTTAGTTGCTACTGTAATCTTTCATTGGTCTCCTTAGCCTATTTCTTATTGATTCAATCATGGTATACTATATATGTGTAAGAATTTGTCAGATTTTAGCTAAATTAATTAAGAAGATAAAATAAAGATTTCCAATAGCTTCTTGGTTAGGGGTAGGACTTTGTGTCCATTTCCCCTTCCCAGTGCTAGGATTGTGTCTTGTTTGAATCTGTGCAGGTCTTTCATATGCTGTCACAGTCTCGGTGAGTTCCTATGAGTGTCTCAAATGAGTGAAATGAGAAATGCAAGTAGACACATTACAACAAGTTCTCAGGAAACTAAAGCAAATTACAAGGACCTATTGTGAATAAGTATATACCCATATGAGTAACGTAGAGGAAACCAAATTTATTTATTGAATATTAGCTACCTGAAGCACACTTTCAAATGGCTGAGGAAGCATTACATCTTAGGCCTGCCTACTGGTGGAGGACTTGGTCCACATTTGCTGAGTAAACACTTAATGAGATCGAGGGTATAAAAGATCTTCAAAGTGTAGGCTTTGAAACATTCCTAAGAATCTGAGGAAACGGCAGTGTCAAGCACTACTTCCTTCTCACACTAGTGTCTTTGAATTCCTCCCATAATCATAGGTACAGATAACAATCTCACAAGTTAGTTGATAAGACTTGTGGTAAAGTTTCCATGTGAAGTTAAGTATAAAAATAGTCCCTTTCTAATTCACAGAACCATCTCAGGAACAGAAAAAGAATCCTAGCAACATGAATCTACTGATCTTATTACCTCAACACTGGCTATGTGAAGGCACTGGCATACTTTATGTGTGTATGATTCCTAAGCTGGAAAGCATCAACATAAATAATCTATTTAATTTGTGATTAAAGTCATTCAAAATGGAAACATTTAAATCAGTGATCACAATTGTAAAATATAGTTTCACACATTTTTTGAAGAGTATACAGAGTTAAACCACGTATCTATAAAATGTTTGTATTTAGAAACGTTTATTTTCCTACTCAACTGTTTCATTACTATCACCATGTACTATGCTTCAAAGGCAGAATTTTACAAACTTCTTAACTATTTCTTCTGAAATGAAGTTGAGTATTACTAAGTAAATATTTACACTAAATTTGTTTGGTTTAACTTAGATTTGACCCTAGTAGATTGCTATGGTTTGGATATGGTTCATCTCCTGCCCTCCTGAAGCTTAGTTCTCAATGGGTTCATATGAGAGTTTGTAAAGACTTTAGGACTTTGGAATGCAGTGATATGTCCAGAGTCCAGGAGTAAGTCCAGAAGCCCATCAAAGAGGACTGGGGTGATTCTAAAGAGAACTTGACCTAATTATCCTGTGTGTTAACTGTGTAAACGCTTACACTGCCCCCCTTTATTGTTCTTTGCTGTTCTGTTTACCAATGGTATGTTCTTCTCATACATGTTTAGTCCAACTTGACATCTTCAGCAGAGGAGAACTTGCACTATGCCATGCTCTGGAACTTGGAGAACTGTGCAATAATTATGCCCATTTGCTTCAGTTACCAAGCTTTGGGTATTTTGTTTTTGTAATAAATTGGACTAATTCACAACAATACCCAAAATTTATATGGAGTTGATTAGTGAGCTGTCTTAAACCACTATATACACTTCTTTTCATGCACTCCCCCCTTATTCTGTATGTTTACTTAAATACTTGTGTTCAAATCAAGTCTGTGTATTTTTTGTTGTGTTTCTTTTCTTTTTTTTTTTTTTTTTTTGAGACAGGGTTTCTATGTGTAGAAACATAGACAGCCCTGTCTGTCCTTGAGCTCACTTTGTAGACCAGGCCGGCCTGGATCTCACAGAAATCCTCCTGTATCTGCCTCCTGATTGCTGGAATTAAAGGCTTGCACCAACATGACCAGCTTGGTCTGTGTGTCTTTTAAAGCTTGAACTGAGCTGAGGAATGGAATACAGTTTCTTCATTACAAATAATATTTATTCACTCATTTGCCTAATTATCTGGAGAAATTTTCATTAACTTTGGTGAGCGATGCCATGTAAACATTATAAAGTTTGCTTTGATTTTTCCATAAAGAATAATGGATAAAACCTTAATCTCAGTGCTTTTCTTTGCCAACTTCTTATGTCAAATGTGTCATTCCTATATCCCAGGTTTTCTCTTTACTTGTTGAATTATTTTTTACATTAAAAAATTATTTACATGTGTTTGTCCTCAAGTATATGCATGACTTTTGTGTTGGTACCCAGGGAGGCCAGAAGAGGACATAAGAGGCCCTAAGGATTGGACTTACAGGCACTTGTGTGATGCCTGATGTAGGTGTGGGAACTGAACCTAGGTCCTCTGATAGAGATGTATGTGCTCTTAACCACTGAGCCAGTTCTCAAAACCCTGTTTTAAATGTATTCTTGTTTAGCAAGTATTTATATGTTGTAATTTTCTAATAAAAACATTTGCAAATGTATAGTTTTAATCCTGAACATCAGAAACTACTTTTCTTCTCCCATACTTGACTGATGTTTTGACTATATTCTAAAAAATTATTCTTAGAAATATGAAGATATTGCTCTATTACATTTTAATGACTATTGTTCTTAAGACAATTACATGCTTTCTGGTTTCTGATTATTATTTATGGCCCCTGTGTTTGTTACTTTGGGCATCTTTATTCAGCAGAATACTATGCTTTTCTAAAATGTTTTAATGATGTGTTCTGTTGTCTGATTTCATTTGTTGGTTGGGTCAGACATAGCATGATCTTTTTGCAAACAGGGTATCATAGTGAGATTCTCAAGAAGATCAAAGACCCCAAGGAACTGATTGCATTGAGTCAGAGCTGAGCTGAGCCTCTTATCATAGTTGGTATTTCTAATTACTGTGCTTCTCATGGCTTCCTGAGACAAACCCACGTTTTCTTTGTTTTCTCTCTTCTCTGTAGGTATTATTATTATACTGAATAGGTTACAACCCGAGTTACTGTAGCTGAAGATTTCTCCAGTCCTGCCTGGTCCAGGGTCAGGACAAATTTTTCTCACATGCCAGTCCCACAGCTGCTCAGACCCAACCGAGTAAACACACAGAGACTTATATTTCTTACAAACTATATGGCCATGGCAGGCTTCTTGTTTTCTAGTTCTTTTATCTTAAATTAACCCATTTCTATTAATCTATACTTTGCCACATGGCTCGTATCTTACATGTTGATATTCATGATGGCAGCTGACAGTGTCTCCTGACTCAGCCTTCCTGTTCCCAGAATTTTCTTTTCTGCTTGTCCCACCTATACTTCCTGCCTGGCTACTGGCCAATCAGCTTTTATTTATTAACCAATCAGAGCAATACATTCCAGCATAGAGAACATCCCACAGCAAGTTACAACAGTATTTACTTTTCTCCCTGTGATGTCAAAATACCTGACAAAGGGCAACTAAAGGAACAGTTACTAGAGGTTTTGTGTATCTCATGATAGCATGTTCAGTTTCTGTGTGCCTGAAACAAAGAACTGAGCAAGACAAATGTTAATGAGGAATCAGGATTCTCTTCATTCGGTTCTTAGTCTCATTGATAAGCAAATTTACAAATGGACTCATAAGTAAGCATAAAACTACTTTATTGCAGTTTAAGAGAAAAATCACAGGGTAAACAATCTGTACATCACAATAAATGTTGGGAGAAGAGAGATGGAGAAGAGAAAAAAAGGAAGACATGCCTTTGGTGTTAGTGTCAACAGAAGTTGGCAGCAATGGTGGACTGCATCTTTAGAAGGAGAATGGAATCTTCAAAGAAAATAGTGAGAATGTTGAGGAAAATATGTTTAGGAATTTAGACAGTATCTAAAGAAGATATAAAAGGGGGTCAAAGAAAAATTACATTTTTGAGTTAAAACTGAGAAAAGCAGGCTGACATAGCAGTAAAGATTTTTTGGGAACTGCCCTGAGGGAGGAGTTTCTGGGATATAGAAGCACATTCTCTAGTTAAGGGGTAATTATTCCTCCCATCTCCTTAGCATGCCTTCATGAAATACCTTTCCTAGGTAATTTACAGGCCTAGTTGTATTAACTCTTTAGGGAGTGGACAATAATAGTATGCAATGTTCTAATACTTTGGACAGATCAGAATATCACAACTCCACATAGAGCCAGAGGCAGAAGTTAGATATCAGATTCCATCATTTTAAGGAGGAGTAGTTTTCCCTGAAGAGTATTAAAAGGAAACAAACAAACACCCTATCTCTGTATTTCCACACTTTGATATGGTAAATGAGAGGTAGGGTCCAAAGATCATTATGTTATGAACAGTGTCCATCTTCAATGGCTTCCTAGCCTACCAATGCCTATGTAGCTTCCTGTATTAGTCAGGGTTCTCTAGAGGAACCTATGGAAACTATATAGTATGATTCTCATATACTTAATGTCATATACTTTTCTCCTTTTAGTAGCTATATTTCTAATAAGTTAAATTATATTTTTATTTTAGATAATTCCATATTTCTTCTTTCAATTCCAAGGATATGCTTTCCATTTCCCCTAAGTGCTTCTAGCAACTTTACTGTTGCATTGGAAATGTTGTGATATTTACCTGTTAATGATGAGAATAGAAATGTACATGCCTTACCAGAAAAACAGGGTCTCATCTGTACATGAACATCTTTGCCATAAATTTTTTAAAGTGAAGATAAACAAACAAAACAAACATTTATTACAGGCCAAACCTATACTAGCATCTACACAGTTGTTAATTGGGTGTAATCTAGAGTTCTAATTGCATAATCACACAAGTTTTGAGGAGGACTCCGGTTCTATGGAACATTATTCCCACCATGAAATCTTGTGCTATTAGAGAGTCAATTGTGCTAAAAAAAATATAATGAGGTTATGCAAATATACCTGAGTCATGTGGACATTTTATTGTCTGACTCCCACTCTGTAATAATAATAAAACTTTCTATTTATAGAATGACATTCTGTTAGGAACTGAAAGTACATTTAGACACAGTTTCAATATGCCTGTTGTGTTTCACTCTCGCCACAGGTAACAAAAAGAAGTATAATGGTATAATTTCAAAGAGCATGTTTAGTAAATGTTTAGCCTCTTCAGTAAAGAAATAAATTTTTACAACAAAATAGAAATTCTATAGATAACTTTATATTTCCTAAAGGTAGGTTCACATACATAATTGTGTTTGAATAACCTTGTGGCATGCTTGAAATGTCCCCCTGAATCCAAAATTTATGTCTTCATTTACCAGTCCTTTGTGTCTTCAAGCTTGGAAAAGAGCTGGAGTGTTACCAGCTTAAACTTAAAACTATACTGTGTATTCTGTATTGTATTGCCTAAGCTGTACTGAATACTCACAAGAATTAAGGATATCGGGGGCCATAGTGTTCTCTGATCATCAATTAGGCAGTTTTATGCATCAGGCATGCTAATGTCTACTGTAATATGGACCCACCACTGTTCTCTTAAACAGTGTTTACTATTTAAATTTGGACGCTATTGCACTCTAAATTTAACAACAGCCGTGTTCACCATTTATCCATAATCCTTAGTATTTGGCATGCAAAGATGCAGCCATTTCTCTGGATTAAATGAATACAGATGAAGATAACTGACCTTGAATTATCTTTTGAAGATTCTAGCAACACAACACTTCCAGAGTTAAAGTTATATTCTGTAAGTGGAGAAGATCTGGACAAGACCGGTTTTGAGCAGGTGTGAGGCTTGTGGCCATGCCCTGGAAGAAGGCCAGTGTAGAGCGTTTCCCCTCCAGCGCTGTCCAGCGGCACCCTGGGAAAGCAGCTTGCCAAGTGAGCACTTCAGTCACATGCTCATCTAAGGGGAAAGATCTGTGCTCTCCTCCATAACCATGGCTCGCTGACCTCAATACTACTTTAAAATTAGAGCCAGGACAAATGCAGCAAACAAGTTACTTCTGTTCTCCAACTAAGCTTACAGCTAGCTTAAAGACGAAGCAAGAAGATTGAATGTGACTTTAACCACTCAGTTTCAATAGACAGCTCCAAAACCCTGTTCAGAAGTTCTTAGGAGACCTGAGACCCATCAGGAAAGTAAGATTCATGTAGCCCTTGGAGGAAAAAAAATTGGTGAAAAAAATACATGTTTGTTACTAAGTTAAATGTTTCTAGATCTAGCTGCACAAATCTCTTTCAACATTTGGATATGGAGGCTCTGGGTTATACTAATGGGTCAGTGCTTTTCTTAGTATTTGACTTTTAAAATTTGAGGACAAATTTTCATGAAAGCAGCATGGGGTCAGATACTATCTAAATGCCTCTAGTAAATACCTTTGGGTGTCTGCATAGCAGTCCTTTCAACATTTTCAAATCGTCAACAAAATTATTAAGGACTCCCTTAATTGTTTACCTGTTCTGTATAGAGTCACTCACTATCTGCCCTACCATGGGTTTATTTTATTTTCTAGCTGAAGTTCAATTTGTCAATCTATTAGTCTGTTATGAAGGTACACCTAAAATATAATGTTTATAAAGGTGGCAACATTGCATGTATTGTCACAAATATATCTTTGGTTTCATTTTTTATAGTATATATTCAATAAATACTTGTTGACTGGCAATGTGACTTTTGACCATGCATATTACTTAAGTCATTTCTGAATGGTAGGTCCCAAGTATTTAATTTTGTTTGTGCTCCCCTGCTCTGCTGCAAATAAATGGTGACCTTCTAGGCTACATTAGAGAAACTGCATGGAGCTTTTATTTTATCATGTAATTGATGTACAAAGTTCTAAATAGATTATTATTGCTCAAGAGAAATTAGTAACGAACGGTTGCTAAAGCAACAAAGTTGCATTGTATCTAAATGGTACAAAAGTGTATGTAAATGCAAGAGCATCATAATCCTAATGCTAAGAATAATGGTGGTGGTTTTCACCATTTTACTTTCATTTAGCACAATGTCATTTCATTTGCTTTTACTTTACATATTTTTCTTACTATTACAGTATTGATATCAAATGCATCACAAAATTAGTAAGCTTATTAAAATGTATCAGAAGAACTATAATTTACTAATCTGCACCTTTCAACAATTTTTAGGAGTCAAGATTACTTACTGTAGAATTTGAAAGTTTTAAGTTTCTCAATAGATCTAAATTTGTCCTGTTTAAGGATTCCACAATGCTAAAAATTCTCAGGATACTTTATCAACCATACAAACCAGAAGTTACATGTTTCCTACATTAAAAATGATTAACTATAACAGCTATTAATATTACTCAAATTATTCTAGTTAACTATTTTAGAAGGATTCTCTAAATCCCCAGTAATTTAGAGAAGAAAAGTGGAATATAAATTTGAGCCCACAGAAATCCAATATATTTTTCTAGAGCCCATTTTACTTAGAATGTACAGATGCAGAAACATTCCCTATTGTAAAATCAAATAAGAAAATGTCTTGGCCCAAAGTTGCAATATCAACCTAATTAACATTTTAACCTAGACAACAATGGCAGTGAAGGATATCTTTTATTTGTCTGGATATAAAATAAATATTGGAAAGATAGCAATAATAAGATTGTTTTATTCCAAATATTATAAACCTAATTACCACAATGTCAGTATATATGCAAGTATATCTGTATATTCATTTGTGTGCACAGTTTTGTGTTTGTGGAATAAATAAAACATTTTTGAAATCTTCTCAATATTGGTCTTAACCGCCAATGACCACTAGATGGCACCTAGTATTTGGCAACCTTAACACTCGTTTATTTCTAGTGCTTAAAATAGCTATAGCATCAGGTCAGTTCTGACAGAGCAAAAATTAATCTTGCCACAGACATGAAACTCTGCCCTGTCAGATATCTAAATTTAAAATGCATGTCATTTCCCAGTCAACAGGAAAATATACAGTATTATTGTTTCTATTACATTTTTTTTTAATTTTACTAAAAGAAATATGAGATTTAACCTTTTTAAAAATCATTTGACATGTAGCTTTTTAAAGTGTGAATTTGGAGCATTTTGAGCTAAGTGTATCCATTCTTGAAACATTAGTTTCATTCTGCCAAGGCTGAGTTAAAAACAATCTTAATGTAGATGCTCAAATCTTAAATGACCTAACTGTTACCAACACTATTTAGAATAATCTAGTCCCTTAATTTATGAATGAAATAATTATTTAAGAATTTTAGTAATGTATTTTGACAATATCCTGCACTATAGCATCTGAATGCAATGTTACTTATCTTTCCAGACTTATCTTATGCAAACTTAAAAAGAAAAGTAAATAATTATCTAAATATAAAACAAATGTCTAAAAAGTTATCTAGGAAAATGGAAGTATCAAAAAATTACCCCATCATCAATGAATTCAAAGTAATGAGAATTGGAATAAACAGATAAATTTTATGGGGATTAAAAGAATGCATTTCTTTGACATTTTTACTATCACAATAGATACTTCTCTTTCACTGGCTTGTACATTTTCATGCCCACAGACATGTAATTGTGGTCCAGCTGAGACAAGAGTAGTCTTCTTGCTTTCATAAAACACCATTCATCTCTTGGTTTTTCACTTTTCTCTGGTCTACAATTCTTTTCTTCTCTTGTTGACTTTGCTATCACAATTCCATTGACATATGCTCTCCTTCTGTTCATTCTCTCCTCTTCTCATTGTGCAGATGGCTACCCACATGATTCCATCTACTACCAAGAATTTGATGGCATTTACACTCTCTTACTGCTCTTTTCTGTTCAGCTTTTTCTGAGTTCCAGATTGGAATATAGGTGTGTTTGTGGAGCTTGGGCACATATATGATTGAAAAATAATTCAAAATTACCATATCCCAAACTGAAATTTTTATCTTTCTACTTAACTGGCTCAACCCTTTAAGGGACCCATACACTTGTCCAAACCAGGAACTTGGAATCTCTCAGCTCTCACCCTTTCCCTTGCAACTTAACAACAATAATCTTTGCCATCTTGTAAATAACCCTGGGATCTGACCCCTTCTCTTTACACCATTCCAATCCCTAATAGTTTCTTTCCTATTCTTACTATCTACTGTCCCCATATGTCCTTTGTAAAAGTATATACTTGACAAATACAATTCTCATCTTTTTTATTCCTTTGCTCTTTAAAATGATGTTCCCTTTGTCTAGCTATGACTTCAATCCTTTGCCTGGTTATCTTCTGTTCTCTTTTTAAGGTCTACCCATTTACGAAGATAGTTCTAATATAATAGGTTAGAGCCTGAGGTATGGGCCGCCTCCTAGTCACACTGTTGTCCAAGGGATACCTCACAACTGGGGCAATGCTGACTTGAGTGGCATATGCAGCCACCTGGGGCCATAGTGACATTTAAGACCAATATGCCGTGGAAGATGAGGACCAGGTCCATTGTTCTACAGCAACCTGGCTCTGTGGTGATATACGTGGCCCACATTGCCACCAAAGACCATAAGAATTCCTAGCATCTGGGCTGCCACCTGTGGCCATGCTGGAGTCTGAGGGACATGTCACAGTTGGGACCATACCAATTTTAGTGGCCTATGCTGCCACCTGTGACTAAGGTGTCGTCTGGACCCAAACTGCTGCCAAGGGCCATGTCTGGGTCTGTGGCCCCACTTCAGTCAGTGTCTATATGAATGTCCAAGGCTCTGGTTACCACCAAAGTAACAAAATATGTTTAAAAACAAAGAATATTGAAATAAAATAAAATCTCCACAGAACTTGAAAGGACAATTTTCAGCTTCATATGGAAACACACAAAACCCAGGATAGAATTTTTTAAAATCTTGAATGGCAAAAGAGCTATGGAGGCATCTCTATCCCTTATCTCCAGTTGAAATACAGAGTTGTAGTAATAAAAATAGCATGGTACTGGCACAAAAGCACACATTGAATAAATTGAAGATCCAGACATAAATCCACACACATATAGACACCTGAACTTTTAATAAAGAAGCCAGAAATACATACTGGATAAAAGAAAGCATCTTCAACAAATGGTGCTCTTCAAAGTGAATGTCTGCATGTAGAAGAATGCAAATAGATGCATGTTTATCACCTGGCACAAAACTCAAGTTCAAATGGATCAAAGACCTCAACATAAAAGAAGATATGCTGAACCTGAAAGAAGAAAAATTGGGAAATAGATTTGAATGCATTGGCACATGGAAAGACTTTCTGAACAGAACAACATTAACACGGGCACTAAGATCAACAATTATTAAATAGGACTAAAACTAAAAACTAAACTTCTGTAAACTAAACAAACAAACAAAAAAAAAACTTCTGTAAGGCAAAGGACACAGTTATTTGGACAAAACAGCAGCCTACAGAATGGGAACAGTGCTTACCATCTACATATCTGATAGAGAGATAATATCCAAAATATATAAATTACTCCAATCTCTCTCTCTCTCTCTCTCTCTCTCTCTCTCTCTCTCTCTCTCTCTCTCTCTCTCTCTCTCACACACACACACACACACACACACACACACATCAAGAAAAGTAAAACTAAAAGATGGATTTTAAGATGGATTAAAATGTAGATGATTTAGCTGGGCATGGTAGCACACGCCTTTGATCCCAGCATCCAGGAGGCAGAGACAGGTGGATTTCTGTGAGTTTGGGGCCAGCCTGGTCTACAAAATGAGTTCCAGGACATCCAGGACTGTTACACAGAGAAACCCTGTCTTGAAAGAATTTTTTTTAAAAAAAATGGATGATTTAAAGATGGAGAACAGATCTAAACAGAATTCTCAGAAGAGGAAACTCAACTGGCTGTTCAACCTCCTTAGCCATCAGGGAAATGCTGCTTGAAATTCCATCTTATACCTGTCAGAATGGCTAAGATCAATGAAACAAATGACCACTCATGCTGGTCAGTATGTGGAGTAACAGAAGCATTCATCCATTGATGGTGGGGGGTGAATACTCAAATAACCACTATGGAAATCCATGTAGCAGTTCCTCAGGAAGATAGGAATTGATCTACCTTAAGATCAAGCTATTCTGCCCTTGGGCATATACCCAAGGGTGCTTTATCCTACCTCAGAGACACTTTCTAAATCATATTCATAGTAGCTCTATTAATAACCAGAAATTGGAAATACCTCAAATGGCCCTCAAAAGATAATTAGATAAAGAAAATGTGACAGATTTGCACAATGGAATATCATTCAGTCATTAAAAATGAAATCATGATATTTGCAGATAAATGGATGGAAGTACAACAAATTCATCCTAAGTGAGATAACCCAGACCCCAAAAGACAACTATGGTATGCATCACCTATATGTGGGCATTAGCTGTTAAGTCAGTCTTTAGACCTACAGAGCTTAGATGTAAAGTAAGGAACTAGGGCAGACAGATTTCCTAGGAAAGGGAACTAGAATATCGATAGTTATAGACGAATAGGGTAGTTGCAGTGAGAGGATTGATTGGAGAGGATGAGGGAAGGAGAAGTGATAAAGAGAATACAGTTAAATACAGAGAGAGAGAGAGAGAGAGAGAGAGAGAGAGAGAGAGAGAGAGAGAGAGTTAAATAGGGGCCATTTTGAAGTAGTATCAAATCTAACAGACTAGAAACTTCCTAAAATAAATACATATGGAAAGGCAATCTAAATGAAATCGCTAAATAATGGGTGAGACAGAGCCCCAGTTGGCCATCTCTTTTCACCAAATGAAGTTTCCAGTACTGGGATTCGGTTACATATAATTGAGTTGTTGGACAAAGGGGTGCCATGGGAGCCCACAAACAACCCAGGTCATTGCCATGACTACAGGCTGCCCTCCACAAACAGACAGCAAGGCCCCATTGCTGAAAACAACACCTACACAACTCATTGGAAATGGAGAAGTCAAGTTTGTGCTTACCTAGAGTCTTCATCCCTAAGTGCTAGCATCTTTGGGACAAGAAATGTATGCAGCACACTACCAAAGGAGAAATATACACACCAAACCAGCAATACACTTTCAGTCTACAGTGTTGTCCTGCCTGCAAGACAAGCTTGGGCAAATAGTGGCATACAGAATGTGGGAGAACCAGCTGATGACTGAGCTGACATAAGGCCCTGTCCACAAGATGGAACCAACGCCCAAAGCTGTTTGGGTAAACAAGAACCAGAGATTAGAGAGTCCAGTTCTCTAGGGCAAAACCAAATTCTGCTATTTGAAAAATGTAGCAATAAAGTAACTCCTAATGACATTCTCCGATGGGTCTAGATTAGTGCCTTCTCAGCCATCAAAACGGAAGGTCCTTCTTATAGCAGATGGCAGGAAAGGCAGAAACCTACAGCTGGACATTATTAAGAGAATGGGAAACACTAAAACACTCGGCCATAATGGGATTTCTCCATCAAATTCACTCCCTTCAGGGATCACAGAACCCTACAAAAGAGGAGGCTGAAGAGTGTAAGAGCCAGAGGAGATGGAGGACACCAAGAAAACAAGGCCTCTAAATCAACAGGATGGATTCACATATGAACTCATGAGAGTAAGGTGGAATTCACAGAGCCTGCATGGGTCTGAATTAAATGGGGTACTAGAGCTGAAAGAAGTGCAAAAATGCTCCAATTTCTAACCCAGAAGTAATCTCCAATTGACTACTACTTGCAAATGAAAATGTAGTTTCCTCCAAGAATCTCACTGAGGAAACATACAAACTCTTAAGGGCAGGCTGCAAGCCCAACAGTAAATGGACAATAGAAAACAAACTCATTGACATCTTTTGAGGTTCCTGTCTCATAACGTAGTGTCAGGGGTGTGTGTGTATGTGTGTGTGTGTGTGTGTGTGTGTGTGTGTGTGTGTGTGTTTATCCTATAGGCCCTTTGTGTATATATTATGGCTTTAAGTTTTCTGTTTCTATGGGATTCCTGAGTGTGCGAGCCACTCTGTGGCTATATCTGTTTCTTGTACCTTTTCTTGGGTTCTTTCCCTTCTGTTTGTTTACTCTGCCTTATTCCAATGTGTTAGTTTTTGTTTTATGTTTATTATATTTATTAGTTAGAAACTCATTTGTAGTATAATGAGAGACGGAATGTGAATGGATCATGGTGGGAGGGGTGTGGAGAGGAACTGAGAGTGGAAGAGGAAGGGTAAACTGTACTCAGGATATATTAGGTGAGGAAAATACATGTTCAATAAAAATAAAAACAGGAAAAATTTCCAGTTAATTCAAAGGAAAGCAAAAACAAACACAAAAAGAAACAGGAAAAGGAAGTAGAAAAATAGAAAACTAAAAAGTGTAAAGCAAGATAATAGACTTACTTGAATATATCAATAATCAGATAAAGTATCTTATCCACCCAAAGTAAAAATCAAAACAATATCTGCTCATAAGAATTATGCTAGAAATATAAGACAAAATAGATTATAAATAAATGTGGTTCCTGTTATACCTCAGTGATTAAAACAGCTGTATGAACATCAAAGTGGACTTCAAATGTATTATTATTTTTGTTTCTCTGTGTGTATCTGTCTTTGTGGTATGTGTGTGCATAACTGTGGGCACACATATGCCATGGAACAAATTTGAAAGTCAAAGAACAACTTTAGGGAGTAAATTTTCTTCTTCTGCACTGGATTCAAAGGAGCAAACCCAGATCATCAGGCTGGCACATGAACAGCTTTAGCTCATTGAGCAATCTTGCCAGTCTTCAAAGTAGATTTCCAAAACAAAAACAAACAAACAAAAGGGGTAATGAAGATAAGAAAAAGAATCTTGTGATGATAAAAGTACAATCCCTGGAGAATACACAGAATCCTAAGCATTGATTACCTAATAACAAAGTTCCAAAATACACACACACACAAAAAAAAATGATAGAACTGCATGATATTGCTGGCAAATTCACAGTTAAGGACAGAAGTTTAAATATCATACTCAGTAATTACTGAAATAAGTAGTGGGCATTCAGCATGAATGTAAACGGCTTGAACCACACTTTCAATCAATTTGAAACCGATAGAATATTCTACCCAACATGAGCACAAGTTCTTTTCACATGTGCATAGAACAAAGACAGTCCAGAAAGCAGATCATGACACACAATACAGGAAAGTTGAAAGAACTGAACTTGCAGGACGTATGTCATCTTTAACAATGGCCAGAGAGCCATTACCATCTTACCAATAAGATATCAACTTATTAGACAAAAAGAAGGAAAAAAGAATATTAGACAATATGTTTAAAAGAGTGAAAACTCAGCAAGCCAAATTTTTTGAGATTATATTAAATTAGTACTTGATGACATTCAAAATTTTATGACATCAAGGTACATGCAGGTTAGAAAAGAAGAAATTCGCAACTCAGTACTTCAGGCTCCATCTTAGGAAACTACATAAATTAAATTCAGTTAAATTAAAACCAAAGTAAGCAAAAGAACCAAGATATTAAAGATTATGGCAGAAATAAGTGGACAATAAAATAGAAAACAACATCAGTGAGGATATCAATTCACTGTAATTTTCTAAATCCAAATTCATTTGCGTAATGGCAACAGCATCTACTTTAATTTTGCTTTTAAAAATAAAACAAGACAATATATAATGAATGTCTAGCCAAGAACTTAGTTCATAGGAGTGACTTAAAGCTTGGGAACTATCATGGCTATGATCGATGTCCTCATTTCCAAGATGCTCCTTTCTAGTGAGAGGAAGTGGAACTCGTAGTTGCGTTCTCCTTCACAGCCATCACCAAGATGCTGGGTGAAGAGTGCTCTTTGTCCACTCCAGTCTCAGAGACTCAGATATCATCACTTGCAAGTTCTTGGAGCTCATGACTGTCGGCCACCGCAGGGAAATCCAGCCAGTGTCCTCCCTTTACTCTCTGGTAGCTCACCTCTGTTCTTGGCAGACCTCATGCCAGTCTCCTGCAGCAGGCTTTCTTAACTGCTGTCTTGGCATTTTTACATTTTACAATATCGTAGTCTTTCTGTTAGAGTTTACTTTTTCCATCATAATAATTAATAAGAAAACATTCACCTATACACTTCCCAGTCTAGAGAAGGAAATGACCATTAGCAACAGCAGGCAGTAAAATAATTACACTGGTCTCATCTTGATAAAATCTACTTGCTCTTTTTCCTCTTATACAGTATTTATGTTTTTATCTTCCTAGTCTTCTTTTCACAACAGTAGAAAAGGGATTTAGTTGTCTATTTGTCTCAGATTTATTCTTCATCTAACACATCATTAATATCATTTCTTTCTCTGGATCCTCTTTAATCATACCAAAATAAAATTCCTGGTCTGTCTTGTTTGTTCCAAGTCCCTTTCCTAGAGGATTTTGAGTGTATTTTGAGAGGTTATATACTGAGACAGAGTCCCCTGATAACTGGAGAATGTCATCCTCTGACAGTGACCATGAGTGTGACAAAGTGGTCCAGATCTTTCACCCTCCACTCTGGGGGTGAGCTCCCATGCTGCTAGGCACAACCCCAGGAATTTGAGAGAATGTATGTCTTACCTCATGTTCTGTATTCACAGCAGCATTAAGGACACTGACTCCTCTCTCTTCTGAAGAATGTCTCTCAGATAACTTTCAGAACAATAGACTCACCAGGAAAAAAAAAGAACACTGCTATATCCATTAGAAATTCACCCTTGGAGGCAAACTTCACCACTCTGACTTGTTACTGAAATTAGAAGTTTTCTTCCTCTAGAAAAGTTCAGTCCTCCAAAAAAAGACTCCAAGAACTTCCTATTCCCATCTATTTTACTTCTCAATCTGTTATCTCTTTACTCAAACTTACTTTTCAGTATTTTGTTTTCTTATTGATTTTGGTTGTGTTGTTATTTTGGGTTTGTTTTGTTTTTAGGATAATACTGCAACTCCAGCATTCCATTCTTCTTGCTAGCATTTCTGTTAGTGTCTGGCCAATAAGGGACAGCAGAAGGATTGTGACAGAGGAAGGAAAACCAGTGGGTTTGATTTCTCCCATATTGCTTGTCTCATTACTATTTCTCTTGGTGTCCTTATACCAGTGAAGTTTCATTGATGAGGTAATGATGGCTTCCCATAAAATCAGCTGAATCCGGTTTGTAGATTCCATACATTTGCAAACTATCTTCATCACCACACAGCCTGCTGTCTTCTCCAGTCCCACTAGCACCAGGCAATGTATATGCTAGCATTCGGGCACTCCCCTCTCAGAAGGCTTGATCTTCTCTGTCCTTTGTAGTCTGCCCCTCTACTAGAAGGGACTTCTAGTTCCTAATGATCTCAGTCATTTCCTTTGGTCTCTTTTAGAGACTCACCCTGCAGTTGCTAGCTCATCGACACCCTAGAAGTCTTTGTTACACTCTAATTAGGACTGAGTTAACAGTTGTTTATATTAAATTATCGTGTTCAAATAGCTAGTGTGGTTTTTATTGCTTACCATTATTAGTCTTTCTTGGTGAAAGAACATTTTGGGGGTGATTTATGGGTGGTGGAACAAAGACAATTGCATCCTTGGGAAGTTTCACTCCCACATAAGGGTTCAACTATTGAATTCTCTACTTCCAAAGAATCCCTACCTGCAGTGAAACTTCTAAATATTCTACCAACCCCAAGAGGATGGGTAGCTGAAGCAGGAGAGTAATCCAGGTAACTGAGCTGTCAGATGCGGGTTTGATGAGCCTCCTCTCTCCTCCTATGGGGAGGACTCCATTATTAGTACTGTAGACAAATACTGCATTGTTCTGCTTATTTAGTTACCTGAACTATGATACAAACTATATGTGCTTCAGAGTAGCCAGTTACATGTCATACCCAGAGGAAGGAGCTGTCCTAAAACTGATTCTTCTACGTTGAGACTGACATCATTTTGCTCTGGTATCAGCATATGAAAAAAAAATGTGATTCTGCCTTAGGTTTAGGCTTATGTCACTTAACATGACAATATCCAGTTACCTCCATTTTTTATGCAAGTGACATGATTATTTTCTTCTTTATTATGGAATAATACTCCATTATATATATATATATGTGTGTGTGTGTGTGTGTGTGTGTGTGTGTGTGTATGGGTGTATGGGTGTATGGGTGTATGTCTTATGCAATACAGCCTTTTACAAGAATGCTCCCCTTGAATCCAACAGCCAATGCAGTAGGCACAAAAAAGAATAAATATTAGGTGTTTATTGAAGTGGAGCAATCTTTGTACACTGTAAATATATTTACATATTTACATTAATAATATGTATATACATTACATTAATAATGCATATATTAATAGTATTAATAATAATAATAAATTACTAATAATACTTATACATTAATATAAGAGCTAACTGACGAATAGCTGGACAGGTAGAGGTTAGGCAGAACCTGCAGACAAGAAAAGAGCAGGGGAAGAAGGGAGAAGTCTGTGGCATCTCCAAGAGACACAGAGAGAAGCAAGATGAGCATGCTGTACTGAAAAAGTTACTGCTACATGGCAGAGTGTAGATGGGTTAGTTTAAGACATAAGAGTCAGTAAGTAACAAGCCTAAGCTTGTTAATTAATAATACATTTCTGTGTGGTTATTTGGGAGTAGCTAGTGGGACAGAACTGACTGTCATTCTCCATGAAAAAAATCTACTTACAGTTTATAAAATGGCATGATAAACACCAGTTAGAGCATATAAATGAATGAGAAAGAGTGAATGACAAAAGATAAAGTATAAGCAAGGGCTCAGTGAAACCACCAGGTGAGACCATTCCATAGATAGAAAAAAAAGATTTATTGGGGATCAAACTGCCAAGGCTGTTCCTGTGGGGCTGGGGGAAAGAAAGAAGTGAAATGGTGGGAAAGCAAATGGATTTTATATGACAGTCAGCAGGACAGGGTCTTTGAGCTGATACAGGCTGTTTGGATTGACTGAGACCTAGAATCCATTGCCCAAAGTAGTTAACTGTTGGGAGCACATTGAAGGAGATCCTGGTAAACAGAAACTTATCTCATGAGGTTCCTAAAGAATGATAATTTTTGGTTTCTGTTTACCCAAAAACAATCCTTCTGTTTAACTGTTCAGTATCCTTCTATCTAGGACATTGTCACCAGTGCTGGCATTTTGGTAGCCTGCTTTGTTCATAACATAAAGGAGCTGAAAAACTGGGGCCAGTATTGGGTAATAAGATTTCCTTGACTCTACTAGAACAACTGCAGCATCCTGAATAAAACTGAAGTCTGTCTACTCACTTGCTTCTGTTCTTTTTGTTCCTGTTCCTGTTTTTTACAGAATCTACTCTGTATGCTTCATGGTGGTAACCACCTGAGCTGGAAAACACAGTATTTCCTAGGGTTATAGAAGAAAGACTGGAAACAATGGAAAGTGGGAAAGACAGTGAAGAGAGAAGGAAGAAGAGCGCAAGAAATAAATCTTGAGTCAGCAAAGCATCCCAAGCAGATGTAAACAGTTATCTTAACTAATGGGGCAAGGTGTAAGAAAAGGAGATCTGAAGGCAGATGACAGACTACCACCAGTTATGATTTCTTACAGTGTTGAGGAAGTGCAGCACCAGAGAAAGAACTGAATTAAATCTCTTGCCCGTTATCATAAGGGGGCACAAGTCTTTGTGTTTATCACACTCTGCGGGTTTTTTCCCTTTGTAGGAAAACTATTGCTTAGAGTTAGTTGTGAATGGATGGCTTAGTTCAGAACAATAGGCCTCAAGTGGAAGTAGAATATGTTACTTGAAGATCCCATGATGTAGTGGGGTTACTTGAAGATCCCATGATCTAGTGTGGGGCTAGCATGTATTTATCATTCTCTGTTTTCTTATGCCATGTGACCAACTGCCTCAAATTCTAGCTGCCCTGGCTTGAAGCCATGATAGACTCTTCTCAAACTGCAACCCCAATAAGCCCTTGTGGCCCAGTCTTAGTCACTCTTCTGTTGCTGTGAAGTGATATCATAGCCATGGAAACTCTTACAAATGAAAGCATTTAATTGGAGGCTGCTAACAGTTCCAGGAATTTAGTTCATTATCATCATGGTGGGGAGCATGGTGGTAGTCATAGCTGGCATGTTGCTGGAGAAATACATCTTGATCTGCAGGCAAGGAGAGACAGAGAGGAAGGGAAACAGGATCTGGCATGGATTTGAAAATCTCAGAGCCCATCTCCACTGACACTCTTTCTCCAACAAGGCCATACCTCCCAATCCTTATAATCTTTTCAAAAATTTCCATTTCCTGGTGATCACACAATTAAGTGTATGAGCCTATGAGGACCATTTTCATTTAAACCACTACTACCTTTAAGCTGTTAGAGTATTTTATCCCAACAAAAAAAAGTATAGGAGAGAGATATTATAGAAGGATGTCCACTAATTTTGGTTTTGTGGATGTTTGTTTATTATTTTCTTATCCCCCTATTAGTGTTAGTATTGTTAGTTTTCCTGAGATGGACATGATAGATTCCTTGAAACTGCCTTTTGTTTATCTATTCCCTTCACAAAATTTAGTCTTTCCTATGTTTTATGGTTGAGACTGTTTTATTTCCCTTTTGTGTATTATTTCCTTATACTTATTGCAATGTATTGTCTTCTGCTGTGTTTAGCTTTGTTTCTAGAATTGTCAGATACTTCAGATAGAACCAGAGGTTATTTTAGCATCATCTCTGGAAGAATACATCCCCTTTAAAAGGTGATATGCAATGTCATCCAAATATTTAAAGCATATGGATTGTAGATAGGATTAATAACATGAATGACACCAAGTGAAAAAAAATCTCAAGACGCATCACACATATAAGTCTGTAGCCTCGTGTAGAGCGGGAAAGTGAAGCCTTCTGTGGGGAGGGAACTATAGTACATCAGGGGAAGAACTGTAGCCACGTAAACTACAAAAGAAGGTAAAAGTAGAAACCTTTAAATAATCCCTTATGTTGCTTTTTTCTTCCTCCTTCATGCCCCAGTCATATTAAAAAGATATTTTTTCTCCTACTGCCCACTCAAACTCATTATGTAGAATTATTATATCCATTCATCAGATGGGATGGATAGAAAAGCCCATGACTTTTTTTTAGTTGCTCATAGGTAGTAATAACGATATAAAAATTTCTCTGTTTACACCTACTCAGTCATAAGGAGAAAGTTTCACACCAGGGATTAAAATGGTAGGCCATGTAATTCTCAAACTTCCTACACAATTAGAGTAGCTCTTTGGCCCTGGTTGAAGTGCTGTAGGTTGTTACCTGCAAAGGGAAAGTGGAATTGTGGGGTTTTTCTCTATGCCCTCTAATTTTTTTTTCATATCCTACTAGGTGGTCTAACTTTAGAGCATGGAATAGTTGGCAAATATTGTCTTGGGTCTTTTGCCAAGACAGAGTCAGAAACAGTTCAGATTTAACATCCTGTTGCATATCCGTGGTAGCACAACTAAAACACATGATTTTCATATAGCTTTCAACTCCTGTGTTGCAAGCTGAGACGAGGAATTCAGGGGCAGGAGCAAGAAAAACAAAGTGGGCACATTTGGGCGCTTTACAGGAAATACCTAACCACATATGTCACAGTCAACTACGCTGCTTCCTCAACTTTCCCCTCACCTTGCCCGGAACCACTGAAAAACAAGGCAGAGCCCTGGAGGATAGGAGGCACTAGTCTAAGAGACATTCTCATTTTGGGTTTTCAATAGTCTTGTGTGTCACTAATTAAAACATACACAGTTTGTGTTTTAAATCATAATGCTTGTGTTTATTTTTGATACATAACTTATGGGTTTTCTCTAAGTGTTTTCTTAATATTCTTACACCAGGGATATATACTTTTAACACCTGTTATACACATGCAAAATGTCCCCATTAAATTACTGTGAGTCTAAAAAAAGACAATGTAATTCTCAATAAAGGAGGCTTAAGAGCTTGGTTTTCTTATATTTTCCTTGACAGGAGACCACGGAAGCTGTTGTTATTTAGCAGAGCATTTTTAATTATGACTTGAGGGGAAGTAAATATTTGTTTTCAGGAAAAGGTGCATTATCCAAACAGTTACCTAAAACTGTTATCCATGTTCCCCTTTTCTTCTCTTACCATATCCCCTTAAAGCTTTAAAGTTTCAAGGAAGACTCAGCTTAAACTAGAAATCAGCAAGGTAGTTGGAAGGAGAAATACAACGCTTTTACTCATTTTGAAGTAAATCGGTCCTGCAAGAGAACCAAGCTAACAGTCGTGCAGAGTTGAGAGCACACTTAACAAATTTATTTCATGCTAGCTGTTCTGCTACACCTGTTGGGAATCCATTTACTGTTAGAGTCTCTCTATAGTGTCTCTACCTATAACTCCTGCAGTAATGGGAATCGAGGCTCCTTGCACAACTCTATAAACTCAGTTCTGAGACTCCAGTGAGACAGATACTCAAAGATAAGTGGAAGCTATTCAGCTCTATTTCAGTTCACAAAGCTAACTTCTACCATTCCAGGATAAACATCCCTGAAGAGTTATTGGCGAAGTTAATACCACTGTGAGACGAATGGCTTTATGACCTAACTGTAAAGGGTGGGCAGGATAGGAAACCGAGAGCAGGATAATAAGTTTGTTAGCTAGTTTTAATTTTTAGAAATAACAACGGCAACAAGAAAACAAACCCTCAAAGTCCATATTTAACCCTGCTTCTAGGAATATTAATGATCTACCATAATGTAAAGTCATCTCACAGTCTGAATGTTTCTACATTCCTAACCTTAAGACTTTATGCATCAGAATCAAAGGTAAATGTGTCGTCTTCTGAGCTTTCAGAAAATGCAGACTCATGTCATAGCCTAACCCTCTTAAGTAAGTAATTATTTGAGAGTTGAATACTGCCACATATAAATCTATTATTGATATTGAGGTTTTTAAACCACTGGATAAAAATATAATAGACCCATAAAATAAAAGGAAGGGATTAAAATCATAGCAATATTAGCAATATTAATAATTTGCTAATAGTGCAAAAGATAAATAGATTTTTACTACTGCTCTCACAATTGTAGAAGCCACAAAGTACTGAAACCCACTGCATTGAAAACATGTTTAGTCTTTTATTTAGAAGCTATTCCAAATCTGATCAAATGTGTTAGGAAAAAAATAACTTATATTTTTGTTAGACTTTGATGTGTCCTATTTCTGAACATATTTGAATCTCATACATAGTCCCCGTGCAATGGTCCAAATTGATTAGTCTGTAGTAAATTATAGAGGCACCAGTTTTTGAATTCAGGAAGGTATTTGGCTCAACTGATTTTGATAAGTGAATGATTACCTGAAGTTGTTTATTAAGACTTTACTGACAAGAAAACGATGCAACTAAATCAACCTGAACCTGCAGAATATTTCAGGGAAACTGTCATCAGCGAAAAGTCAAGGAGTGAGTGAGGTGGATTTATTCTTTTGACAATGAAAATGCCACACTTGCAGTTGAGGAACAAGAGTTGAGGAGGACGGGGCAGCCAGGGCTGCAAACTTCAGAGTATCTCTTCTAAGTCTCACCCATGCCAAAGGAAAATTCCTGGACAAGATTTCCCATAAGAGAAGTCTTGCATTAGGTAGCAATGGCCTGCTTCCGGCATCCTATTCAGTCAGTTTGCTGGTAGTGGACTGAGGGCTGTAGAGGCTCAAATCAGTGTCCACAGATCCAAAGGTACAGAAGTCACTCTGATAGCACCCGATACCACCCTAAACTATGCATGGCCTGGCTTACCACGGAGAGTAGAGCACCCCAGAAGCCAGCAGAGACACTGTGAAATGACCTACTCTAGTAAAAGGCACTTCTTTGTTTCATAGACTTCCATTTCCCTAAATGTCTTTCTTATAGTTACCGAATCTCATTCAAGCCAGTACACATCACATTTCTAACTGTCTTTCTTCCTATCTAACAAAGCATATGATTGAAGTTTCAGAAAATATGATCACTACAAATAAATAAGGGGTAAGTGCATGGCTTAGTTAGCCCAGACTGTTTCAAGGGAAAGAGATCAAACCTGACTTGACTGACAAGGGCAGAGCCACCGCGTCTAGGCTTTGTTGACCAACTGCCCTTAATGGGTTTTTATCTTCTTTGAGGCGGATTGGTTCTAAAGAATCTACCTGGCTATATTATAAGACAAGATAAAATACATGAAAATAAAATTTATGAGCTATTTATAAATCCAACCAACTTGGACACTTTCATATATTCAAACACACCAGAGCTCACTTGCTCACTTTCTTTTCTTTCTTTCTTCCCTTCTTCCTCTTTCTTTCTTTCTTTCTTTCTTTCTTTCTTTCTTTCTTTCTTTCTTTCTTTCTTCTTTCCTTCCTTCCTTCCTTCCTTCCTTTCTTTCTTTCTTTCTTTCTTTCTTTCTTTCTTTCTTTCTTTCTTTCTTTCTTTCTTTCTTTTCTTTCTCTCTTTCTTTCCTTCTTTCTTTTTTCTTTCTTTCTTTCTTCCTTTTTTCCTTTCTTTATTTTTCTCTCTGTCTCTCTCTTTCACTCTTCCTTCCCTCCTTCCTTTCTTTTTTTGTAGCCAGATAAAGCAGGATTTTCCAGGTTAAGCTTATAAGAGACTCTGTGATATCTCTGTTACTGTGATATAAATAAGGTCTGGGGTATTTTAGTCAGGTCCTTTTCATAATTGAGACAGATATATAATTAGTTTTGTTTTATTTTTATTTTATAACTTTTAAAAGTGTTTAGATATAGCTATTTTTTCTTTGTATCATTTAGTGTCCAGAATAGGGTAAACCATGAAAACAGAGTTTTTAAAAATTTCATATATGAAACTTCATGATCCATCTTTTTCTGGTTTTTATGGGTGCTATATAGGTTTCAGGTGTGAGACTAAGTAAAAAACATTCACTAGTCGGTGCCCTTGCCTCAGAGATCAATACCAGTTTTTCTCTGACACTTTTAGCATCAGGCTCATTACTTATTTATATTTTCTTTCTTTTTTCCACTTTGCAGATAATTGCTACTTAATTGATACTGCTTCCATGCAAACCTAGTCACAAGACACACAGCTAAACCATGGAATCATTAATCTATGTGGATGCTGTAGATTTCCTTAAAAGGGTAGCTGGAATAAGCAGAGTCATTAGCAGTTTATTTGCAGCCGAGCACTTAGGGGAAGCTCTGTGGAAAACACATCAACAGTCAGGGTGTAACTGGGCAATTAACACAGGACGCCTGTACTTTAGAATGTTAGCATGGGAATAAACAGCAGCAGCTGTGAAGTGTCTGTGCTGTTAGCATGCACGGTCTGTTCTGACATATGCAAATAGCATTCCTGCTTGCAAGCCCTATTGTACCATGACCTCACTGATGAAGCCCTATGACAGAAGTGCTTCATTTGCTCTGAGTGCTATTAATTTTTAACAAGCCACGACCACCTCTTTTTGCTACAAGAGCTTCACAGAAAGCCAGGTGAGAGCATACACAAACAAGTGATGATTCTCTGGCTCCCAGTTTGACTTGACTGACTACCACTCTGTTGCCAGAGGACTCCCGGGAAACAGAGAAGAATTAATGCCAGAGAAAGCAAAAGCTGCATGAGAAGAGTGGCAGATGGTATCACCTGTGCAATCCAGATACACACTTGGGTAGTTGTTGTCCATGGCACTGAGCAAACCCTGTGATAACCCGGGGGTTTCCTGTAAGTAAAAGTGAATGCTGGTCTTGGGAGAGATTTATGCTTAAGAACTCCTTTTATGGTTATCAACAATCCTTGATGTGGAGTTAAAAAAAAAAAATGAGTGCTCACTACAGCGACTGAAATTAGAAATAAACAGCAGGGTTGTCTTTAGTGTATCATTAAAGGACAGACCATAGATCCTATCTCACACAACCCTTGCTTTCTAGAAAGAGTTAGACTTTATGGTCTAAAGTATCAACTCTCTCATTTACTGTCAAGAAAGGCTAAGATTTCTCTCTATTAACAAGATGCCTTTAAAATATCTCAGGCTATCTACTTAAGGCTGGCATGGAACTCACTAGGTAGCTCAGATTGTCATTAAATTCATAAATTTCCTGCCTCGGTCACCCTTGTTCTGGGATTACAGGCCAGTGTCCCCATGCCTTTATGTCTAAACCTGGCAAGAATGGTAACACTTCATAGAGGCAACTGTATGTATACTGACATAGTAGGTATTCTGAAGCTCTACTCTCTGTAACTACACAATTTACTTGTGGATAATTTGGCAAAAGGCCAGAGGGTAATGATACTTAGGTTTCTTAATTCTTTAAGTTACAATAAAATGTGATTTTATGATGAGAGAAGAAACTGGCTATGAATTCCTCATTTTATAAGGTATACACTTTGTGACCATGATTCCTAGATATTTTAAGCATTACAGACTTCTAGTTTTCTCTATAAAGTAGACAATTTTCAGTCCACCACAGTTAAGTGAGTTCAATTGAGCCATTAGTGTTCTTCAATGGAGATCCTAAAGTTTAACTTTCAAGGAACCCTAGACTTGTCACCTTTCTTTGGATGCATGTTGTATATAAGACTTGACTGATGCTTACAAGAGGCTAAAAAATGCATCCAAGAGTGACTGCACTGAAAGTCTATCTCCTCTATAAAAACATAATCAACTGGACAGGGTATGAAGCCGGGTTGGCATTCTTTGATCCTTATATAATATAATTAGGAAGAAATCGTATATTTACTAAATCCTGTAAAAGGTGTAAACCTCAATTCATTCATAATCCTAACAGTATTTTCATCAATGAACATAGGCTTTTGTTTTGTTGCTTTGTTTTGAAATTGCTGTCTGGAAAAGGGGCTTCAAATTTCCCATCATATTCCAACCAGGAATGCCTAGCCAGCAGCTCACTCATTACAAGTGCCCATGATGGCCATGAATGTGGTCTAACCCATTTGTAGATGACCTCATAATGTAATGTCAAGAGGCCAAATATCCCTTCAACATACTGAGTATAATGCTTAATGGCACAGTGGTTTTATCTATTGAAATAGAAATTACATTTTTAGGAATCTAATCTGCCAAGTAATCAATATTTTCTATGGAAATTAAATTAAAGGAGCAGGAGAAGTGGAAAGGGAGTAAGGACCAAGGCTGAGCAGTATTATTTATTTTTCTTTGAATTGTGAGCTGACCTGTGCCATAATAGAATAGGAATTCTGAAAGGAGATTGCCTAAATGTTCTGTTGACTCCAGTTAATCTACACACCCCCACACCCGTACTAATTACATTTATGTAACAGTGAATAAATACCAGACACAAACCATGCAAGAAAGTTTCATTTTTTGCTCACAGATTCACATGAAGAACAGTAAACTGTGGAATGAAAGGTCAGGCAGAGTGGCTTTTCTTTTCTCAGGAGACCAAGAGAAAAGTACAAAGAAGAAGGGTTCAACCATGGATAGGTAGAGTTCAGTCCCCAGTTAAGTGTTTCCACCAGCCAGGACCCAGCACCTAAAGGGTCAATAACCTTCAAAAGTAACTCCACAAACTGGGCACCAAGTATTCACTATAGAATGAGATGCAGGGAGCATCTCATCCTCTAACTATAACATATTCTGAATCCTGGGATCAGGCACCTGAATACTGGGCTATGGTGCTGTAGAAAGGAAAGCTAGGGAAGAAATCATGATTTATGCTTCACATTTCTGCATGTCGGTGAGCAGAGTTCCTTGTTCCATATTATCTTTTTAAGGATTTTTCTATTAGAAACAACTCATGAAGGTAGAAGTGACCAGTTCTTCACTGGGAAGAGCATGACTTGCTTATTGTCTGACAAAACAGTGTCTCCTTCTAGGTAGTAATTAGAGGTGCCAACTATAAAAGAGTTTACCTCCACTGCCAGACTTCACTGCCTAGAATACAACACACAGCATGTGTGGTTGTTTTGCCCTATTAAAGTTAACTTTCACAGACCCAGAAAAATGCATGCTGATGTTCATGCCATGAGTAAGGAAGATCTCTGTGACAAAGAAATTTCCTGTTGACTGCATTTATCCATAATCTCTTTCAGACTAACTTGCTGGTTTCCCAGGTAAAGTCTTTGTTTATAATCCACAGAATTTTGCTGATGAGCACAAGAGTTTCTATTTCATAATTTCAGTGAAAACCCATGATTCCAACTAATATAGGTGACTCTGGTAGGGTACAGCAATCATTATTAATACATTTTGCCCACAGATTCTGTATACTCGTAGTCTATATCATTGTGTGGGATCCACAATTCCATTACCCTTGTCTCCCAAATACAGTAATTTTCTTCTAGGAAGTAGTTACATGCAGATTCTAAATGCTAAAAGAAAGTCTACCAGTACATTTTGCCATCAGACAAATGTAGGATACTTTCCAAAATGAAGGCATTCTAAGCTTTTAGGGTGAAATTTTCAAAAATAAAATTACCTCATCATTTATATTTAGTGTAATTTCCATCCATTGTTGGAAATTATACAACTACAAAACAGCATGAAATTTATACTGGATACCAACTGAAATGATTAATAACTTCACTATTAAGCATTGCCAAGGATGACAGAATTTGACCTAGATTTTATCTATGTATCAAAATGCATGGGTTGATTCTTCAAGACTTGAAAAAGGCCAAAACAAACTCTTAAGGAAAAAAGACACAACACTTTAACATAGGCCATGGTGATTTGTTGGTTGTAGGACGGTGTTGAAAAGGATTTTGCATATGCTACTCTGACTGATCAGAACACCTGATGGTGTTCTATACTCAATGGAAGATGTCTTGGAGGCTAAGGTGTCTTAGAAACACGATATTTAAGAAATAAATACCCAGCCGGGCGGTGGTGGCGCACACCTTTAATCCCAGCACTCGGGAGGCAGAGCCAGGCGGATCTCTGTGAATTCGAGGCCAGCCTGGGCTACCAAGTGAGTCCCAGGAAAGGCACAAAGCTACACAGAGAAACCCTGTCTTGAAAAACCAAAAAAAAAAAAAAAAAAAAAGAAAAGAAAAAAAGAAAGAAAGAAAAAGAAAAAAAAGAAATAAATACCCATGGGTCTTATATTTGAAAATATGTTGACCACACTCTGTTCCAGATAATCTTTTCAAGGATGTCCTTGTAGAGGACAAATTTGAAAGTCAAAATGAATGTCTTAATGTGGAACAAACATTAGGCAATACACGGCTGCTTAAAAAGAAATAATGTCTCAATAATGTCTCTTCCCAAAGAATGCTAGGCATGCCTATTGTCCAGTGGAGCAAAGGTAATGTCTCTCTCCAGAGCCAAAGGAAGCAGGATTCTCATTCCATAAGAGTTGGTTTCAAAAATTCCTACGTTAACCCCCTTTAATGCTGTCCTCTGTGTTTGTAGATATTATTGGACTTGGTTTCTCTCTATAGACTTAGGACAAAGGTCCAGGTGTTCATGAATGATGATCTTTGTAACATGCTTTAAAATTATGTAATTGTAAAATAATGTAATTTAAAATGATATAGAGGGTTGGGTAGTTTATTGTGGTTTATATACACATTGAATATTAGGTAGCCATTAATGAGAACTGTTTAAGCACGTTTTAGGTCGTAACTACATCTAGTTAGTTAAGATGAGCAATGCTTAGAAAGAGAATAAACTGGATAAATAGGCAAGGGCCAGAACTAAAGTGAACTTACAAAGAAGTACCAGAAATCTTCACTGAAGAGAATAGAATGACCATATTTTCATTTTAAGATATAAAGTCGAGAAACATATGCAATTGGATTTAAGTGATAGACACCATTTGAAGTGTACTTAACAAACTCTAGAAAAGTAATGTGAAGCCAGGGTAATAGAACACACTGATGGATGGAAAGAGTAAGGTAACTTTGAAAGACCGATTTGATAGAATCACCACAATTGGATGAACCAACAGTGCATCTACATAGAATATAGATTAAACAAAAAGTAAAACTGAAGATACTGTTTCAAATTGTAGTCAATTGTGTAGAATCTAGGAATAGGTGTGGATGACATTACCAGGGAGGAATGGTGTCCTCCTTGAAGAATAGGGGGAGCATATTTCAGCTCTCCATAATCCCCACAATTATCTTTTGCTAGAAGGAATCAGACAGCTTTTCTATGAGAAAAGAAAGATATGAATGTTTATCTTTCAAAGAGAATGGGAATCAAATAAGAAGGGAAAAAGAAGAGGGCCCAAATTTTTAAATATATTTAAAACCTGTCTTCATAGGCAGGCTTTCTGCACCCTGGTGAAGTACTGACAGTTGAAAAATAATTCTAAGAACTTGATGTGTACAGTTTATCCCTGCTACAGATGCATGAGCATTTTTTGTAAGACTTTTTTTTCATTTAAAAATTATATCTACCAGTAATAATAAATATCCTAGAAAAACGACCACTCTTATAAAAGTTACATTTGCCAAATGTTTTTCATTAAAATAAACAAAACAAAACTGGAAGAGTGAAAGGTTATAAAACAATACACTGTTTTAGAGACTGGTGCTTTGATTGAGGTGTTTCAAAATGCTGAGTTAATAAATATTGATAATACAACAAAACAAGGCACTGAGAAGTATTTGCAAACTGTCTGCCTTCTCACTCCATTTTTTATACCTCCCACTCCCTTCTACATTTTTGGAAATCAAAACACAGGGATGACACCACATTCGCAGATCATAGGATCCAACACGTTGTAAGAGCAGCACCGTGTACAATGGTTGTTTGTGTTATTTGGAGACAGGCTCACTAGATGATGGTAATTATAAATTATCACTCTAATGGTAAATTTGATGAAGCAGAAGATACAATTCTTCTCAATTATTTTAGAGTCTACTAAGAATTTTTACTCTCTCCTGCGCCCTCCTGACAATTCGTACAACTTTCCAGATAATCTCCTCATCAATATTATTGTTTTTTTTAAAGAGAGAAATTCATGTCGTTTTCCATACCTAGTATTTTGTGCTTACTATTGTAGAATGCCTTAAAAAGTGTCTGATGTGAAACTATGTATGAGGGAAAAGGGAAGCTCTTTGTGTACTCTATCATTACTTGAAGGATTTATAAAATAAAAGACTATTTATAGATTGTGATTTAAACTCTCAGCACATTTGTCTTCTTCCCGGAGAATCCCACTTGGATTACTTTCTTTTTCCCTCTCCTTCGTAATTGAATCTTTTCTTTTTAATATTTCAGTCTATTGTATTGTTTTTGCTTTCACTGAAGAGAAAGGTTTTTAAATTCTCATTGTATTTCTCTTCATCTTCTGTTCTCTTAAATTAATGGTTCCTTGTTTTGTAGTTTACCACTATGCTTGAAAATCCCCCACATCTTTTATTAAATTAACTAATTGCAGTTCTTTTTACTATCATTTGGCCAATTACTATTTGTGGTTTGGTTACCTGGAGTTTGAAGACTGACACAAATTGTGTCATTTCCAGCAGCTACAAATGCCATTGAAAATAAAAATTTGGTGTCGTTCCAATCAGCCAGCTCTCCCTTCCCCTTTTTAATTATTTATTTTATTTTTAAGGCTCACACTTCTGTCATTATGAAGAGGGTTGTTCATTATTCCAAAAACTGCGAAGAACAGGATTGCTACCCAAGCAGAAGAGAATCTGTTTTAAGTGGTGAGACATTTGGGTTGATTGTGGAAGTAAAGGTGCTTTATGCTTTCACTTCCCTGGTAGAAATGCTTTATTTTAGAATTCTTAGACTTGGCCCTTATTCACATTATTCCCAAAATAGAATGTAGTGACATTTATAAAAGGAAGAATGAGTTCTACTTTGTTTCTTTATAACCCCAGTGCTTTAAAATTTAAACATTTCATGGAAAAAAAGGATTAAAAGAGTGTATCTATTAACGCTAATATACTTAATTTAGGGGATTTGAGTCTGTAGAATGTTAAAACAATAAGATGAAGTGTTGAAAGAGTCATTCTAAATATTTATTTAGCCCTTTCTACCTATATCACTGTAATTGATGTTTCTTTGAGATACAAAGAAAGCAGGATTCAATTCAATTCAACAAATATTTATTAAATTACTATTATGGCAGGGCAATCTGCTGAGTATTGCATGGAATACAAATATATGAAAGAAATGTAGTCTTGTAAGTACTTGAATTTAGTTCAGTTTTTACCAAATGATATTTGTTGAACTGTAGTGTGCTAATTTTTAGAAAAATTCAATACGTTTTCTGTATACAACCGGATGTGTGGTGTGATAGATTGGAGTTGAAGAAGCCTTAAAACTATGTGCAATTTTGTGTGTAGCTAGTATATAGGTATAGGTGTTATTTCTGAAAACAGTGTATTCATCTGGCTTCTCAAAATGTCATATATGTGAAAGTGTTAAAAGCTCAAGTGTGGCCCAGAAAGATGGCTCAGTAGGTAAAGGTGCCTGCCTCCAAGCCTGAGGACCCAGGTATCACCCTCAGAACTCACTTGATAGATGAGAACTGATAGCTGAAAGTTACTCTCTGACCACCACACACATGGCATGGCATGCATGTGTAAATGTATATGTTCTTGCACAAACATACACACCGAGAGAGAGAGAGAGAGAGAGAGAGAGAGAGAGAGAGAGAGAGAGAGAGGGAGAGAGAGAGAGAGAAGAAGAAGAAGAAGAAGAAGAAGAAGAAGAAGAAGAAGAAGAAGAAGAAGAAGAAGAAGAAGAAGAAACATATGTATAAAAGGAAAACAAAAAACCTCAATCATGCAATACAGTCTGCCCCATTGTACTGAATGTCATATTCATTTGTCAGGGCTGCCATAGCAAGTACCATTGATGATGTGGTATAAATAACAGATATTTATTTTCCCATCGTTCTGGACATTGAAGTTTTGAAGAATTCATAGCATTTGCAAGGATGGTTTCTTCTGGGGCCTAGATTCTTGGGTTTGCAAATGGCAGCCTCTCCCTGCATCCTGACATATGTTTCCTTCTCTCTGTCTATGTCCTTCTTTTGTTTTTATATATAGGAGGGCTTGCCCTAACAAACTCACTTAGATATCATTCTCACTCAGAAAGGTCTGTGGTCAAATGCAGTCACATTTTGAAGTAATAGGAATTAGAAGTGCAAAACCCAGATTTGGAGATGAGGAAATAATTCCTCCCACTGCATGTGGACATTCTTTAGGAACTCAACCATGCTCGTTTATGCACGGTCCTTCCCTGGTTGCAGCTGCAGCATTGAGTGGTTGATGACTGAGACTATACAGACTACAAAGGCCAAATTAGATAGTCTAGGGCTCTTCACTGAAAAGATTTGCTTCCTTCTACTCTAGATAGCAGATGAGTGGCTAGTTAGGGATGAGAACTGGTAATAGGAAAGAAATCAAAAAAGGGTGGAAGCAAAGAGTGGAAGGATTGCAAAATAAGACTACAAAAAAGTCAGGGAAGAATTAAGAAAGACATCAAGGACATGAAAATACAATATTCAAAGTTGTCAGAGAAAATGCAATGAATTGTATATGTTTATCTCACAAAAAGGGAGTAGATAATATAGTGGAAATAGTGACTAGTAAGACCTAAGGCATCTGACATCTGGGGAAACAGCACTTCAGGAGATGGCAGGAGGGTCTGAATAATAAGCATTTAAATGACTTTGGAGCTGGGGAGATGGCTCAGGGGTAAAGTGCTCATCTTATAAATGAGAAGACCTGAGCTGAGATCCCTGGAATCCCTGGAAAAGGCCACTTATGGAGGACAATGCTGGATAGGCAGAAACAGGAGAATCCCAGTGACTTGTTGGTCTTACAGTCTGGATGAAGTGCTACAGCCTTGGGTCTGGGAGAAAACCTTTCCCAACAATAAAAGAGAGGATGATTAAAGAAGCCAGGGGATACTGATATCTGAACTTCACAAGCAGGTGTAAATAAACACAAACTCCCCAACACATGAACTGTTAGGACCATGTTCAAAGGAAAGGCATGCACCACCACAGAGGCAGGCAGATCTCAGAGTTCAAGGCCAGCCTGGACTACACAGTGAGTTTCAGGACAGCCATGGCTACACAGAAAAACCCTATCTCAAAAAACAAGACAAAACAAATGAACAAACAAAATAGACCTATTATTGACTTATTTATTTTGAGGGAAAATCTATGCATGTATTTATACTTACAAATAAATGTATTTTGCATGTCAAGTTTTCCTGTCATGGAACTTGCAGAGTGTTCTACAGAAAAAGCAATCAAGTGTCTACACTATAAGTATTCAAATAATGAAAATTATTCTTTTCAAACTGTGACTATAATAATATTTTATCTACTGAGTAAAATGAGGCAAAAAGAACAATTGCAAATGCATTTTAAAGCATGGGGTGCACATTTTAAAGAGTGAGACTTAGAATCATTTCTGACTTCAAATGTCAAATTTGACAGAAAAAAAGGCTGCCAAATTTCTGTTTGACTTTTGCTGAGAAAATCATTGTATTTTGTAATTTATTACTTTAATGTTGCTATCAAATCCTTTAGTATTCCTCCTGAAAGCAAACCAGTTTCATATAAAGAGTATATCCTACTAGATTTTCCACAGTTTGTACTACTTCATTTCTTGTACCCTGAATTAAATTACTTTCACGAAATGGCTTTAAAAAAACTTTATTCTAAAAATGGACATTTTGATGAGAATGTGAACCATAATCACAATTGGTTCCAGTATTATGGCTAGATAAAAATAGAGCAATCTTTCCATCCATTAGCTGTCACATAGAAGACATATATGCTTACCATCCATACACCTAACATTCAAAAGGAAACAAATGTCACATTCAGAGTATGAGAAGAAGCATATTGGCAGGGAGGAATTGCCACCAAAGTTAAATATAGTCATGATAATCACAGTGTGAACATGAGAAAACGAATAATCTCCATTATAACTTCAATACTATTAAATTCTCTTTTGCTTCTTATTATTAAGTATGAAATTTACTCTTTAAATGTATAAATATTGTCATTGTCTATATCATTTTTATTATTTAATGTTATTTTATTATTCTTGGTTAACCTCAAATATGCATTTTGATAGACTTTGATCATGGGTTCATTGTTTTTCTATTTGCTAGTCATCATTATTTATTTTCTAATTTGCTTCTTAACCAAGAGACAATAGTTAAAGGCAGTATTAGTCTGAAGCAATTGTTTACTTCAAGGCACACCTTACTATTTATATCGCACTGGCCTTTTGATACCTTTATAATTTCAGATGAGGTCGAGTAATGTGGTCTTCACAGAGGAAGCATATTTCTAGTTGAAAAACTCAACATTCTAATTAGAAATGCTACCAGAAAATCAGAGTGCTGTAAAATCAAGTTCTTAATTCAGTGACCCCAGTAAATAAATGTAAATGACAGGGTTCTTGGTGTCAGCAGCTAACTGGAAGAACATTAATGGCCAATGTGTTCTTTTCCACCATACTCTTCTTGTCTTCTTCATAGGACATCATTGCTTTCAAGGAAAAAAACTATATTTCTTGAATGCTTTCAAATAAAGACAAATTTCTTATTTAATGTGTTGAAACTAAATCAAACCTAGAAGACAGCTCTCATATCAGTCTTTGAAAATGTTCTCAGAGAAAACTCTTTCCTAGGAAGGTCATCTTTTTTTTTTTTTTGGATCCTAGACAAGTCTGTTAATTGGATATAACATTGATACAATTTTTAGTTGTATTTTGCTCTTAAGAAAAATCTATTTTCAGCTTATGTACAAAACCAAAAAAGAAAGGAAAAAATGAAAGTTGAAGAGGAAAAGTAAAATAATATGTATTTAAAATATTCTTAATATTGTCCAGAAATCATGTAAATCTTCTGATAGATAAAATATTCTGTCTTCTGGTGCTTTAAGATTGGATTTTGTTTTTGTTTTGTTGCTTTTGTTTATTGAGTTGGAATTGGTCTGTTTCCAAAGCTAGACTCCAACCAGCAGTGCTCCTCCTGTTGCCTCTCGAGTGCTGGGTTATGGGAGTACACAACCATACTTTCTTAATTCAGACTTTAAGGACCCTCCACACACACAACGAAAATCAAATATTTCGAGGATGTAGACACTCCTTGCATGACCAAAGTTTACACTTCACTCTTAACTCAGCCTTGACTGTGCAGTATGTTCGTTGTTATAATTTTATATTCATTAGATAGAAAAAGGACATTTAAGTCCAAATCATGTTCATTGGAAAGGTAAATATAACCACAACTTCACAATCTTCAGTCTATCTTCTAATGAATCAAGAGGAAAATTGAGGGGTACTTAAGAATGTATGAGTGGTTTTATATTTTCATAGTATCCTCATCATTTGCCAGTGTTCCGAAAGTACAATTTATCAGTTTTCTAACTTTATTATTTCTTTTTCTGTTTTCATGCTGGTTTCTTTGGCATAAATCATAAGCAGTGGTTTGTTTGAGTCTTATTATCCATTTGTACCCCATCTTTCAACACTCTTGATACACATAGTCCATTTAGACTGCTGAATAGGCAAGTTGAGAGAAAAAGAGAGAGCAAAATAAAATTCTTTCCAGTCTAAGAAGCTTGTTTCCCAAGCAATATTTTCAGCTTTCCTAAAGATGTTTTCTTTCATCACTTTTGATGAAAAAGCCATATGTCCCTATGGCTCACATAATAGAAACTATAACCATGTACATCTGGGCAACATGAAGAATGTTGAGGCTGACCTGGCAGGCAAATTATGTTACCTTAATCTTCTATGCTTAGTTCAGGGGGAAATGTTAAAACTTAAAATAAATAATATGGTCTAAGAGCACTAAAATGGCTCCATTTCATAGAATTTAGAGTAACACTTTTGAATTATTTTACCATTTTTTGAAGCTACCAATTAAGCAGCCAATACATGGAAGGTTTTTTTCTTCAATATAAACTCTCCTTTCCCATGATTCAATTTTCACTTAAGCAGTCAAGAACAATATACATAGCACCTGTGTGAATTATAAGTATGCCATTTTGTTTTTCTTTTTCACATTCTGTGCCTCTAATTCTTTTGTCATTTTAACCCTACTCTTTGGCTTGTTCCCTAAGTCTATATTTTTTATATTGTTTATTGATACCATTTAAATGTAATATAATTTTGTATTAACTGGATCTTCTAAAAATGCATTGTCACAGATTACTAAAATAAAACAGCCTACAGGGAAGGAAAATAATAGCTACTTCTCTTCCCAAATAAACTCTGGTTATCATATTCAAGCATTATAGTCAGGTTTGTTTTCTTATTTGTTGGATTGTGAAAGAATTCATGATGTTGGCAAGGTAAAAGTTTGTGGGTGATGGACATACAAAACTCATTGTGGGGCAACCTGGCTAACAATGGAAACCAAGGTCATTCCCAAGTAGCAGATGGAAATACAACCTTCATTTTGACCCCATGGACAAAGGAGACCAAAACCTGTATGAACTATGGAAGAATAAAATAAAAGGAATTTCAAATGAGTCCTGAGGAACATAGGCTAACATACCAGGGTTGCTTCTCTTATGAATATTTCTATAGAAGGGTTCAGAGCTGTCTTCTGTATTTAATTAGGGCTTTTGATACTTCTAGTCATTTATGAAATGCACATTGAAATTCTTTGATTCCTAGAAATGACAGGGAAGTTTTACCCATGATACCTCAACAATATCACTACCTAAATAAGATCTCAACAGGGACAATGCCAACACATAAGCTAGCGTGTAAGGGGAGAGTTCTTTTCCAGACAAAGAACTAAAGAAAAGTAAAAAATGCTAAGAATGATTCTTCCCAGGTATGAGTCCCTACATCGGTTATCTAATACCGAGTGGTCATCCCTGAAATCATAAATATACAAGCTGTACTAAATGTGCTCAGTTGGTTAAACACATATTTAGGCACACGTGTGTGTGGCGGGGGGAATGAGTGTGTGGTGTGTGTGTGTGTGTGTGTGTGTGTGTGTGTGTGTGTGTATGTGTGTGTGTTATAACAGCAAAAAAAGAGGTCATGAATTTGAGAGGGAGCAAGGGAACTTGAAAGGGCTTGGAGAGAGGAAAGCCAAGAGGAAACACTGTAATTATATGTTTGTTAAAGATAAAATAAAAAATAATAAAATTATATTCTCTATCTGAAAATATGTAAATTGATTGCTTTATAATGTCTCACAATAAACAAGATTTTTTTCCAGGAAGAATCACTGACAATTTCAGAAGAAACTAAAGTGAATTATCAGCTGTTCAACATTTCTCTTTAGTTTCCCTTTGTTTTGTAATCCACCAAGTGTCATGTAAATTCCGTGTCCAATGAACTGTGACAAAATAGATGGTGATGTCATCCTTGGCCTCAGACAGTTGACATTCTCACGAGAGGGGAACTATATTTTCCTGGTGTGATACATGATACAACAGAGGCTTAGACAGTATGTTATGTCATCCCCAAACAAAGCTGGTTTTGATTTGACACACATAAAATAAGAATGAAATATGCCACCACATATAAAGAACTGTAACTTTTTAAACTGTTGTTGTTGGGAGAGAGAGAGAGAGAGAGAGAGAGAGAGAGAGAGAGAGAGGTGTATGTGTTTGTATGAGTCTGTGAGTCTGTGTGTGTGTGTGTGTGTGTGTTTAACACCCAGGCTCCTTTCCTCAAACCAACAACCTCCCCTGTCTCTCTCTCTCTCTCTCTCTCTCTCTCTCTCTCTCTCTCTCTCTCTCTCTCTCTCTCTCTCTCTCTCTCTCTCTCTCGCTGTGAGGCTATAATTTCAGTTTTGTGCCTATCACAAATGCTATCGCAATGACCTTGGCATGCAGCTCAGGGGTAGCATGCTTGACAACATGCATATACAGACAGCTTCAGGTTCTACCTCCAGCAAACTTCTGTTCCATCAAACTATTTTCAGAGCAACCAATTATGTCATAAAAACTTTGTGAAAATTAGGCAATCCTAATGGACATGAGTTTATATATAAAGTTAAATGATTTTATGCTTCTAAGTTTTTGTGGTTTTCTTCTGATTCTGGTGGTGGAAAAGTGCATAAATTTAATGTGGAGTTTCATGGCTTCCATTACAAATGCTAACTCTAACTGTATGTAAATAAGTTCACTAAATTTATAGTGTTTGGGTGTGGTTAAGTTTGATATGTGGTATTATTTCTTTTCTTTACTATTTTAAAGTAAAACATGTCAATTCCAAAATAAATAGATAAAATGTGAACTATAAACTTTCAGATTATCTTTGGACTAGAATTGTAATAAAAATGTTCGCAGAGAGACTACAAGAATTGAGCCGTCAGCTATTTTGGCATTCTCTTTTTTTAAGATGAAGTGTGTGTGTGTGTGTGTGTGTGTGTGTGTGTGTGTGTGTGTGTGTGTGTATGCTCTATGTGCATGTATGGCTTTATGCCAGAAGAGGGCATCAAATCCCATGATAGATGGTTTTGAGCCACCATGTGGTTGCTAGGAATTGAACTCTGTAAGCAGCCAGTGCTCTTAACCACTGAGCCATCTCTTTGGCATGTTTCTTGATTTCTTTAAATATATATATCTTTACATCTTCTCCTACAGTGTTCAGGAGATTATCCTATCATCTCCTTTGCCCTTGGTTTTGATTTTCCAAACAGGGAAACAGGGCAGTTTAGGGAGAGAATGAAAGTATGGATAGAAATAATGTCGAGGAGTATAGAAGCTACCTGCACAGGTAACTTTGGAACAGCTTGTGAAGAATTATTTGTACCACTGTGTGTGGTGGGGATAAACCTTGGCCTGGAATGTTTCCTTTAAGAGTGAAAGGATTCAAGGACATTGATAGGATCACATCTTCAGTTGAGAAATTAGAATGAATTGAAGAACAATTTCAACAACCGGAATGAAAGTGTTGAGAGTCTGGTGGGGGGTAGCAGAAACAGCTAATTGGTACCATTTAGCATAAGAGGATGCATCAGGCTGTGATGGCTGCCATAACAAAGTACCAGGCTGGGCATGTTATGCAATTGAAGTGTGTCATCTCAATGCTTCCGAGGTTTGAGACCTTAAACAAGTATCTACAAAGTGTCTCAATGAGGGAAGAGTTCAGTCCAGGCCTTTCTCCTGGGCTTGTACCTGACTGTGTTTATGCTACAATGGTATTTTCCCTATATACTTATCTCAAAATTTCTTTTACTTCGAAAAGCACAAGTCTTTGTACTAGGGTATATGGTGATATTGTATTTGTGCTTTAATAAATAAAGCTTGCCTGGATATCAGAGGAAAAAGTAAACACAGAAGTCCGGCAACCATAGCACATATGCCTTTAATCCTATCACCTGGGAGGCAGGGATCTGTCTGGATCTCTGTGAGTTCAAGGCCACACTAGGGAACAGGGCCAGGCATGGTGACACATCTTTAATCACAGCACCAACCATAAAGGTCTGGAGGTCTGTACAGACAAACAGGAAGTGACAGAACTGGGTAGGAAGAGGAAGTGATGTAGCTGGGCTCAGAGAGCAGATGAGAGAACAGAACAGAAAGGCATACAGGTGTGAGTAGACAGGAAATAGTTCACTTTTGGAAGCTGCAGAGTTGGTGAGGTGCAGTTAGCTGTGACTGTTCCTCTTCCTCTGATCTCTCTCAGGTTTTAACCTCAATTTCTGGTTCTGAGTTATTTATTTAATAAGACCATTTAGAAATTTGTCTACGAGGGCATACTTATAATACTATTTTTTTTTTTTTTTACAATACCATTCAGTTCTACACATCAGCCATGGATTCCCTTGTTCTCCCCCTTCCTGCCTCCCTACCTTTCCCCCCAGCCCACCCCCCATTCCCACCTCCTCCAGGACAAGTCCTCCCCCAAGGACTGAGATCAACCTGGTAGACTCAGTCCAGGCAGGTCCAGTCCCCTCCTCCCAGACTGAGCCATAAGTCCCTGCATAAGTCCCAGGTTTCAAACAGGTAACTCATGCAATGAGCCCAGGACCTGGTACCACTGCCTAGATGCCTCCCAAACAGATCAAGCTAATCAACTGTCTCACCTATTCAGAGGGCCTGATCCAGTTGGGGGCCCCTCAGCCTTTGGTTCATAGTTCATGTGTTTCCATTCGTTTGGCTATTTGTCCCTGTGCTTTATCCAACCTTGGTTTCAACAATTCTCGTTCATATAAACCCTCCTCTTTCTCACTAATTAGACTCCCGGAGCTCCACCTGGGGCCTAGCCGTGGATGTCTGCATCCAGATTCCTCAGTCCTTGGATGGGGTTTCTGGCACAACTATTAGGGTGTTTGGCCATCCCATCACTAGAGTAGGTCAGTCCCGGCTGTCTCTCGGCCATTGCCAGCAGTCTTTTGTGGGGGTATCGTTATCAGAGATAACTCAGGCTTACCTCCTGTGGTAGTTTGAACACAACTGGCCTCCATAGCCTTATAAGGAGTGGCACTATTAGGAGGTATGGCTTTCTTGGAATGAGTATGGCCTTGTTGGAGGAAATGTATCAATGTAAGGATGGGCTTTGAGGTTTGCTACACTCAGGATACCACCCAGTTTTTCAGTCAGCATCCTGTTGCCTGAAAGACATAGGATTCTCAGCTACTCCTGCACCACGTCTGCCTGAATGCCACCATGCTCTCTGCCATGACAATAATGGACTGAACCCCTGAACTGTAAATGAGGCCCCTCGATTAATTCTTATAATTCTTGTAAGAGTTGCTGTGGTTATGGTGTCTCTTCACACCAATAAAAACCCTAACTGAGACACCTCCAAATAAGGTTATATTCTGGCACAGGGGTTGGAACTTGAACACATAACTGGAAGTAGAAGTCAGTGTTAGGTATTTCCATTGTCTATGGCAAGCCTGTCTCTCCAGTGGAACACTGTGTAGAAACTAGGAGAGTGACAGGCTTCTCTGCCTTTCACTCCCATTGCCAAGATGCTTATTTTTGAGATGACACTTTGAACCTACCTTTGAATGAATCCATTTCTTATTTAATTCATTTAACTCTTCTCTCAAATGGGGTCTTTCTCATGTAACTTGACTATAGAGAGGCAGTGAATTAATGCAATAAAATTTTCAAACCCACATAATTGCCCTATTTCTATTTTTTTCCGGATTAAATTTTTTCATTTATTTTACATCCCAACTGCATTTTCTCCTCCTGCCTCCCTTCTGTCCCTCCATCCACTCCTCTGCTGTTTCTGTTCAGAAAGGGGCGAGCCTCCCATGGGTGTCAACAAAGCATGAAATTGTCCTATTTCTAACAGCAAATTTATAAACCGCCAGTCTGGTGTCTGTCCCTCTGACTTATGTATTAGTGTGTGTGTGTGTGTGTGTGTGTGTGTGTGTGTGTGTGTGTGTGTGTGTGTGTGTGATGTGTGGGGCAGACAGCAGAGGTCAACCTCTGGTGCCATCCCTCAGGACCTATCCATCCTGTGTTTTAAGACAGGGCTTCTTACTAACCCAAGGCTCATTAATTAGACTATGCTGGCTGTCTAACTAGCCCCCGGGAGCTGCCTGTGCTGGGATTACAAGCACACGCCACCACATGAGCTTTTTTTTTTTTTTTTTAATGTGTACTCTAGGGATCAAACTCAGTTTCTCAAACTTGTGTGGTAACCACTTTACTGAGTATGCCCCTAGCCCTTTCATGTGTGTCTGCGATCAGTGTACTTTTATTAAGACTGCCAAAGTGTCCTGTTATGGCTTTCAAAGGGATTGGGCAACATAATCAGGTCTCTACCTAATTCTGTCCCCTCTAAAAGCAATTCCCTTAGATGAAACCATGGTCACCTTCTTTTTTCCTACTCACTTCTACATTGAGTAACAGAACATCTCTCGCAGGGCACTACTTTGAAGTTTTCTTTTCTCTGTTCTTAAGCAGGAGAATCACAATTCAATGACTTAAAATAACCAGTTGCTTCATATAAAGCCAAACCATTCTCTTTAAGAAATACACAATCTTCTACTTTTATGAACTTACAGATTTTGTTCAGTGAACAGGAGTCAGTTCCACTGCACAATGAGTATTTTACCAGAGAAGAAATAATTTTTTTTTTGTTTTTTCAAGACAGGGTTTCACATAAAATTTGTATTCTATTATTAGTTATATTCCTAACATGCTTCTAATAGAAGTGACTTCTAGAATTAAGCATCTTAACTTCTTCAATGATTGTTATTGATTTATTATTAGTGACTTATCAGGAAATGACTTTTTATATTCTGGATTTACAATTACTTATGTAAATAAAATTCAATTATTAAAGTTTCACACTACGTCCTTGATCTTCCATTTTCAACAATAAGTGGCATTTATCCCTTTGTTTCACATATGTCGTATGTAATCATAGATCCTTATAGTTGTATTTCATTAGAAATCATTTTTAAAAAGCCACACCTTTTGTTTCCAAGCCATTAACAAAGTGAGGAAGTCTGAAGGGCATTGAGACCCTAACCTACCACCCACCAGGAGGGTCCATCTCATGCAGCAGGGTTTGTCTGTACAAGGTGCTACCTGGAGTGTTTGTGTAAAGGTAGATAAGGGGTAAGCCTAATGCTGGGAAAATCTATAAATAATTATACAGTTCACCAAGCAAGGTAACACTGCCCCCTGAGGAGTCTGAATCAGATGGCTCAGAACGTGAAGGAAAATATTTGTATTTAACTGGAGTTTAATTTAGTTTTACATCCTTACTATAGGTTAATCCTCCCTAAAAGTAGGTCACTAAATTGGTAGTGTTTTGAAGTGTTAATTTCTTTTGCCCTGTCTGACAGGCCTGTGGGCTAACTTTTGTGGTTTATAATGTAAATCTATACTGATCCAGACGAGTGTGAGGCTCTAATACCCTGATGATAAATGAAATGGCTGAAATGAAGTCCACTGTTGAACTGTAAAAAAGAGGATTTGAAGTAAAGTCCCTTTAAAATCCAATTTAATAAGAATGGATTCCCTTGTAATTAGTGCCATCACTTTTAAATAGGTGCTAATAACTATCTGTAAACAAATAGTCTCTAAAGTTAAATATACATGTCTCAGCTCTTGATTTATTTAATTAAAAACATATTTTATACCTATTTAACAAGAAATCTCCAGATTAGTCTTCAATCAATTTTCGTAAGTCATGAATGGTGTTGGGCTATACAAATAATGAGGGGTGTTTATATCCTTGTGTGCAGACACCATAACACACAATCCAAGAGTTTTCCAAAATACTTTTCAGAAAAGTAATTTTCAATTATTTGTATTACTTATTGTTAATTTTCCCCTTTGAGCTAGCCATATGCCTGTGTAGAGGCAGGTGCTCTGCTGGTTAGTAGAGATGCAGCTAATTCAATGGATGTGTGTAATCGGCAGTATTTATGCTTTTAAATTAAACTGATAACTCATATTTCATAAGAGCTAATAAATATCTCAGTTCATTTTGGCATTCCAAAGAGGCTCTTTCATAAACCAGAAAAGGTTAAGAGATGCAGCTCAGGTTCCTGGGGCAGTGTTTGCCATACACTGACATGACCCAAGGGAAAGAAATGCTTTTCTAGAATATCAAGGAAGCTCATGATCCACTCTGTATCATTAAGCAGTGTATCTATAATACAAAACTTCTGCCAGGCACAAGAACTTGTGTTTATTGAGCAGCTCTTAGGCAAGAGCTGCTGTCCTTTGTCTTCTTTCATGTTTGAAAAACATTGCAGCAGTCTACCAACTTCATTAACAAATTAACAAAAAAACCTCAAAGGGAAAAATTAGCCTAATTCTAGGTAAATTAATGAGCCACTTCTTCATATCTTACAGTCTCCAACACAGGAAGCTTTAAGCATGGTTGACATCTTTCCAAAGTCTCCGTCTTCAGGAGTTTACATACACTTTGACTAGTTGACTAAGGGAAGAGAGGTAGTTACACAGGGTGAGCTAACAACTGCTCCTTTGTGTGTTAGAGTAAATCTTCTAGGAAGTTCTTCTGTTTCGATTCACAGGTGCCAGTTAAACCACAAACATCTCTTGTAGTCAGCACATGTATGTGACAACTGGATGTATAATTATGAATTCTATTCACTTGTCAGAAAGGCTCATTTTTCAATGAAATTTTGTTCATGTTACTTTGTATTCTCTTCATAAGAAATGGTTGGGTTTTAGGTACCCAGTGTCTGTGTCAACCTAGAGAAAATTCTAAAAGTCTTTCTGACAACATTGCTAATGAATACACTAAAAGCCACTAAGGCATAACTATTTTTTTATCCATAGATCTAGCAATCTAATTAAAGCCCAAAGAAAGGCAAGCCAATAGTCATGGGATTAACCAAGGACTCATTTCCCTTGAGCTCCACCTAAGAAGAGCCTGATTTAAATATCAGGTTACAGAGTGAATGTAGTTGTTTTTTTGTTTAATTTTGTTTCGGTTTTTACTCTTTGGGAACCTACCACCTAGATCCCAAAAAAATATAGAGAGACTCATTCTTACTTCTGAAAAACCAGCCTTAGCTTGGCTTTGGCTTGCTTCTAACCAGCTTTTCTAATTTAAATTATCCCATTTCTCTTTAACTACATTTTGCCTCTGGGCTTTTTTTTTTAACTTTCTTTATTCTATATGTCTTTCTTTCCTTCTTACTCTGTGGCTGGCTGGGTGCCTGGGTGGCTGGCCCTGGCATCCTCCTCTCCTTCTCCTTTTCTCACTCCTCCCTCTTCTCTCTTTTTTTCTCCTCCTATTTATTCTCTCTGCATGCCAGCCACACCTATTTCTCTCTCCTGCTGAACTATGGGGCATTTGGCTCTTTATTAGACCAATAAGATGTTTTAGGCAGGCAAAGTAATACAGCTTCACAGAGTTAAACAAATGCAACATAAAAGAATGCAGCACATCTTTGCATCATTAAACAAATGTTCCACAGCATAAAGAATGTAACACAACAAATTAATGCTTCTATTTTTGAGAAAAAGACTTCCCTTTGTCAAATGCTTCTACCCTCTTAGCATATAGGTATTTACATGCATGTTAAGTTGTTTGTCTACCACATAATATCCCTAAAGTAATCAGATCAGTCTACAAAGAAGGTCTGTGAACATGTTAAGGAAAGCCACATGTAACCTAGCTGTAATTGCTTGAGTAGCCTCAAACCTCCAGGTTTCTGGACACACTCTTCACTGAGTATACACTGGTCTTTAGACCCCTTTTAAAGTTTGTTAGTGTTTGTTTTGCAGTAGTGAAGCACAACCTTAGGCATTGTTTATGCTAAGCAAGAACTCTACCACTGAGCTACATTTCTAGCCTTCTGTGAAAGTGTTTACCCTTAGTTCCAGCTTTCATTACTTTACTATTTCTGTTCTATGTCCCACTTCATTTTATACTATTTTTATATCATATTGTCAGGTAGCCTTGGAGGCAATTAAAGATGTATCCTTCCTTCCCAATTTCCTGGTAACTCTGGGGGAAAAAAAAGCATCAAAACTGCCCATCCTTAGGTCTGTCAATAGAATGAAACACCTCTCAATTTGGGCAGAGACATGACATTCAGATTTTGTCCAAACGTGAGAATATTGTGCACTATTTCTCCTTTTTAGAGTTAATTTAGTTAGGTCTACCAGTTAGCTTGCCAATAGTCTCCCTGACCACCACTTCCCACTGCAAAGCAGATTCACCTGAAGATGATTAAGAGATGAAAGAAAAAGGGAGATGCATAGGAAGGCTCCCAGGTAACATGCACAGGTCCTCAAGGATAGAATACAATCAGTATGGTAAATTTGGTGGCATGGGGGTGGTGATTACAATGACATATGGCAGAGACTGGGGTGATGCATGCTGAGGGGCATGGGTGATCAGTCCAGTTAGCCCAACCACAAAGTGGCCAGCTGCTTCTCTTAATTCCAATCACATCCTTGCCCATAGCCTCCAGACTAAGAGACAACAAGAAACTAGGAGCCAAAAGTCTCTTTTGGCATTCCTGGCCTCCAGCAAGGACAGTCCCAGAATTTCAGAAGTTCCTACCCAACCTGATCAGTTTCTATATCCTACTCTCATCAGGTTTTCCTTTCTTGCTCTTTCCTTCCTTTCTTCCTTCCTTCCTTCCTTCCTTCCTTCCTTCCTTCCTTCCTTCCTTCCTTCCTTCCTTCCTTCCTTCCTTCCCTCTCTTTCTCCTTCCTTCCTTCTTTCAAATTATTGATGGATGAAATATTATGATATTGTTGAGTTACATACTCAGCCCCATTGCTTACTTAAAATAACTAAAGTCAACATGCAGATAAATCAGCTATTAATTCATCATCATTTAAATGATAGAACTTTATTATATTAATCTCTACTTTTGTGTGCTGCTGTAAATTTCCATAGTAAAGTGGGTTTTAGTTGTCAGTTCAGTATTTATTAAAAATATATATGGTAGTATTTATAGAACCTGTCAAAGTATATTTAATTGCAGTAATAAAGGTGAGGTCTGAACAAGCTGACAGTCTGAAGATGAACACAGATTTTTTTTGAGGGATGTAGGATAAACAACTTCTGGCTCAAGTTCATCTTTGCTCTTCCATGTTTACTGGACATTTCCCACCACAGACATGCTCCCTGTTTCCTTTGCTTGCATCTCATTCCACTGATCCACTTCATTCCATTTCCTCCAACAGTCCTTCTCTAAGTTCCCATCCCTTCTCAAATGGGCAATAATTCAATTTGATCTCCTTTACTCTTGACAATCGATGCATTGCTCTGAGAACCAACTCTGCACACAAAATGGCCTTGAAATTGTTCATTTTTAGGAAATTTCCTCTCCCCAAATTTAATCAGTCCCCTGTATTATATGTTCACTACATATATATGTACATATATATATAATTTATAAAATTTATATATATGTATACATATATACATGTATACATAAATATATGTAAATATACATAAATATTTATAAAAAATTATATATATAAATATATATATAAAAAATTAAATTGTATGTATATAAAAGATCTGGGGCATTTCCTGTGTTTGTTGGTATATAACTTATAAGAAACAAGTCATGTTGTTTTAATTTAATTTCTTTTAATTTAAGAAGACTCACTATCTTTGCTAAGGGATAAATCTATTAGAAGTTATGTATGGGAATATCCAATATAAAGAAAATACTTTATAAAAATAAGTAATTAAATACTTCTGAAAATAATCACCTAGCAAGATAAGAAAGTAAATATCTATCCCTTGCTTTTATTTAACAATTATTGTAAGTTGTATTCACTATTTCATTCCTTCAATTTGCCCTGTAAACTTTTTATTTTGACCACTCAGCAACACAAAGTTCAGCCTGTTAAGAAACATTCTTCTGACTATAGGCAGATTTAAGATTAGCAGCAATTTTCATATTGTGCAGAATTATTCTCAATTGTCATTAAAAATCCTCTCATGAATCTACCAAACATCTATTGAGTTCCAGTATTTTTTTAAGTCACTGACACTGAGGTATCATATCTCTCTGTGGCCCCAAGGATCTGGTAGAGTCAGTCTGTCTCATTCCAAACACACGGCCAGAAATTGTGACTCCCAGCTCTCTTCAATGTGTGCAGATGAGATAATATTAAGACGCTATTGACCTTTCCTAAGTTTGTGTGATCTTTCACACCATCAACTTTTGGAATATCTGAGAAAAGTACATCATTTCTATCTGGGGGTAGGGGTATTCATTTGTTTGAGGTTTGGGCAAAAGTTTGTAATGTTTCTTAAGAATCAAATCTGTTCTTAAAATGATGCCCTAACCCCTATGCACACACTAAGATGTTGCTTATTTAAAGTGTAGGGCTGTGAAATTTATGGTAAGTCTAACCATAGACACAATTGCTCTTATGGAGCTAGAAAAAAGCCTGAAAACTTTTAGAAACAGTCAATAATGAGCTGGCTTCGGGGATGCCCTGTGTCCAGTAAAAAACAATTACTTGATAAGTCTTGAAGTTAATTGTTGCTACAGAGCAAGGGCGTTTTCTACTCTCTGCACTTGAGTTGATTCATTATGAAGTTCCCTGCTGTAATTGAATGGGAAATAGGAAAATAAGTCAAATTCCTTTTTCCTAGAAGCAAGTACATTTTACAGAAATAATAGACCATTTTGCTAGTGGGTTTGGAAAAGGACTCAGTAACTTTTAATCTGAGCCCTCCCTGACACAATAGCCACATTGTTCCCACAGTTTGGCTTCTTTCCTCCTCCCTCTAATTCTGAAATATCTGATTTAATGCAAAAGCTCATGTCACACATTTTAGTCCTGGGGGAAATTATTATGACCTGTTTTCCTTCTCTCTGTTATTTCTTTCCTTTTTTAGTCCTTCCTTCTTAACTTTCTTTGGAAAGGTTTTTTTTTTCTTCTGTGCTTCCTGCTTCTCTGGATGGCTGGCTATTTCTTACCAGCTTCACGCCTCTAAATCCTCATGCTGGCAGGAGCTGCCAGCTGTCTACTAAGGATGCATCTAATCTTGGCCCCTGTCTGTCATTTGGCCTTTTAAAAACAGTCCCAGTTTAAAGTGTTGTGTAATAAAAATAAATGGGTTTTCCTCTCTGAGTGTTATGACTCACCCTCATTAAAACCCCTACAGCCTTAAAGGACACTGATTTTACTTTTCTCTCAGGGTCGAAAAGCTACCATGTGCACTTTCCAATGAAGCTAGGGCCAAGAGATTCCTATATTTTAATAAACCCGTATTTATGGGCCATGTACTAAATGTGTGGATCACGAAAGTGTGACCAAGCCACATGGAAGAGGAACACTGTTCACCACCTCTCCTCCCCTAGCATTGCGGAGTTTGATATCAACAATCTAAACTCCACAAATCTACCCAGAGTTGAAACTCAGAACTTGAGTCAGCTGTGCATTCTTGGCCTTTATATTCCAGGGCAGAGTAGAGTATGTATGACCACTATTTCTACTCTCCTAAGATCAAATTCTCCTACCCCACGACCCCACGCACACTCCCACCGCAAACACAGAGCTGTTGCTAATTCAACCTAGATCCCCATTTGTTGCATACATCTCTGGATTTTAAAATATGTAGCCACATTTCTGTAAATAATGTATGTTTTACATTTTAGTTTATAAAATAGTACACTGTGATGCACTAGTTTGGGTTAAAGCTATCTTTAGTGGTCTGTTTGAGATCTTATCCAAGCAATTTAATTTTTTAAAAGTTAGTAAAATAAAATAGCAAGTGGTGAGGAGAAAGGGCATATTAGAAATTTGCTATTGTCCTACGTTGTTTCTATAACATATAACTTACCCAACAAGCTTTCAAATGCACGACATAGCTAAAATTCTAATTAATACATAGTTATAATTTACATATTGTTCAACATTGTGCAATAACAGCCTTATGTACATCAACATTAAAACTACCTTTATTTTAAAATACACTGTTTTTAAATAAGCCATAAGCAAATAGTAGTAGATGTTTTTCCTGTTATTCTAGTAAATGTTCTTACGCTAAAGTCTAATTCCATTAGTTAATATTATAGGTGCAAATGATTTGTTTAAGCAGTCTGCAATAGTCCCAGGTTGCCAGTTACTAACAATTAAGGCTCTTTGTTCCTGGCAGGCCTACCTAAAAGGAAAGCTGAAACAGACTAACAGTTCACATCAGTTTAGGCAAGGTCACAGACTAAGGGGAGCAAAATTAGAACATTTTAAATATGTACACCAGAGATTAGATAAAATAAATAAACATGCTGAATTCTAAATTACAGCTTTACACATTAAAGGTCGGGGTTCTTTAATAGAAAGCCCACTACCGTTCCCCTACCCCCAACCCACAGCCCCCCCCACACCCTCATTTTCCTGCCCCATGGGTTTGGCTGCTCTGTCCATTCTCTGATAAACACTGGTCTTTTAAGAGGAAGTTAAAATTCAAAGTGAGCTGTTACCATGTTTTGCCTAATAATGGGCATGTCACCAGGAAGAGGATTCATTGAGGATAAGAAGAGCCCCTCAAAATTGTTTCGGAGGGTCCTTGGAAAATGTGGAGAGGGCCACAGCTACACTTTCAGGACCAAGGTGACCACAGATATGTCTTAAATTTATGTTTTCATGATAACGTTCACAAGCTTTACAGTTAGATAAAGTGCTCTCTTTTGTGAAATAGATTTTCAATGATGTTACCATGTGTTAAAAGGACTGAAAAAAAGTGTATTTTCTTCCCCTATCTAAAAGAAGTAAACTTAGTAGTCTAGTTTGATAAAAGTTTCAGTGTAAGAGATAATCAAGATGGCCCCCACAGCTTGGAAAGAACAAAGATGCTGGCTGAATTAAATAAGTAAATAAATAAATGAATGAATAAATAAATAAATAAAATGAAAGAAAGGAAGAAGGGAAAAGGAAGAGGAGGAAGGGAAGGGAAGGGGAAGGAAGGGAGGGAGGGAGGAAGGAAGGAAGGAAGGAAGGAAGGAAGGAAGGAAGGAAGGAAGGAAGGAAGGAAGGAAGGCTAAAAACTTGTTCCAGACCCACCACAAAACGCCAAGGAAGACTTGATATTTAAAACTATTGTGATGGAGGTCTGGAGTACTGCAAGACCTGGGGCATGAATATTGGTAACACCAAAGGAGCAGAGATCATTGGCTCTGGGAAAAGCCAGTAGGAAAGGAAGAGAGGATTTTAGAAAGGAGGTTGGAGAAGAAGGCAGCACCATTTTTGTTTGCTAGGTTAAGATAGTATCTTTGTAGACAGACTGGGGGATGGGGCACTATCGTTTTGATTATTGCATTTCAAAGTGATGGTTCCAAGGTCCTTGAGAAAAACATTCTTAGGTAGTAATGCTGGGGAAACTAGGATTTCAAGAGTTCTGAGTATGTGGTCTAAGGGTCTGAGGGGAGAGAAGGTAGGATTCTTTGAGTTACTATCCAGCAAAGAAAAGAAAATTGCAACTTTTCAGAGAGAAGAGACAAGGTGAGGAATAGCCAAAGACAGTAAATACCAAGAAGTAAAAAAAAACAAACAAACAAAAATTGTTTGATCTAGCTTTATTAGGCAGGCATGTAAAAACATATCTGAAATAAGGAGCAAAATATTGGATGAATGAGTGAATTGGTAACAAATCAAAGATATCCTAGGAGCAGATGACATCATTTTGATCCTGCAAAGCTCCCAGCCTTTTTCTTTTCTCCTTCCATTGAGTCCTGAACTAATGAAGAGGATGAGAAAGAAAGAGGGAAGAAAAAGAAAGAAAAGAGAGAGAGGGGGAGGACTGTTACTTTTCTATCTGCCTGGAGTTCCCTGAGTTTCCTTAAACCTTGTCTTACGAGTATCTGCAAGTAGTAGGTGGTAGCTAATATGAAACTCACAACTGAAAATGTGCAGAGTGAGGAACTTGGCAGCACTCGGCCCTAAACAGGATATCTTTATCAAACTCTTCCCTCAAAGCTCAGGGATCTATGCAGAAGAGGAGGCAGAAAGATAGTAAGAGCCAGAGTGATGATGACACCATTAAACAGTACTCCAGAGAGACCTGGACTGTTGTGCAGATGAATTCACAGAGACGGTGGCAGCACCCACACCACCTGTATAGGTTCAAGCGAGACAGAGTCCTAGAACTGAGAGGGAGAAGTGGATGGAGGCTCCCACCCCTAATCAAGAAGCTATCTGCAGTTGATTCCTGTTGGCAAAGGAAAACTTAGTTTGCTTCCGTAGAGTTTCACTGGGTGTACTAACCACACTTCAGGATCGGTACTATGGTCAGGAGTAGCTGGCCAATGCAAAATGAATGCAGTGTTATTTTTATGTAATTTTTTTTTAATTTTGCCTCACTTGGGTACTTTTTGTTTTATTGGGTTTTTGCTTAAATATTTCAGTTTCTGTGTGTGTGTGTGTGTGTGTGTGTGTGTGTGTTTCCTATTTTGCTTTCTTGCTTTTGTTTGTTTTATAAAGATATAAAAAGAACATAAATTTGGGTAGGTAGGGATGTGGAGAGGATCTGGAAGGAATTGGGTGATGGAAAAGTTAACCAAATTATTTTGTATGAGAAATATTTTTCAATAAAAAAGTGTATTTTCAAGTGTGTTTAATGATTTAATAGGGAAATAAGTAATCTGGTCAATACAAAATAAGATTTTATTTTAAATAAATGTCAAGATCTCCATGCATGTGAAATGTGACCCATGAGCTAGAAGAGTTTCTATGGTAAGTATCTATAGGAAAACAGTTTTTTAAAATTGTTTTTGTTCTTTGAGGAGTTGTGAAATGGAAAAGTGGTGTTTTTGAGTTCCACAGAGACTTCCTGGCTTCAGGTGTACTTTAATTCAAGAGTTAAGGTACCAAATGGGCCATTTGAGATCGCACTAAAGTTCAACTGAGCCAATATCTTTCAGGTTCTTGAATTCAAAGATTAAAATTAATGGACACTGGGAGATAAGTTTAGAAAGTTTTTATTATCAAATCATAGGTGATAACCAACCACAAAGAAACAATACTAATGCATAACAGTACAGGGATACTACCTATGAGTGTTAATCTGTCCTTACAGGATGGAGGCATGGAAGGGGATGAATTGGTCAGTCCATCTCCCAGGAGTCTAGGTGCCTCCTAGTTTTGATCATCCCTTACCCTGTTTACAGTACCAAGCCAGGGTGCTTACTTACTAGACAAAAGAGATATGGCCAAATCAGAACTACCTCTCTCTCTTCTCATCCCTGGCCCAACCAAAGACATTGTGATCTAAACACTTCTTAACCTCTTGTCTCTAACAAGGATACAACTACCAAAAGAGACACAATTACCAACAGCACCAAGAATATTTTCAATGTTAGCCAAGGAAAAACTGCTTGCTTTCAAGGTCTACATGAGGGATGCCTAACAACCAGTTTCTCCTATTTTCACCCATCATGAAAATAAAAACAAACAGACTGTAAACATGTGCTTCAGTACCTTTCACAGTGAAAAACACTGAAACACATTTTCTCATCATAGATGCTAGACATATTCTAGTGCCAATGTATTCTGAACATTAAGATAAATGACATGATATCTGTCCTTTGACAGGGGAACATGTAGTAGAAAATGTAGGAACTTAAAAAGAGTGCCAAGAATGCTGCTTGAAGAAGCATTGAAGAATTTACACTGTGCTCCTGTTATGTAGCACTAAAGGCCTATTAGTGGAAAGCTGGGACCTGTTCGCCAAAAGGAATAAAATGCACCTCTGGTGGAGACTTGGCATGGTCTCCTCCCTATAGAGTTAACTCATTTTAGCCAGCCAATCACCTAGGGAGCACCCCTCCCCAAGAAGGCAGGTTTACATTAAGGCAGGATAAAGAGGTAGGAGAACTAATTAACTTCCTAATGAAATAATAAACTTTTCTGTCCCAGAATTTCTACTCCCTAATGCAGTTAGGAAGATTTAAACTTTCCTCTTTCTTCTCCTCTGTGTTTTTGTTTGTTTGTTTGTTTGTTTGTTTGTTTGTTTGTTTTTGTTTGTTTTCTTTTTGATGTTGGCCAGAACTGAATATGCTTTCTCTGGCATTTTGAACTTCCTATGTGGCTGCCTGTTGGCCATATGGCTGACTTTCATGTTAGGGGCTTGGCTTTTTCTTTCTCTGGTCTTCCTTCCTCCTCCAGGCAGTTTACAAGATTTACAACCTGTCTGCCCTGAGGGGTTTCTGGAAACTCTAATAAATTTTCCTTTAGTTTCCCTTTGAGTCCATTCTTAAATTCATTTATTAATGAGGCTAAGAATCCCAAGAGCAAAATCTGATTTTCCTAGTACCGTAACTATTCATTCATTTAAAGTATAGATTTGAACATTTATTATGTGTCAGTTAGTCTACAAGTTATTGTGGTTTTAGTAGTCAGCAGGAGAGAAAATATTTTGTAGAGTTTACTTTGTTGTGACTAGAATTAACAATGAACAAAGCAAGTAAGTGATGTTCTGTCCAAGAATAGGTAGCTTGGTAGAGGCATGAAAGCCTGGAGAAAAGAGTGGTTATGAAAGGCTTTCAGAAGATAAGTTCTCACACATAACAGCTGCACAAGGAGGTCATCCCAGTAGGTGAAGCAAAGTGGAATGTTTATGGGATGAGGCTTGGACTTCATCCAGAAAGGTACAAAAGCCAGGAGAGTGGGTCCATCTGAGGTCCAGGGACTACGGAGTGGGAACCAATGTCACAGCAGGCAGCTGCTTTATCCAGTAAACAAGCAAAGCTATAAGCAAAATGCCCAAAGTCCAAGAGCACTCAAAATTTGAGAAAAAAGTTTATGAGGTTTAAAATTTATGAAGATTTTTTTTTGCTTTTTTGTTGTGAAAGATAAAAGCTTTAATTCCAACCAAGCAGTAACAGATTGCATTAAAATGTAGCTGAACTTAGAATGTTGACTCTACAAAAGTAGGACCTGAAGGTAGGACTGTACACGAATTGCTAAATGGTCTTATTAAAAAACAAAACAAAACAAAAACTTGGAGCCAGAAACTGAGGTTAAAGCCCGAGAGAGATCAGAGGGACAGGAAAAGTCACAGCTAACCTCACCTCATCAACTCCACAGCTTCCAAAGCGAGCTACTTCCTGTCTACCCACACCTCCATGTCTTTCTGTTCTGTTCTGTCATTTTCTATCTCAGGCCAGCTACATCACTTCCTCTTCCTGCCCAGCTCTATCACTGCCTATCTATACGACCTCCAGACCTTTATAGTTAGTGCTGGGATTAAAGGTGTATATCATCATGCCTGGCTCTGTTCCCAGTGTAGCCTTGAAACAGAGATCCAGACAGATCCCTGCCTCCCAAGTGTTAGTATTAAAGGCATGTGCTATCTTTTGCCTGACATCTATGTTAATATAGTTGCTGGATTTTTCCTTTGATCCTCAGGTAAATTTTATTGGGAGTCACAGTATATGGGGGGAACACAATACATCACCACACAGGACAAAGATTTAATGAAGTATCTCAGTAGTTAAATTAGAACCCTAGCCTGTAGTGGTTCACCCAGGAAGTACTGAATAAATGGATTTCATTGAGGTCTCCACAATGTGGCATTATGTCAACTGGTCAACTACTATTATTTTTTGCATTTAAATTTTTCATTTTATTTTTTGTATATGAGTGTTTATCCTGCTATGTCTATGCACCATGCATGAGGCAGGTGCCTGTCAAGGCCAGAAGAAGGCATCAAATCTCCTAGAACAGGAGTTACAAGTGATTGTGAGTTACCCTGTGTGTATTAGGGATAGAGCCCAGCAGAAGAGCATCCAGTGCTCTTAACCACTGAGCAATCTCACCAGCCCAGTTGTACATTACTTTTCTTTTAGAATATGAGTATATTTTAATGAACTGGTAAGATGACAATCTCTAAAAGGAATGCCCCCAGGGTTTATAAGGTTGTTGAAAGAGAGTCTCTGACTTGGAAGCCACCAAGGGGTTGCAGTGAATAGTCTGAGTAGACAAAATAGTCAGAAATGGACTAAGAGAGCTTAGCACAAGTGAGGCTGTGAAAGGCTTCTGAATCAAATGGGAGCTATTAAACACTATCAGAAATTGGGTCAGGCCAGGTGGTGGTGGCACACGCCTTTAATCCCAGCACTCGGGAAGCAGAGGCAGGCAGATCTCTGTGAGTTGGAGGCCAGCCTGGTCTCCAAAGCGAGTTCCAGGAAAGGTGCAAAGCTACACAGAGAAACGCTGTCTCGAAAAACCAAAAAAAGAAAAAAGAAAGAAAGAAATTGGGTCAGATCACATGTTATTCCATGAGGGCTATTCTTGTTTATTTTGACAATTATTCTTACTGGGGCATAACTATGGTGATAATTTGGAAAAAGAGTATGATATTTGTCAAAACGAAAGGATAAAATAAAGGTGAGATAATCTATAAAGCCTTATACATGGGAAGAAATGAGACAGGAATTTTTTGTTTTGTTTGTTTGCTTCTTTGTTTGTTTTGGTATGTATAAGTGTACAGGTATGTTCATGTCTGCGAATACATAAGGTTGTTGTGGGATATTTGTTCACACTCTGAGAAGATGTGTCTATGTTTTGTCTCACCTGCCCAGCGTACCTGATTTTTTTAATAAAGAGATGAATGGGCAGCCGGGCAGTGGTGGCGCACGCCTTTAATCCCAGCACTGGGGAGGCAGAGCCAGGTGGATCTCTGTGAGTTCGAGGCCAGCCTGGGCTACCAAGTGAGTCCCAGGAAAGGCGCAAAGCTACACAGAGAAACCCTGTCTCGAAAAAACAAACAACAACAACAAAAAGAGAGAGAGAGAGAGAGAGAGAGAGAGAGAGAGAGAGAGAGAGAGAGAGAGAGAGAGAGAGAGATATGAATGGGCAATAGCTAGGCAGGAGAGAATAGGCAGAACTTCTGAGCAGAGAGAGAAACTCAGAGTTAGAATCACAGGAGACACTAAGGAAATTGGACATCCAGAATGAAGGAGAGGTAAAGAGCCATGTGGCAGAATGTAGATTAACAGAAGCAGGTTAAATTAAGTTATAAGAGCTAGTTGGGAACAAGCCTAAGCTAAAGGCCAATGTCATTTTGGAGTGCTAGCAGTCCAAAGTCTGACAAGAAAGTACAAGTGCATGTGATATGTGTGTCTTTACAGTTTGTGTGCTTATAAGGATGTGCTGGCCCATGCACAGGCATGTATTGGCTAAAATAAGACATGAGCATTTTCTTCTGTAACTTTCTGCCTTTTTATTTATTTACTTTTTGAGACAGGGTCTCTCATTGAACCGGAATCTAACTGTTTTACCTAAGTTGGTTGATCAGCCAACTCTCAGGATCTGTCTGTCTCCACGCCCCACGTCCATGACCTAGCAGCCACTGTGAACTTAGCAGTCCAAGAGGCTTCAGAAGCTCCAGAAGCCACCAATAACAACAGATGCTGAGTGAGTCAAGGTGAGCAGCATGGTGAGCAGCAGGGTTCTGCGTGGTTTCTGCTGGAGAGATATGGATTGAGGCTAGGAGCAACCTTGACAAGCCAAGCATTGATGCCATGCAGCAAGAGAGGTGAACTGCAGGCAGTGGCTTGGAGAGCAGCAGCAGAGACTTCAAAGCTCAGCAGCCAGAGCACCTGAAGCCAGAGTCCCTGGTGGCCAGAGTGGACAAGGGATGCCCTGGGAGAGCACAGGCAGAGTGTCCAGCAGGGCAGCATCCCTCCAGGGTAGAATGGTGTTGGAGGTGTGCTGCAGACCCAGGGGAAACTGCTGGATGACAAAACACCTGGGTAAAAGATGCTGGAAATCAGGCCAGCCTGAGCTCCCAGCAGCAGAGTGATATTGGTGAAATTATTAAGGCCACTCCACGTAGTTAAAAGGGAGGTTTATTCTGTGGGATAACTTTCAAGTAAAGGGATAGTTTACAGGGTCTGGGAAAGATGTAGCACAGTCCGACAGTGTTCTCTGGAGAACTCTGCTTGGTCTACTTTCAGTGCCCAGGGTTCAGGAACCAAGAGAGCCTGTGCATCGGGATCCTCTCTTGCCGCCCCCCCCCCCCCCCCCCCCCCGCCTGTAGGCGTGACAGTTACCAAAGCCTCAATGGGGCTTGGAACTTCCAGATCAAAGCTGGAATGGCTACCCGCTACAGAGTGAAGCAGAGTTGTGTGGTTGTCAGAGTTTGGCCATGCAAGCAGGACAGAGCATGGAGGCTTCCAGGACCCAGGGTACTGAGTGCAGGGCTGCTGGCAGAGCAGGCAATGGGACCCAAGGAAGCCACAGCAGAGAATTTGGACCCCAGCAACTAGAGCAGGTCTGTCACTCAGAGCCAGAGTTCCTGACAGCGAGTGCCCAGCAGAGAAGCCCTGGGAGAGCAGAAGCAGACACACACAGAGATGCACAGTTGAGATGTACTGAAGTTCAGAAAGCGGTGGAGGTATGGCAGACTGAACAGCAGACTGAACAGCAGAGATGTTGGAACCTAGAGCAGACCAAGCTCCCAGCGGCAGAATGTGGTGGAGCTGGAGCCAGGGGCCCTGAGGCAGCCTTTGGCTGTGCAAGCAGGGAAGCAGAGGCTTCCAGGACCCAGGATGCTGAGCGCAGGCAGAGCAGCTGGGAGGCACCAGGACGTACCAGAAGGGAGGCATCTGAAGCCCCTGCAGTATGTGGCAGTTGGGCCTGAGGACTGAATGGGACTGTAAATAGCTGAACGGAGCCAGCAGCAAACGCTGCACAGTTTATTTGCTGGCAGTTCATGCTGGCTGTAGAAAGAGATCTTCCCCAGCCAGCTAGCAGCTTTTGCCCCGGAACAGTTTTTGCCTCAGGAAAAGCTAACTGAAAATGCCTCTGTAGCTGAGAGTGAGGCTTCAGAGACACTTGTTTGAACTGAGTTTCATCATGGAAGGGAATTGGGAAAAAAAAGTTTTGATTATGGGACTCCTCATATTTGGAGCTGTTTGCTTCAAAGTCATTACAACTTGGACTGCTATACAGTAACTTCAGGGCAGCTGATGAGCCGGGCCCTGATTTTGAGTACTCAGAGGAACTTTAAGATTGGTACCAGAACTGTATTTTTAAACTTTTCAGACTTAAGAAATGGGGTGGACAGAAGTGATTCAATTGCAAGAATTGTTTTGTGCATGCATATATACTTTATTAACTGTGGTGACTCACAAATTGTTTGTAAAGAAATGGAACTGGTTCTGTGTAGAAACAGAGAAAATTTTATTTTACCCAGGCTCAAGATGAAGCTTAAAAATTTATTTAAAAAAAGGGGGGGGGTAGTCAATATTCCTTAGACCAGCATTTGGAAGGCAGAAACAGGCAGATCTCTGTGAGTTTGAGGTCAGTCTGGGCTACAAAGTGAGTTCCAGGAAAGGTGCAAAGCTACACAGGGAAACCCTGTCTCGAAACACCCCCCCAAAAAATTCCTCAGTCACTTTAATTAAATTTTTTTTCTTGTCCTTTGTGTGGATTAATGTTAACTTGTGTTAATATACCTTATATTTTGTTAGCAAGAAATGCAAATAGTTGTATTAAGAGATTGCTTTAAAGTGTAATTGTATTGAGAGTTTACTTTTAGATGTAAGTTTGTAAAAATTGTAATTGCGTATAGTAAATTTAGTTAGAATTATGATATTAACTTGTTGCTAATGGTGATGCTAAAGAGATTCTAGATTTGATGTGGTGCATCACGAGTTTATTGACTTACTGGATGCAATCACACCTGGAGTTTATTGATTTAAAGAAGAGCTTAGTCCAACTAAGACTGCAGTAGTCATCTAAGACCCATTTAAAATGACCATTCCATCTTTATCATCCTCTACTCTTTTATTGAGAGATATGGCAGCCATAGGGAGAAGGAATAGTACTGTGGTGGTTCCAGCTATTTGAAAGCTCTTAGTGGAAAAGCAAGTGCCTTGCTCAACTGTCATCATCAAAGCTTTCTCCTGCAGACATTATGCAGAGAGTGAGAGACCACGGAACACTCAGTGATAAATGGGAGGTCTTTATCAAATCTCTCCCCTCAAGGCTCAGAGAACCCTGCAGAAGACATAAAAGGAAAAACACAAGTCTACAGGAAATCATCTCCAAAGAATGTCCTTCTTTTACAGTTACAACATCTCACTTATCAAACATTTTTATATTATCTATTTTAGTATGAGAGGCATTCCTCTGTAAACATTTACCCCTAATTACACAGCATTTTGAATGTTGCTCATTGTGTATACCTTTACTATTTTATTTACCTTCCTTCAAGTTTTCAAAGTAAATAATTTGATTTTTGTTTTTTGAGCAATGGGGATTGAACACAGGACTCTAGTCATGCTAGGGAAGCCTTCCATCACAGAGACAGCATCTTGCTAAGTTAAGCAGGTAGAACTTGAACTCAATATATAGTCCTGCCTAACCTTCAATTTTGGATATTTCTGTCTGTGGTTGATATATTGTACACTCCATTAAATTTATCTGGGGTTCAGAGAACAGAACAGCTAGTATATTAAACATAGAGATTAGGCAGTGGTAGCACACACCTTTAATCCTAGCAGTCTGGAGACGGAAATCCATCCAGACCTCTGTGAGTTCAAGGCCACACTGGAAACAGAGTCAGACATGGTGGCACACACCTTTAATCACAGAACTTGAGATCTCATGTCTTGCTTGGGAAAGATACATGCCTTTAATCCCAGGAAGTGATAGCAGGAAGCAGAAAGGTATATACAGTGTGAGGACCAGGAATTAGAGGCTTTTAGGCTTTTTAGCTTTTAGGCTTTTAGCAGCAATTCAGCTGAGATAAATTTGGATGAGGACTCAGAGACTTCCAGTTTGAGGAAACAGAATCAGCTGGGAAGTTGGCAAGGTGAGGTTAGCGATGGATTGTTCTGCTTCTCTGAACTTTCAGAATTCACCCCAATACCTGACTCTCTGTTTTTCATGTATAAGACCATTTAGATATTCATCTACACCTGTCTCTGTTTCTGAAGTACATACTACCATGCTTAGCTGTGATTTTCCCTACTATACAGTATTCATTTAGAACAAGATTACCACAATTTGTAATTATTCTCCTATGAGTATATTTGTGATTTCTGGTGTTTCTAAATTACATTTATTTATTTTGTGGGTGTATGTTCATGCTTACACTTATATATGCAGTTCCACATTGCACATATAATGATCAGAGAACAACTTACAAAAGTAGATTGTCTCTTTCCACCATGTGAATCCTGGGATGAAACTCAGATTTGACAAGAAGTATCTTTACTGCCTTAATTTCAATGGATTTCTAGTTTTATTTTTATGTTTTAACTTTTACAAATGGATTTTCTATGACCATAATGAAAACATGATACTGAATGATTTTTTTAAATAAAGTACATTAAACTAGTTGGTATCAATTTAATAAAACTTAAAACAAAGCAAAACCTTTGTCTTATCTGCCTTGTGGTTATATGCATATTTACATCAAACATTGTAAGGTAAGAAACTGTGGAGCATAACATTTATGACAGTCAGTTGTGAACAGAGAGAAACACAATGACTGGTCAATATTATTGATGCCTTTTCCTTGTTTATCGACAGTTAAAGATGTTTTATTTTTAAAATTAAGCTTCATGATTTATTCTACATGCATAAATGTGAAATACTGTTAAAATTAGGAAGCACATTGTTATATTTGTTTTTAAATTAGTCCCTGAATCAGACTTCATTTTATAGATGAGAGACATGAGACTTAAGCAATTTGTTCAAAATCTAACTGATGGTAATTTTTGGAACTAGTCCAGAAACTTGACATTATTAATCAATTTAACAACAATTTCCTTCATTATCCACTGTTCTGGAATAATCTTTTTGTACATAGTGAAGGTGTGTCCCTCTGATTTGTTTAATAAAAAGCTGAATGGCCAATAGCTAGGCAGGACTTCTGGGAAAGAGAGGATGCTGGGAAGAAGAAGGGTGGAATCACCAACCAGACCTGAGGAAACAAGATGAACAGTACAAAGGTGTGGTAATAAAGCCATAAGCCTGAAAGTAAATTAATAAAAATGGATTAATTTAAGATATACGAGCTAGTTAGAAACTAGCCTAAGCTACAGCCAAGCTTTTATAATTAATAATAAGTCTCTGTGTTGTTTATTGTGAGCTGACAGCCCAAAGAAAAATCCATTACAACCATCCACTCCTGAAAGATGCTACCACCCATGTGGTACAGTGATGCAGCTGTAAGTCTGAGAGCTTTTCATAATGTTGCATTCTTTGTCCATAAGTGAACAGCTACCAATTTCTATTAGTGTTATGTTCTTTGTGGGAGCCTGCTCCCACCTTTTGAAGGGTTCATAGGTAGAGGAAAAAGGAATTAAGAACTGATAGATAGAGAAACCTTGCAAATGAGAAGAAAGACAGAAACATAGCTACAGGAGGGCCTGGATCAATATCCAACCAGCCTTGTCCTTTATTGAAAAGGGCTTTTTATAACATGCCAAGGGGAGGAACAAAAGACCTCCCCATTGCAAGGTCAAAGCACACTGTACAGCCAAGTGTAGACCCTTCCAAACACCTGGTAAGCACACCCCTGGTCAAATCCTCCCATTACACAACCCTGCTGGGTAAAGCAAGCTCAGATTCTCTGACACTGAGTAAGTTCTCACTCACAACAGAATGTCATTAGGAGTCACTGTATTGCTACTTTGTTTGTTTTCAAGGCAGGGTTTCTCTGTATAGCCCTTCCTATGGAATAGGCTGTCCTGGAACTCAGAGATGTGCCTGCCTCAGTCTCCCTAGTGCTGGCCTTAAAGGCCTGGACTACCACTGGCAGCCATCCTTTTATATTTTAGACCAATAGCACTTGGTTTTCTCCTATGTCTCTGGGATATCTAGTTGTCTGGGGCACAAAGGTCTTTGCACCAACAGAGCTCTAAGGGAACCAGGAACGTTAAGCAAACAGGGGCCTCTCCTCAAAGAAGGAATTACCCGTTTTCAGCCCAGAAGACTGGGAGTGGATATTGTGAAGGACCTGCTGACCTTTACTGTCTGTGGAGGCAGACCTCACCCACTTTCTGCTATAGAGGTAGACCTCACCCACTTCTTGCTATAGAGGCAGACCTCACTTAAACCCCCCAGAATGTTTATCACAGACTTTCCCTCCCTAGACCTTTATCTTTATCTTCAACTTAATAGAACCCATCTTTATGGGAGTTGTCACATATACTTTATGACCAACTGACCTCTATGCTATCTTGGTCAGAGATCACACAGAGATTAGATTTAGGGATCTTGTCTGAAAAGAAAGACGGGGGATATAGAAATGATAGGATAAAAAGGTAGATTATTGACTCTACTTTAACCCAAAAAACTATTAATCTTACATATTTTACATTGGTATGGATTTTGGTTTATTGATACAAATTTCAAGTTAAGTTTGTTATACTATATGTATATTTCTACTCTTTTTCATGGTATGATGTCTATGCAGCTCTTTTAAAAATATAATATATAATTAAGAAACAGATAGTCATCCATGATAGTCAAACTTATAGTCATGTTAGATATGTTTTCAAGGTCATAAACATATATTTAGAAAAATAGATGGTCTTCAAACACTTCAAAGCCCTACACAATATGTCATTTAATACATTTAATAACCTAAGGCTTTTTATGACAATGAGATATATCTGTTTCTGGCAGCACCAATCTACTTCAGACAAAATGATGGGCATCAAAGAAACTCCATATGGAGTTTACTTTTTTGTGGCAAAAATTAGCCACTGGGAAAGAAAATGCTCTTGCCTCAACTGCTGACAGTATGCTGTCCAAATTAGACAAGCAGGACAGAAAAGAAAGTGGTTGCAGAACTTTGCAAAGACAAGGTGGGACAGTCCTTCAAAAATCCTGCTTCACAGAAAAGTCTGTCAGATATTCTAGGCTTGTATGCTGAGGATGGAAGCCCCAGTGTTACAGAGGAACTGGTAATGTCCAGGCATCCTAATGGCCCTGTCATTAGGTAACATTTCATTCTTCTGGGATCTTTGATAGAGTTGAAGACTAGATACTTATAGTTTTCTTAGTTATTATGAAAAATAAATTAAATACAAAACTTTAGACTCAAAAAGATAGGATAGATAATAGAGTATTTTCTCTAATTTTGCAAAATACAAATAGACCGGAAATTGTAACCATAATTCTTACTTAGTAACTGTTTTTATTGTATTTAATCTTACTGTTAAAGTTAAAACCTTCCTTTTTAATTAAACAAAAAGGGGGAGATGCTGTTTGTTGCTGGTTCTAATGGCTCCCTTGGGGGAGGTGGAAGAGAAGGCATGACATCAACAGCACAGACACCAGGAGTCAGGTAAAAGGCAAACAACAGACTCCTTTATTCAGTAGTGGGGAGAGACTTATATACCCTCCTCCAAGCACCAAGGCTGTGTCCCTATCCAGTGACACTGTGTGGTCACCCTTCATTGGCTAGGCACAATCAGGACCTCTGACAATGCCTGTTTCTAGGCCCTCAGTCAGACTCCAGGTTGACTCATCTCTTGGCCTCATAGGCCTTATCTTCCTATGGCTGTGTAATAATCCTCTAATTATTATAATAATTGCACACTATAGATATTTGTCACTTGAATTGGTTTAATAAAATGCTGATTGGCCTGTAGCTAGGCAGGAAGTATAGGTGGGATGACCAAACTAACAATCCTGGGAGAATAGGGCAGAGTCAGGAGACAACAGCCAGCCACAGAGCAAGCAGGATATGTAAAAATGATGGAACAAGCCATGAGCCACGTGGCAAAGCGTAAATAGAAATACGGGTTAATTTAATTGTAAAAGTTAGCTAGTAACAAGCCTGAGATATTGGCCGAGCAATTATAATTTATATTAAGCTTCTGAGTGATTATTTGAAAGCACCTGCAGGATACAGGAAAATATCTCTTTATATATGGCACACAATGTATGTTGGAAGGCATTGCTAGCTGGCCAAGGTTGCAATTTCCATGTTACCAAGATTTTGGAAACAGCTACAAAGCCGTGAGAGACCACAAATTTGACCAGCCACTAATGCCATCCAACATGCCATATTTGTCTTTCTAGGTCTGGGATACCTTACTCAAGATGATTTTTTTCTAATTTCATCCATTTGCCTTAAATTTTCATGATTTCATTTTTTTAATGGCTGAATTAATATACCCCACCATATTCCTGCATCCATTCTTCTTTAGGGGCACTTAGGCTGTTTCTAGTTTTGGACTGTTATGAATCAACATGGTGACAAATGTCTCTGTGGTATAATGAAGCATCCTTTAGACATATGCTTGAAAGTGGTATAGCTGAATCTTGAGGTAAATCAATTTCCATCTTCCCATGGAACTGCCACACTGGTTTCCCTGATGGCTGTCCAAGTTTACACTTCTACCTGCAATGCATGAGGATTCCTCTTATTCCACATCCTCATCAGCATGAACTGCCATTTGTTTTATTGATCTTGGCTATTCTGACAGGTATGAGATGAAGCTTCAAAGAAGCTTTGATTTGCATTTCCTTGAATCCAAGAATGTTGAACACTTCTCTGTTTCTCGGCCATTTGAGTTTCCTTTTTTGAGAATTCTCTGTTTAGATCTGTACTCCATTTTTAAATTGGGTTACTTCTTTCCTTGATTTTTTTTTTGAGTTCTTTATATATTTTTGATATTAACTCTATATTGGATATGTAGTAGGTAAAAATCATTTCCTATTCTGTAGGATGTCACTTCGTCTAAATGACAGTGTCTTTTGCCTTACAGAAGTTTTTCAGTTTCATGAGGACCCATTCATTAATTATGGATTTAATGCCTGTGCTAATGGTGTTCTGTTCAGCAAGTCTTCTTCTGTGCCAATGAGTTCAAGGCTATTCCTTGATTTCTCTTCTATCAGATTCAGTCCATCCAGTTTAATGCTGAGGTATTGGTGAAATTATTAAGGCCACTCCGCGTAGTTAAAAGGGAGGTTTATTTTGTGGTGTAATTTACAAGTGAAGGGTTTGGCTACAGGGTCTGGGAAAGGTATAGCGCAGTCCAGTGGTGTTCTCTGGAGAACTCTGCTTGGTCTACCTCCAGCGTCCAGGGTCCAGGAAGCAAGAGAGCCAGACCATTTGGATCTCAGGTCTTCAGGGTCGGAAGTTGCTTGCATCCTTCTGCCATTTCTCAGGTAATAGTATATACTTCTGGGGTCTGTGATGTAGTTGAAGACTAGAGTTATAATTTCCTCAGTTGTGACTAAAGACAAGTTAGATATAAAACCTTAGACTCACAAATATAAGACAGATAGTATATCTTCTTTAATATTGTAACTGTAATTCTTGCTTGATAATTGTTTTGTTATATGTAGTTTTACTATGTTAAAGTTTATACCTTCCTTTTTGAAAAAAAGAAAAAGGGGAAGTGCTGTAGATGATTGATTGATAAATAAAACACTGATTGGCCAGTAGCCAGGCAGGAAGTATAGGCAGGACTAGCAGAGAGGAGAATTGAGAGAACTGGAAGGCAGAGAGGAGGAGATGCCAGCCTGCTGTCCAGAGAGCATCATGTAAAGGCAGCAGGTAAAGCCATGGAACACGTGTCAACATATAGATTAACAGAAATGGACTGAGTATAAGAGTAAGAGCTAGACAATGGTAAGCCTGAGCTAATGGACAAGCAGTTTAAATTATATAAGTGTCTGTATGTTTATTTTATAAGTGGGCTACAGGACTGCCGAGGCTTGGTGGGACCTGGAGAGAAAAACTCTAGCTACACGGAGGTTTATGATCAATTTGGAATTGAGTTTGTGCAGGGTGATAACAGATCTATATGGATTCTCCTACATCCCTACATCCAATTTGACCAGCACCATTTGCTGAAGATGCGTCTTTTCTCCAGTGTGTATTTCTGGTTTCTCTATCAAAATTCTCTATCAAAATCCTAGGTGTGTGGATTTATGTTTCAGTCTTCATTTTGGTTTCCATGATTAGCATGTCCATTTTTTTTTAATTTTTTTTTTACCAATACCATACTGAAATCAACTTGAAACCAGGCATAATGATACCTTCAGCAATTATTTTATTATTCAGCATTTAAAAATGATAATTTATAATGTAGGGTAAAGTAGCTTGTGTTTGTAATCTCAGAGCTCTCAAAGTCTGAAACAGAGAATTTCTGAGAGTTCAAGGCCAGTCTGATCTACATAATTCCCTTGAGGGTTATACTGGGTCAGTGTAAAGTGAGATCTTGTTTCAAACAATTCATTTTTCACATTCTGTTAATTAAGTTTGAAATACACTTAAAGACCTAGGACTTTATCTGACTTTTATAAGAGGATTTTGTAGGTTATTTATCCTTTGGAGTTAAGATTTTTTAATTTACATGTCTATAGCTAGGAATTCATCTATTTAGTTGAAATTTCTCCCTTCCTGTATCTCCAGTGTTTAAAGACCTTAATATTAATAATAAGACCTGTCATCTCAAGAAATATGTAATTTGGCCTTACTCAGATTCCTTACAAAAAGCTAAAACTCAACTTTTTCTGAAAGATAAAAGGTTAATTTGTCAATGGTTGCATTGCAATATAACCAGTATGTCTCTTTTCTAAGACAACTTTCAGTTTCCAGGATCTTGAATGTTGCTACATTTGTCTACTCTTTATGCATCTACAGACATACACAAAATGCACATTGATCATTTCACCTTGTAACTGGAGTTTTCATTGTTAATTTGATGAATAAGTTATTTCTGCTTAAAATACTGAGTACTTCCATAATTTATGTTCTGTACCTCGTGTTTAAGCCTAGCCGTCTATGAAGTCATTACTCTCACTTGTCCATGTTTTCAAATAATGAAACTGAGACCCAGGGAGTTTAAATGCTGTGATCCAGGTCACACCATTTGCAGTAGACCTGAGTCCAAGCAATCAGCCTGGGTCCACTATTTTAATCATATAGCCTCTACTAAGTTGCTTATAAAAGAAACCCACTCATAACATCAGTAAGTAGTTAAGCCATTACCCCAAACCAAAGAAATTATTTTCTGTTTGTTTATGGTTTTATAAATTAATCTTCAAACATGTTTGCCTTTATTAAAAGAAGGCTCTCTTCCCCCACCCCACCCCCGTCCCGAACAGCACTGTCTATGGGTTGGGAGCTTTTAACAAAAAGAACATTCTTAATTATTTCTGTTGTCTGAACCTGAGTTATTACCTCCTTGTCACTTATTCAAAAACTCATGAAAGAAATCATGAACAACTGACTGATATAAAAAAAAACTAGGTAAAATAAAACCGATGTGGATATGAACAGCTTCTTTAGAATGAAATTTCATTCTGGATGAAAAATAAAAATATTTTTCTCAGTTATCCATAATTTTTACTGAATATATAAATAATAATATTTAATTGCCTTAGTCTCTTGCTTGTACATTTCAGTCTTGAATTTGCAATTTATTCATGTGATTATTTTAATAAGAACCAAAAATTGAGATTAGAAACTTCAATATAGAGCACTCTAATAACACTATAATGTGTCTAGGAGCATATGCTCTAGTTTATATTCAGGTTATAATACTTTCAACAGATGTTATAATATCATGAAATACTACAATAAATTTTGAAGTTGGCTACATAATTTCCATTGAAAAAAGTATAAATTATACAAGATTTTCCAGTGAAGAAATATATTAATCATTTGTTTTCTTTCATCAAAATAATTACAATTTATAAAATTTTAATCCTTAAAATATTTTATTGAAACAACTATTTTTGGAGTTTTGGTCTTGATCACATTACACTTAAACAGATACTATAAATGCAAGAAGATAAACTGATTCCTACCCTACTTTCCTTGTGTAAAAGGCTGGGTCCATTGTAACTAAAGTTCTGTTCTTTCACTTAATGTTTATTTAATGCTCACAATACAAGGACACAGTACCAAGTACTCTATAATAGTTCAGGGCTTGGGCATGATGGTTCAAAGGACCTCCAACATCTGCAAGCATTTTCTTCCTTTGAGTTATGAGATAGGCAACACTGGTATGAAACTGACTACCAGTATGGTTAATTATACTCCCCAACGTCACAGGAGTGATTGCCAGACCAGAGCTACCAAGCAGTAATAGTAATAATAAAAAGCGGAGATGTAACAGGCCAGCATGATGCTCGTAGAAATAGCCCATCGAAAGGTTCTGCTTCATAAAAGGCTTCATTTTAAAGCAATGTTAAATGGCTTGTTCATACATGGAAGTCACAGCAAACTGGCTCTATCATTAAGATTTAAGTTTCTTTTGATTAATACAGACCAAGTTTCTACAATAATAGTGTTTTAAAAAATGGTTGGTATATTCTTATATCATGCTTTTCTCTCTGCTTGCTGAAATTTAATTGAAAAAACAAGCTTCACAAGAGCTACCCTAGTAATAAATAGGGTATGTAATGAGCAGCCATTATACATGATTTCTTCACTCGTGTGGAACCCCTATAACCTGCTAATGAGTTCACCACTTGTGAGGTAGTAAGGCCTTTTGTTTCAGCTAGGTTAACCATATTTTATGACCAACCATTATGTCTCTTCTATTCATGTGTACTTCATCGCTAGGTAAAGAATTCATACTTTATGGTCCAGTTTATTATTTGACTGCATTTGAAAACCTAGCCTATATGAATGTCTTGTTTGATATGCAAAATGCATTTAAATCTGTTACCTTTACAAAACGATCCTAAAAATGTATACTTAAGGAAAAGAAGAAAACTGAGAGTTAGAGAGTTCGTAAGCTTTCCCATGCATAATGTTAACACTATAAGTGTGCAAACATTCGTTTTTTCCAATGTTGAATATAATACTGTCCATTACTATAACACATGTGTGCTTTATTCTGCACACACACATACACACACACACACACACACACACACACACACACGATAGTTCAGCTGAGTCTTCACACTGGCCAGCTACAATAGTTAACTCTATTCACAGCTGAGTAAACAGGTGTAGAAAGAGTAAATCACTTTTCCATGTGACAGAGCAACAGCGTTGAATGTTGATTCAGCTTACTCTGTATACATCACAGACAATCCTGCTCTCACTCCTTCCACTGGGTGAGACCTGACCTGATGACAAGGTTTTCTTCTTATTTCCTGCTCCATCCTCTCTCCAATTCCTTTCTTCATTTCTTTATGCAAAATGCATTCTTGGATTCCCACAGCATGCTTTGCCTGGTTTAGAAATTGAGGAATGAAAGCAAATGCAAGAAAGTCTCTGCTTGGAAGTGTTTATAGTTTCAGAGCAAAGTCAGGTAACAAGATATAAACAAAGGAGACACTTTCAGAAAGGGATAATGCTGGGAAGATCAGGGAGTGGAATGTTAAAAGATGGAAGGGAGGGGCTGGTGGAAAGAGTGGTGCCTATTTTAAACTGAAGACCTTTCTGAGGATGACATCTGAGCTGGACTGTGAAGTATATGAGGAAGACATCAGGTAATCCAGGCCTGGGTGTTGCTGACAGAGAGAACAGAAAGTGCAAAGGCCTAAGGCAGGAACAAGGCCAGCCTAGTGAAGCTGTAACTAGAATGTCACCACAGCTGACTTTGGTGAACTGAGAGGAAAGAGGTAGGTGAAAACAGGCTTGGAGAACATGCAAGCGATGACCTGAAGAGCCTTTTGAGCTCAGCTAAAGGGATTCATTTTATATTGTCAGTTTACTGTTCAGGGTATTTTTAAACAGACACACACAAGCACACAATTCTGATGAGGTAATTACCATGCGTCGCTTTGGCACATAATTAAATTGTGGAAACAGGTTAAAAATATCTCCTTAATCAATGTTCAACTGTGAAAACATTCAAAAATCCTTTCTTATAGTGTTCTGAGATAAGGTAGTATAAGATCAAAGTATAGTCACTCTATTATATAAGAGTATATGAGAAAGTTTTACTTCTAGTTAACTGCAACTTAGTATCATGGATCAACCTCCCACTCTCTTCCTCCAACTACTTTCCCAGCTCTGGTAGTCAACATTATTCTCTCAATGGCCATGAGATCACCATTTTTAGATTCCACTTATTCCAGTCCACGCAGTGTTTGTTTTCTTGAGCCTGGGTTACTTGGCTGAACACAGTGGTTTCTAGTTCCATCCTTGTTGCAAATGATAGGATTGCATACATATCATTTCATGCCTGGATAATGTTCACACACATTCACATTTTCTTTATCCATCAGTTGACCAAGAGGTTTCTCCTTATCTTGGCTATGTTGAGCAGTGTTACAACAAGCTTGGGTTTGCAGATGATTTAACATATAGTTTCCATTTCCTTTGGATATGCACTCAGTAGTGCAGCTGCTCGATCACATAACAGTGACACTTTGAATTTGGGGGAGCACTCCCTGCTGTTTTCCATAATGATGGTACTAATCGATTGTAAGCCTTCCCTGCTCCCTGTGACGTCACCAGTACTTACTACAATTGGACTTTTAGGTAGTAGCTTTATTACTGGGCTGAAACACTATCTGATTGATATTTTGATTTGCATTTCCTCAGTGATTAGTAAGTAATACTGAGCATGTTTTCATGTAACTCTTGGCCCTGTGTATGTCTGCTTTAGAGAATGCCTGCTTAGATGTACCAAAATGGCTACAAAATTTTGATGGCTCAAAATCAGGGTATTTGTGGGATTTGTTTTTGCTTTCAGGGGAAGGTTAATTTTTATTCTTTCTCATTTTTATTAATTTTTTGAGAATTTCATATTTTGATCATATTTACCCTCTCCCCATTACTCCAGACCCACCCTTTATTTCCCTATCACCTAACTTCATGTCCTCCTCTTAAAAATAGCAAAAGATGAAGTACAGGTGCTGCTGTTCATATACTCTCGTATGTGTAGTCTTCCATTGGATTGTGGTTAACCCACCAGGGACTACATGTTTAACAACAAACAAACAAACAAACAAACAAACCAAGATTCTCTCTAACTCTCCCAGCAGTTATAAATTGCCAATAGCTCCTTAGTGGTGGGGCCTCATGCCACTCTCCCTCTCCAGGATGGGATATTGCCTGGCTTGAGATTGCACATGTCTTGTATATGCTATCTCAACTGCTAAGAATTCATTAGGGGCAACTACCCTGCCGTAGTCATATCCTACCTCTGGTTCTGCCATCTTTCTGCCCCCTCTTCTACAATGTATGGGAATACTTAAGCACCTCCAGGTTGCATTTGAGATCTACTCTAAATATTGGAATACATATCTGACACAGCATTGGAACCCAAAAATCTGTGGCTAGAAAGGTCAAAAACCTAGAGTAGAACCTACTACTGTGAGTCTTTTCAACGGAGAAAGTATTAAACTGAATCCTTATGATTTATCAGATTATACCCATAGATTATTGCATCTCTCAACCCTCATCAAAGAAGATTCTTTTTTACAGTATATGGAAATTAATACAGAGATTAATAACTAAAGTTTCTAACTGGCAATGCTCCTTTGCCAGGTTTTATAACTATGCCTAGACTATTCAAATCATTTCTTATCAAAAGGTATGGAAGGGGAAGTACAGGGGAAAAGATAGGAAAAAAGGAAGAGGAAGAAAAAAAATGGAGAAAAGTAAGGCGAGAAAAAGGAAGAGAAAGAAAACAAAAAAGCAAACGTTACTAAATGTATTGTGTTAAGTCCCAAGTTAAGTGAATTGTGTCCATTTCTTTATAAGAGGAAATGATTTTTATTTGATTTGATTTAAGGTGATCAAGAATGCCTGGGCACAGTAGACAAAATATCTACTCTGAGGATGTGACTCACAGTGATGCCATTTTTTTTCAGATATGTCACCTTGTACAAACGAGTTAATCTCTATGGTTCTCGTTACTTTCATGTAAATAGCACTATTAAATCTGGAGTTTAATTGTGACTAATAGGGAAAAAGTTTAAAGCAAGGAGTATATCATTATGCTATTATTTTCTTTTTCCCCAAAATGTTGATATTCAATAACTGAAAGTGCTAGGCTATCGTGTTTTCTTTGATCAAAGAATTGATACGCTAACATACAGTTTTGAAATGATGAAGCAGTCCCATCTTTCTTATGAACAATCCAATGGCATTGGAATCTTTAATCTAAAAAATGTTGTGTTCATGATTGCAGGTTTTATTTTCAGTTTGGTTACTTTCCAAGTAGGAAAAAATTTCAAGTTAGTTGTGTATCGGAAAAGAGAATTGGACATTTGCACGTATAAAGCTTCCTTGGTTTTGACAAGTTGAGAGGTATATTGTGCTCAGTTCTTGGAATCATTTTCTTACATTCCAGACAAAAGGTTTTCTGCTGCTCATCTGTCAGTCTTAAATCTCACGGGATATGCTCTTTTCACCCTCCTCTCTCTTGTTTTTTGAGTAAATAATTATATGATGTTTTCTTCCTGATGCATATATTGCTTAAATCAAAGCTCTCTAGAAGAAAAATTTGCATGGCAATGAGTGACATAGTAGGTTTTAGTGGTGTTTTGAAATAATAAATAGAAGCTATCATGGCTTTTAGCCAAGTTACACAAAAATAAAGTAATGTATAGGGTGCCAGGTTTAGGCTGATGCTGATTTTCTCATAATTTCTTTTAGAGTTAGTAAATCTATGAGGAATAACAATAAAATCCTCCAAATTTGAGTCAACAAAACAAGAATAAGCCTAAGATACCACTTTCAATGAGACTGAAAAAGTAAAGTATGTAGATCCATTCAACATTTCTATTTGTCTGGAGCTTCTTTGAAGCTCCAATATTGTATGTGAATTTCTATGGTGTTGATATCTACATTCCTCACATGAATTACTGAAGGAGAGCTTGCCTGGCATCACATTCAGTCTAAACAAGTCAGCAATTATCACAAGTTACTTTCCCCAGTTTATGTGCTTTTAAGATAAATAAAAAAGTCATGTAAAACTGGAAATTTCCAGTGTTGTTTGTGCTCAAGGACAGATTTAAACAATGAGGAGATGTTAGGCTTGGGTAGGTCTCTGAAAACAAATACAACCTAAGACTTGTGTACAGAAAAGATATTATTTGCTTTGAGTGAGTGAATGAAATTGTTGCAATTCCACCTTGTTCTCTCCGTCCTGTGCATTAGCACTCTGTCTTTAGTGTGCCTGAGAGCTAGACTTCCCAACATGGATTTCACAGGATCCCAAATGCACCACCCACATTTTGGAAACAGTGAGCAGCAGGACTAATGAGTTGCTTGCCCCTGCCCCCCTTTGGGTGAGTATTTATTGATTCTGACAGAGGCAGGGTTAGAGAGTAAAGGCGCATACTTCAACTGGCACTCTGCCTTAATTTGTTTGTGGAGATGGATTAAGACTGATGGAGAGTAGCGCTGTTCAGGAATGATATGATGGAAGACTATGACGGTCACGGGAGAGAGCATCAACGAAGAATCCAGTTTTCAGTTGGGTGCTATTTTTATAATCTAAGAATTTAAGCACACATAAGCTATTTTAATAGCATGCATATGAATGTATTCAGAAAGTCATATGCAGTTTACAGTTTGAAAACAAGGTTTGTCTAACTTGCAGCACTGTGTGCTTGATTTCATGTGTGAAATCGGAAAATAATGTAAAAATCCAAATTATAACCTGGGTTTCATTATCTATCACTGAGAAAGGGGATTTCTGGTATTGGACCATAGATGTCACCTTGTTAAACATGTATGAAGTCAATGAAATAAGCCTGAGTCTTTTTACAGTTATGTAGTCTCTGGAGATGTGATAATAATAAGCATCTGTCTACCACGTCAGTAATTCTAAAATGACCCAGAAAAGAAGAAACAACAGGGGAGGGCTGTTAGTTTGCTGTTTTGTTGCACTTTGTTCTTGTTTTCCCAAAGCATCCTGTAACCCAAACCAAATTTAAAGTTGAGAATAAAATGCTGTTAGTGTCATCTCATTTCATGTGATTTTCATCTTCTCTTGTTTTGAAGAAATAAAATATGGCAGACTGAAGGTTGTACAGCAATTCGGGTCACTGTGTGCCTTATTCTCTCGTATTAATTTCTTGGAGCTCCTATAAAAGATAATCACAAACTGGATAGTTGAAAATAGCACAATTTTGTTGTCTTCCTCCTGTAATCTAGAAGTCTGGGATTGAGGTACAACAGGGACAGCCCCCCATGTGGAATCAGGTGTAATCGTCCTCTGTCCTATTGTAAATGCTGGTGTTTGCAAGCGATCCGTGACATTCCATGTTTATAGAATCCTCACTCCAGTCCTTGTCTATATTGTCCCATCCATGTCATGTCTATGAGTGCCTCTTTCTCTGTAATAAAGTGTATTCAGGGCCCATTCTAGTCCAGTATACCTTCATCTGGATACATTACATCCACAAGCATCCTGTTTCAAATACACGCATAATTAGAGGCAGAGTAATTAATACTTCAGCCCATCATTGTGGAGGATACAATCTAACTTATAGCCCTGATCAATTGTATCTCCCAACTATGATATGTTATTTCCATGCTACAGATTGAGAGAGAAGCACATCCCTATGAATCAGCTTATAAATTGCTTAAGATAGGGTTCAGATTTCAACCACTCTTACTTTTTGGAGCTGATTTACGATTTTCCTCTATGATATTTTATAATTTTTGGAATGTTTGAAAAACAACTGCCTCAATGAATTTCCAAAATTACCAGAATTTATTTATTCTTGTCTACCAATTAAGTATTAATGTATCAGCATAGTTATCTCAAATGTATAACTTTATGATTAAAGTTACCTTTGTGTAAAGTTATAGTTCAGACTCTAAAGCAAATGCTTACTGTGTTGAGGTCTTGAAAATATTTTCTAATGTAAAACCTCTCATTAGTCATTATCCTATCCATTATAAATATAAGTCAACAAGGTAATTAGGGTCCTGTGAGGCCAACAGCTTCTTCTAAAACATTAGATACAGAAAACTCACCTCTTTGAATGTTTCTTTAAATCAGATCAGGGCCTGACTGTCTTTCCCAAGCAAACTTAACTAGTTCTTTTAGCATGATGGGCAACTTGACTTTTTATTGTTTTGTATTTGAGTTGTATTTCCCTTGGAATAGGGAAAGAAAAGCCATTATGTCTCTAAGACTGTCTATTTCTCCAATAGGCTTTTTAATATCTGCCATTTCAGTTAAAAAAGATACAATTTTTCCAAGTGTAGCAGTGCACAGATGTAATCCCAGCCCCCTGGAGATGAAAACAGGAAGTGATATTTTAAAGGTAGCATCCTCAGGTTTGCTTTAATTACAGGAGCCTTGAGGAACAATTGGCTTTGTTCTAAAAGCAAGAGTTAGCACTTTAATATCCCCCTTCCTTCTTATTCTAATGCTCTCCTGCGGTGATATTGTGTTTCCAAAAATATTGTGCACCCTAATAAACTTATCTGGGGTCAGAGAACAGAACAGCCACTAGATATAGAGGCCAGAAAATGGTGGCACACATGCCTTTAATCCTATCACTTGGGAGGCAGAGATCCATCCGGATCTCTGTGAGTTTAAAGCCACACTGGAAACAGCCAGGCATGGTGACACCGCCTTTAATCCCAGGAAGTGAGCCTTTAATCCCAGGAAAAGATGGCAGAAAGGTATAAAAGGCATGAAGACCAGAAACTAGAAGCTTTTGGCCAGGTTAAGCTTTTAGGCTTTGAGCAGCACAGTTCAGCTGAGATCCATTTTGGATGACGACTCCGAAGCTTCCAGTCTGAGGAAACAGGATGATCTGAGGAAATGGTGAGGTGGCTGTGGCTTGTTCTGCTTCTCTGATCTTCTAGCATTCACCCCAATGCCAGACCCCGGGTTTGTTTTTATTAATAAGACCTGTTAAGATTCCTGCTACTCTCTCCCACTATGATCTAATCTTCCCCAGCAGCATAAGTGCCTGCTTCTTCTGACCTGAAATCCATTATGTGAAACATGAAATTCTAATACTGTCTCAGATCCCCCAACATGTGACTTGTTGGAGCCCCACCCACCCTATACAGCACCATGATGGGATTCTCTTCCCCAGGATTAAGCAGCAGGTACAGCCTTTTCCTCATCCATCTCCTAGGCATGCATGCCTTTTCCTTAGCCCTTTCAGGGTTCCTTCCTAATTATCTAAGCCTCAACTCATGATTAGAACAATTCTGGTTCTCAGAAGACTATCTTGTTTTTCTTTATCCCCGTAAGGCAGAGAGAGAGAAAGGAGAAATAAAAGACAGTGAATGAACATGAAATTACCCGTGTCTTGATCCTGGGATTTCAGCATCTAAAACTGTGAGCATAAATGATTGCTGTTTAGACAGCCTGAGAATCTCATGTACAACAGTCCGAGCTAAGCAAAATAGGTACTTCCTGAAGTTGGGTCTTTCTTTGGACTTCCAGCTCCCAAATAATGACATGGAGACATTATTAATTATGAAATTTTGGCCTTAGCTTAGGCTTTCTCCCAATTAACTCTTATAACTTAAACTAACCCTGTTATATTAATCTGTGTTCTGCCCCACGGCTTGTTACCTCTCCTCATGCATTCCACTTTCTCAGTCTGGCTGGCAAATCTTGGCTCTCTTCTTCCCCAAGTTCCTTTCTCACTCCAGAAGTCCCACCTATCATCTCCTGCCTAGCTATTGACTGTTCCACTCTTTATTAAACCAGTCAGAAGATGCCTTGGCAGAGACACATCTTCATAGTGTACAAAAAGATTATCCTACAACAACTTTCCTTTGCGTCCCATTATTTACCACCTTCCTGTTTTGTTTATTTTAAGAGTATTGAACACCCTTAGTTAATTGCCTACTTATTGGCATAGTAGTTATTAGTTTTCTCTCTATCAGCTCCATGAATGCATACTATTGGTTTCACGGACAAGAATACACCAAGCATTTATCTTATTTTCCAGCCCATATTAGATATCCATCAAATACTTGTGGGAAAGAATGGAATGGGCATTCAATACTTCTCTGTAAAATTTTGTTCATATTGTTTTAGTTTAGAATAATCTTTTTATTGCTAAATAACAAAATCAAAGAAATACCAGGATACTGGCTATACTACATTTTAAAAATTTTATTATTATATTATTATTTTCATAACCATATTAAGATTTAAGACTCATACTTAATTTACAGCTATTTCAAAGACCATATTTGACTGTCTCATTTGCTGAGCACTATAATTATAAAAATTGTAAGAGTAATTATGTTCAGGTTACCAATTTTCTATGAATTACTTGAAAACACAAGTGACAATGGTAAACTTAAAAGTGACCTCAAAATAATAGTTCTAATTTTGTTAAATAAAATTTTTAAATTTATTTATTTGTGACAAGGTCTCACTGTATAGCCCTAGAACTCACAGAGACCTACCTGCCTTTGCCTCCCAGAGTGCTAGGATTAAAGAAAACTACCACTCCCTGCTTAAAATAACAAATCTTAGAATGACAACTCCTTCCCACTTCTGAAGAACCAAATTTAGAAATAAAAAAAGAAATGGCTAGGTATAACATTATTTATACTTCTCATAAGTTATTAGAAAATTTTAATGGTGAGGTAAGTACTGGAGGCAGTGACTCAATTACACATATCTAGACTGGCTGAACGGATGGCTACTTTATTACCATCAGTTAGGGAATTGAAACTGTTTATCGAAATTATTAACTTGATATCTTTCTATCAAATTTATTCCAGTGTTAGTTTTTTTATTATTTCAATATATGCCAAGTAAATGAATTGATAATTGAAGTATATGCATTTATTTGTGATCTTTCCAAATGTGATCTTCGTCCAGCAGGACAATGCTTAGCAACAGGGCTTTGGAACATGCCTCCCAGCTTTGACTCTTACAGAGCCACTTAAACATCTTTTTCTGTTATGTAGAAAATAATACTTATCTTGCTGGGAGTTCCTGAGACTGGTTGCCTATGGAAGGCTTTGTATCTTGTAAGTATTCAACCAGCCATTACTGCATCTAATTGTCAGAGAGGCCAAAAGACAATATGGTAATTGGCTATCCATTCTGCCTCCTTTATCAAGCAATTCCCAACACCTTTTGAAAGGCCTTACCTGGACAGCCTTCTCAAGGAGTTGTGGCACATACGCAAATTGTAAATGTGTTCAGTATTAGCTAATATGCCAAAGAATTTGCTTCCTTGTTCTGCAGAGTACAAAATCTCCACTGGCAATTAAAAAATAATTACAGCAAATTGCAAAGGGAGCACTTGACAAATGCTAAGGCCTTTATATAATCTATCTATATTGTAACACAATAGGACCTTTTGTCCTATTACATTGTATTACTTTCCTTAAGTTTACCTGCAGGGGTCACTGGTGTCACAGGGCGATCTCTATCTGTTTTGATGGGCAATTACGTGCTGACAGGTAATGTATTATAAGAATGAGGTAATATATTCGTACAATTTACTATTCAGTAAGAATTCATTAACATAAAGATTATGACCTAGAATATACCCTTGGGAAACTTTCATGTTGATATGCTTTTATTTGGGAGGTGAGTCACAGTGTTTGCTACAGGAAAATAGTTGACAGTGATTTCATTTTAAACTTTTTATTGGAGGTAACTGTGGGGTTGCATCAAATGATACTGAAACAAAGGGAAAGTAAGTTAGAAAAAGTACAGCACATATTCTTGAATGCCGTAACAGCTATGGTTGTCATAAGAAAAATGCATTATATAAACTTGATTAATAAACTGTGTATTTTATGTTTCTAATAAATTTTAAGTAGTAGCCTTCATTCTATTCTGATTGGTTTTATATTACAGGAGTAAAAGGATTGTTTCTGTGAGATACTGAAATAAAAATGTGACAATTAAACTTGATATTTTCATTACATTTAGTTCAATTTTTATGTTCCTATAACATATATATATATATATATATATATATATATATATATATATATATATATATTCCTATAACACACATATATATCATTTGACCAAGAATCAAACTTTTGGTTTTTAAAATAATTTTTTTTATTTTATGGAAATGATGCAATTGGCTTTGGTTCTTCTCTTTGAACAATGAATTGCTAAGATACACTAATGAGAAGTAAATTGAACTGAATCCAACCCAATACTTTTTCTAACACACACTCACAGGTATTGGGGAAGACATTTTACCCATTATGCAGCTGCTGGCTCGGGAGAAGATGCCCTTCATGGGCAGTTGTACGTCATCTGCGTTGTCCAGACAATAGAATAGGAAATTCATTATTGTTTTGTTTGTTGTTCATGGAAAAAGGAAACAAAAGTGACCCAAAGAAGAAATAGCACATGATAAGTTTACAAAAATTGGCAATACAACCAGCTCACAGAGTTTATTTGTTAGAACTATCTTCTTTTTATCATAATAGACTGCATTGTCAATGAGATCATCCCACATCTACAAGAAAATGTGGTAACATCAAGATTTTTACAATTGAATTCATCCAGTTTTTGAAAAATTAAAGAGAATTTTCAGAGTTAATTTTTAATTCCTTTGAAGTTTCTCTGTTACTTTTTGTATTTCCCTATGAAAGGCAAACACTGTCTTAAAGTGAATTAATTCTAAAAAAAAATATATTTGAACTAGAACTACAAATGTTTACAGACATTGGAAAGTGGCTCTTAACGAAACTCTAAGAAGGAGAACCATAATTATTTCTAAGATTCATATCTAGTTACCTCTCAGACCAAGAGGACCTTATTTGCTGTGGTATCTTAATGTTTCTACAATACATTCAGCCTCCAAAGGTTAAGGGGTATGTTTATCGCATCCGAAGAGCATCCTGAAATACAACACAGCCATCACTACCAAAGTTCTCATATAAAGTCCATTTCACTGAAAAACAAATTTCTTTATGTGAAAAATATATTGAGTCTTTTAATAGTATGAAATTAAGTATGTGTGCAGCTGTGCCCTCCATTAAAGATTAGAATATTTCATTCCTTTTGCGGAAAAAAAATACATTTTACTCCATCACAACTGTATGTTCTAGGTTTGAAGATATGGACAAAACTCTCTCTCTCTCTCTCTCTCTCTCTCTCTCTCTCTCTCTCTCTCTCTCTCTCTCTCTCACACACACACACACACACACACACACACACACACACACACACACAGATTAATTAGATTTTTAGTTTACTGAAGCTGTGGCAGTAAAAGAAGTCAGAATTTTAGTTTTCCATGTCAGATTTGTTCCAAAATCCAGGTCAGGATAAATTGTCATTTTCTGGAAAAGGACTATTATCACTGTAAAGAACCTCAAATTAAATTATTCTTAATGAATTAAGTAGCAAAATATTATCTAAACCTATATATGTTCTAATTCTGCTTAGAGATAAAGGCATAAAATATGATTTTTCTTTTAATTAAATTATAGCTTATATTAAAAGAATACAAATAAAAAAGGAATGGTCCTTAATATAGTACCCTGTGCCATTTGAATAGATTGATTAGGGAATAAATATAAGTAAGAATTTATTACAAGATGAAAGACACTCTTGTCCATAAGCCACCATGATAAACAAAAATCACTTATAAAAGTATTAAGGACAAAGTAATGTGTGGATGATTTGTGACTTCCGTCAACCGGTGACCATGTATTTATCAGTTTGTCCTCCTTATTTTGAGATGAAGAAACAGAGGATCAAAGCAGTAAGAGAAATACAGAGACAATAAAGGTTACATCAGTCATCCAGCACGCTGTCAGAACATAAAGGGGCAAATAAAGTGGCAGCAGACCTTGTTGACTTTCATACCCAGAGGAATTCGCCTACCCTCCCTGCTTCTATTCCAAGCCCTGTTACACAAAAGGTGTTTCCAAGCATGCTTTTGATCTGTGACTGATTTACTTGAACGTTTCTTAAAGCTACATAAGATCTAAACTTAGGACTGCTTCCCTGCCTCTCACTATCTTCCATACTCCTAGTGTAAATGAGCCAAGCTGTTCTCTAAAGATAAGCTGAACGTTTTGAGGACCACTTGCCTTAATGTGTGCTATCTCTTGCTTCAGAAACTCCTCACCCCACGAACTGCAAACTCAATCCCATATTACACTCTCAAGGCTCCTTGACCTCTCCATCTAGAATAAAGTCTGAAGTCTCTACGCTTGACCCATTATGTTTCTGGTCTGGTTTATGTACCTACTTCAGGATGCTAAATGGTTGATGAAGAAAAAGATCTAATTATTGTATTTTCACTATTTGCAGTACATTGGAGACCTTATGCATAGCTACAGAAGAGTAGCTCTACTACAGTAGTCTATTATTGACAATTACAATACAGTTAAAATCATTGACATGCATCATACAGTTTCTCAGCATCAGACAATGATCTGAGAACCCACCATGGAATCAGGATTTAAAACTAGGCAGTCAGATCCAAGGGATTTGTTTTAATGGTATAGGTTCTATAGCCTGACATCTCAGACTGAATTCTGGTTCTACCTCTTAATGACTGAGTGACCTCAGTGTTTTGGAGGTTCATGTTTAGAATAAAAAATATTGGTAGTATTTAGCTTATAATTTTTAAAAAATAGATTAACTTCAATAATTTATGTGAAACGCTTTGAGCAGTGCCTATCTATTAGTTTGTCCTATGTATTAATTGAATCAATTAGGTCAACCCTCTTGAGGAAAGCATTTCTTACTTTCCTCCTTCTTGTGACAATACAACTCTAGCATCACTACAGTGGTTCTCAACCTTGGGTCACAACCCCTTTACAAATCTCTATCTGTGAAAAATATTTACATTATGATGCACAATAGTAGCAAATTTACGGTGATGAAGTAGCAATGAAAGTATCTGTATGGTTGGGAGTCACCACAACACAAGGAATTTTACTAAAGGGTCACGGCATTAGGAAAGTTGAAAACTACTGCTTTACAAAATGGCCTATATGCCAATTCCTTTGTGAAATTATTTCCATACTATTTATTCATAGTGTTATGTGGTAGTTGAAGGAAATCTCTATAATCCACAATAGTTGACATGAGAAATAATTATTATTACTCTTGCAATTTTTCCTATAATAACAACAAAAAAGGGTCATCTAACATTCTAACATTTTGTGTTTTAGATTTATCTTTCCAAAGGTTGACTTAAACATGCAAGAAATAATCTGGTGGTAAGCTAGACATTGTGAAAGACCCAAATGAGAATATACAAAACAATACTTTGTACCTCATCATATGTCCAGCAGTATTCTACATTATAAATTTAGGCAAGACAATCTCTCAAGCTCCCCAGGCTGTGTTAGCATTTCAAAGGTAAAGTGTTTACTCAACAAGCTAGTAAAAATCCCAGTTTAATTGAATATTTCCCATACAGGAATTATTTTAGTTTGAGGAATTACACTCATTTTTCCAAGTTATATTAAAGTATGCTAAAGAGGGACTCTATAATGATTTATTTTCCTATAACGAAAGCTAAACATGTGCCAGGGATTTTCCCTAAACAAGATGAAAAGGATTTTATAATAATTGTCTGGACCTGGTAGCTTATTAGCTCTACTGTATTCCACAATATGGTTTGGGATGGAGACATAAATGAGAGGAGAGGCAGCGATGGGTTCTATTGGCACCACTGTACTTTAGTTTGGTCTTTTGAAACCAAAACACAACATTAACTTAAGCCAATCGTTAGCTACATGATTTTTAAGATGAAGATAATTTTCTACCCTTTTCTTTGGTGGAAATAATCTACATAATATTAGATATTGTTTTATTCTTCAGTGATTTCAAAATTCAGTGGGGTAATAGCACGCACTAATGGGTTTAAGTCTTGTCCTAAAAGTTTGTGAGACACTTTCTTTTTTACTGCCTAAAACCATCTCGAGGCAATGGTGAAATATTCTTCGTGGCAACAATTAGGAAGAAAAGAGAGAGTGGAATATAAAATGGATAAGTCAAGGGCAGAAGGAATGGCAAGGAGTCCAAACGAGTTCCCTCTCAAGGCTTCTCCATGGGATTCTATGCTTCCAGGCAGGCTTTATCCTTGCTACTGTGGGAAGCATGTGAAAACATAATGTTGATTTCAAACACACATATATTAATCGATCATATAGCAAAGCTGGTCTGATTTGACCAGTCTTACGGACATAGATGACCAAGCTCTGGGAATTCTTGGTGTTTAAAAAACAAGTTGTTTTATAGAATGTTTCAGAACCATTCCTAATAAGCCATTTCCTTCTCACATGAACAGTATATATTTCAGAAACAATAGAATTTTATGTATTTTAAAAATCTCACAGAAAAACACATTATAGTATGATTTATTAGTATATCAGATACATTTGAGAAATTTCTTCTCTACACTGCAAAATCTAATTAGTTTTAAGATATGCAGTGCTCATCAAAAAGAACAAAAAGTAACATAACCAAATATCACTTGCTTTTGTTAAAAATGGCATTGATTAATTAGATCTTCTAAATAAGGTCTTTCCTTGGAGTGCACTGGCTAGGGATGATCTCAGATATGTGTGTTAAAACTGAATGGGTGAGACAGTCAATTGGCTTGATCTGTTTGGGAGGCATCCAGGCAGTGGGACCGGGTCCTGGGCTCATTGCATGAGTTGGCTGTTTGAAACCTGGGGCTTATGCAGGGATGCTTGGCTCGGCCTGGGAGGAGGGGACTGGACCTGCCTGGACTGAGTCTACCAGGTTGATCTCAGTCCTCGGGGGAGGCTTTGCCCTGGAGGAGGTGGGAATTGGGGGTGAGCAGGGGGTAAGGAGAGGGGGGCCGGAGGCGGGAGAACAAGAGAATCCGTGGCTGATATGTAGAACTGAATTGTATTGTAAAATAAAATAAAATTAAAAAAAAAGAAAACTGAAGCAGCTGGCACACCTCTCTTCTCCCGTTTCCCTCTTGCATCTGCTTTAGCGAGAGTGGTGTGGCTTACTTCTTATTCCCCATCATCCTCCACTCTGCCATATCCTAGAAATGACACAGACAACACGGGAACAACTGGAAGGAATACATGCTAATGTGACTGAAAGCATAAGTGCATACAACTTGAGAACAAGGCGAGAAGCTACAGCTAAGAACTCTAGAATAAAAAAAAGATCCTGCAGGTGCCAGGCAGTGCATACTCACTGAAAACAGCAAACGTGCTTTTGAGACTGTGTGGCATTTTTATTACCCATGTAACTTACACGGCCCAGACCCAGTTAATTTGTCTGATTCTACATCAGAGTACCAAAAAGCTGGGAAGAGACTACCAACAAAACAAAACAAACAAACCAAAACAAACAACAAAACAAAACAAAAAACAAAAAGCAAAATCAAACAACCTTGGAGAAAGTTTAGATGGAAAAGAGTTGATGAAGCCAAACATCAAACAACTGTAAGCAACTAAGTCCAGAACCAGGACAAAAAGCTACTCCATGAAGCATTCAGATGAAGACTTTGCATAACTGAATGGATAAAGGGAAGAGAAACTTCATTTTTGGAGCAGTGATGAGGCATGTATTGTGTTACTATTAATGTATTGTCTGTCTGTCTGTCTGTTTGTTTGTTTGTTTTACTGGGTCTCCTGGGCTTGTCTTTGTTTTCTATCTAGCCTGCTGACCTCAAACTCATAACCCTCCTGTATCCTGAGTATATTGTGTTGAAGGCATAAACCAACAAAAAACTTGTTTAAGAAAAAAAATCCAGCAAGACATGAAAAATTAAATTCAATATTCTTAAATATAATTTGTAATCATGAGATTTTTAAAGAACTATCAGTACTAGGTATAAAAAACAGAAAAATAGTAAATTGGAAAGGTAGTTAATGAAATTATTAAAAATACAACAGAAAATATGAAAACATAAAACATGAACATAGAAATATTGAAACAATGAAATACTTCAAAGAAAACTCGATAGGAATTCTAGACAGGAAAAATGATAGTGCATTATTATCTTAGAGTTATAGATAAGAATTACTGATGATTTAGAGAAAACACACATTCTTAAGTAAAACATATGCTTTGGCTCCCAAAAAGTGAGGCTTGCAGGCGTTATGTTTTCTCTGGAAGCTTCTGTGGATGGCTTTCTCATTTCCAGAGTTCTGAAATTTTATGATGCTAAGCATTCATCTGTATAAATGTTTAAGCCTTTGCTAGGATTGCCAGTGAGGTTTTCCTGTACATCCATCCATGTTCTTCAATGCCAGAGCACCTCTCCTGGTTAGCGGGCCTCTAGTCACCACAGTTTCAGTTACTGTGTCTTCGCTGGATATTGGGTCTCTGGATTGATGCTGATTCTCTGATTTTTTTTTTATTATTCTTTTACATTTGGTTTCTTGTCACTTTATTCTATGCACTGTGACATTTTCTCTTTTTTAAATCAACCTTTGCCTTTTTAAAAAGGTTCATTATTATTTGTTTTCTGTACCATATCATCCTTCACAGAGCATCTCCTGCTTTTAGTGTCCATTGTTAGTTATTTGGAAGTACCAGTAACAATTGTTTTAGATTTATTTTCTGTTCCTAACTTGGTCTCTTTTGATTGGTCCATTTGGTTTAGATGTATCTTTATGTTTCTGTCTTTATTTCAAAGAATTTCTTCAAATAACAGTAGACATTGGCTTTCTAGTAACATTTAAGAGTGTAGTATGGTACCAGAGAACAAAATGGAGGCTGTGCATGCTGAAAGGGGTCGGGGGATGTGTTGGTTGTTATTTCTCACAGTAGGGTGTTCTAACAGAACTGTTGCAATGATGAGTTTCCAACGACCATTCAAATAGTATTATCCCTAAAGGCTTTTTCACTTTCTCTCTCTATGGATAAGTTTATCAGTTTACATAGAAAATAAAACTGTAGTCCTTCCAGGACTGAGGAACAGAGTTGAGTGGCTGTGTAGAAGCAGTTTCAACTGAGAATCTATGCACCCTACATTAAGATCTTGTACCCGTGTCATATTTCTCCAGCTGTAAATGTCTTATACCTTTTAGAAACAGTTGGTGCCCTAAAGCTGTGTTCCTAGTGGAATGTGGTGCCAATGCATTGCCTCTGTGCTCCTTCTGCTGCTCGGATACGTTTTAACCCCATTGGGGCTTTGGAGTCAATTATGACTTAGCATGTGCTAGAACTCAGGTTTGCAGAAATGTCTTCCCAAATATTTTTAGTGCTGGAGGTCTTTACATTATTTTGTCCTTTCATCTCATTTTTATGGAATGTTACAGAGAAATATTAATAGTCATCTTGACTCTACTATGTGGTTGCCATTAAGGAGAAAAATGTTACAAGTTCATCCATGGGATAACACAGAATACCTGCTGAGAAGCCAGTAGATGAAGCAGCATCTTTTAATTTCAATGCTATAGTTTAGTAATATGATCTAGTTACACTGCCTCAATATTTGTTCCTATTTATGATGGGCAGAATCATATCCATAATATAGCTTCCAGCAACATATACTACTATAAGTTTGTGGTTTGTGTAGCAAGCACAGTGGCCTATACAATGTTCTCAAAAGTTTCTTCCACTTTATTCGACTTTGGGTATCTTGGGTCATAGAAAGATGATGGCTTGAGCTCTCTAAATAGGCTAGAGTATGTAACTCCATGATGCAACAGTCATTGTCTGGTATCAGTTTGTAAATAATGTTTGACATACTTTGACCAGCAACTTCTTTTAAAAATGTGCCTCCCTTCCCTGGTCAATTGCCCTCTATATTACTGAATCTACAAAAACGTTGCTAGATTTTCCTGGCTGACCAGGGCCTGATGCAGCTTAATCATGGGCTGTGGTCCTGAAGACAGGAGCTCTCAAGTTACAAATGATCTTCATGTTGGAAACTGCTCCTCCTGTTCCGGTGACACCTCATTATTCACGTCCACTCTCCAAGTTCATTTGCTTGATTTTTTACTTGAAGTTCTTTTTCATTTGTTTTATTTTAAGTTCATTTTATAATTTGTTATTCAAACCATGCTGCTTTTTAAAGTTTAAAGGGATACTAGTATTTGTGACCTCATTCTGGTTAATATATATGCAAAAGTTCATTGCAAGTAGAAATTGAGTGGGTCTTTTTATTTGTTTGATTTTTTATGGTGTCAAAAAGATGGCCTATCCATAAAAAGGAATATATATATATGTATGTATGTATGTAAGTATATATATATATATATATATATATGTGTGTGTGTGTGTGTGTGTGTGTGTGTGTGTGTGTGTGTGTGTATGTATGAGACTGGGCAGTCCTTTTTGGTGTTACTTCTAACCCCGAATTTTACCTTTACTTCTGATTTCCCTTCACAAATTCCAAAGACTGTGAATGTATTTAAAATATTTCCACTAATGTCTGTGAGAGCAGAGACTACAGAACCTTAAGCTTGGGTCCATTAGGTGAAACTCAGGATCATTTCACTCAAGACATGGTGAAAATTTATATTCACCATAAAAGATACATATAAATGGATTTCCCAAGAATACTAATTGTGAATTTGTCTACTGTGTAGAAAGGCAATACAAGATATTAGAGTGTATAAAAGTGATTCAAACATGTAATGTTTTCTTATTTTTTATTTTTTTTGCTAAACATAAACTCTATTGTTCATACCTCCCACATACAATTACTAAAAGTATATTATGGCATATTTAAGTATTTTCAGAGAGAGCTTCCAGCTTCTTATGATTTTTAATTGACATCTCTTTGCTGTTTGATATTGTAAGAGTGTGTTTTTTGTATTTTAAATGTTTCCATCCAGAACCAAGTCAAGCAATACAAGATGTCAATGAATTCTAAAATGGAGTGAGGTGTATCTGGTTTTTCCTTCAATTTTAAGTGACCAAATCCCGGTTAACTTGAAATGTTACATAACAAACTATTCCATTCCCTGCCTGCATACTGCTTTTCTTTAGCCTAAACCTCTAAAATGAGTATATCTCTACAATAGTATTTTATCTAATTGATGAAAAGTAAACATTCAAATATTACATACAACACTATGTGAATTATTTGTACATTGATGTATTGGTGTATGTTATATCTGTGTGTGCTTTCAAAGTCTCTCTTATGTTAGTTAGGTAAATGCTTTCCTCTTTAAAAAAGTACATGGACTGTTTTCTATCCCGAGTTCTATTTGCTTACCCTGAAGGTTGACATGCAGAACAGGTGTGGAGTGGAGAGATCAGCCATTTTCAAAGGGCATGGCAGCAGCTGGGCAGATTGGGTTTCTTGCACTTTATACCTTGTGATGTTTGTTGATTTAAACCACTGAGACGTTTTCTCTGACAACATGCTATGTTCCACTAATTTCCACCTTAGTCATTTAATTAAGGGATGCATTATTTTCCCTTAAACTCAGAATACTTTGTTTATTTTCCTTGAGATAAAATGATAGGAATGTTTTATGTATGAGAAATAAGCTTTTAACATGGAAAATAAATGTAATTGTTAAGAGAAATGTGAAGAAAAGGCCATTTTTCTCCTTCCACATACCAAATCCAACACATCATTCTATATTGCTTCTCCACATTCTCTTTGCTGTTTTGACATTATCTTCAGGAATTTACTAATCATCCAGCTACAGCTTAAGGAAGTTTAGGAAGTTTTAATTATATGTCAGGAGACAACAGGAAGGGCCATCATTGTGACAAGTACTGGCTCAGTATCCCTGCAAACTAGACCATGTAGGGTGACTGTAAAAAAAGATAAAATCTTTGTCTATTTCTCAAGCTTATAGTCAGTTCACTTGGGATAGCCAAGTGACAAATGCAAGCAATGAGAAGGATAACATAGAAAGAAATAAAAATGCAAGATCTTATAAACTAAGAAAGGAGATCTGACAGAAAGGATGGGACTTGAATTAGGCAGAGGAAATTGTGCCGCACTAACTAGGAAGAGAAGAGTAGTACAGCCGTGCAGTCTAGGCAGAGGGGTACACATAAGTAGTGCTAAGAGAACTAATATGATTGGTTGAGTTTCAGGGAGGAGACAATGGAGAAGGCTGAATTACTGGAGGAGTGAGATAAGAAATCTGCACCAATTTCAACCAAGAGAAGTAATTTAATTAGATATCACAGGCTATTATAAAATCAGATCTTGGAGGCAACCCAGCCCATTTAAAATGACTCCATGTCCTTTACCCTTATTGACCTTTTACTTTATTTTCTAGCAATTTGCAAGAATTGAATGTCATAGAAAGAGACTTGGGGAAACTTTTATTCCAGTTTTGCACAATGTATTCTCTCTCTTAAAAAAAAATAATGTCTTGTGTATGCATTTGAAAATATTTGATGCTGGGCAGTGGTGGTGTATGTCTTTAATCTCAACACTCAGGAGGCAGAGCCAGGCAGATCTCTGTAAGTTCGAGGCTAGCCTGATCTACAGAGTGAGATCCAGGACAGGCACCCAAACGATACAGAGAAAACCTGTCTCAAAAAAGCCAACAGAAAAAAAAAAGAAAGAAAAGAAAATATTAAAATGATATAAAATGAAAATCTTGTATTTTTTAAATAGTTGTTTGTTTAATAGGGTTTCAGCAAACCACAATAGAACAATTAATTGTAAAATACATGCACATTCAAAGCTAGGCTGAAAGCTTCATAAAAATTTTATTCATAATTTTGAAAGTTTGGGTTATGTGATAGAAACATTAGATTCTTGACTAAATGTGTTTTAAATGATGAAAATTAAGTTACATTGACAATATTTTTATTATAAAATTTCCAAAAATATACAAAAGCAACCATGGTTAAGCAGATAAATAACAGTAACCTTTTTAGCTGCTCTCTTCAGAGACACACAGCCGAGAAGGCACCTGGCCTGCCATTTTACATCCTGTAGAATTAAAGTGGATCTTCTTCAGTTCCACAGGAACTGGTTAAGACAAGATAACACCAAAAAGAGGTCCTTATAGTAAGGTCCAACTTCCAGAAGCACTCAATGGACTTGTAAAAGAAAAGATCAGTAAACAGACCACCCATGATTTTACTAGGCCTATTTGATTTGTTTAGTTTTTATTTATTTATATATAAAAGGGATCTTGATAAAGAAGATAAGGTCTTTAACATGAAAAAAAAATATTGCTGTAAAAGAAATCATTTCCAACCCTCCATGAATACCACTGGAGAGAGATAAAATATCTTACTTTTCCCCCATATTTTGTCTGGTCACTCAATTGTTTTTTCCACTTAACCAGAATACCAGTGTAAGATGAGGTATAAGAATGTCCTGTTTCGACAACATATTGAAAAACATTTGAATACAGATAATCTGAAAAACTTTACTATTGACATATTAGAGCTACTCAGGAAAATGTTGTTCTATTAACCTAATGTTCCTCAATGTTGGAGAGAGAGTGGATGTCACACACTGATTTATTTCATCCTGGCTGAGAATTCTGTTGTGACATTGATAGCTTACAGAAGTAAGATTTCTTAAAAGAGGGTTGCTGTTACTAATTATACTTCCTAGATTTGTCAACTAATTTTTAGAGTTCCATGTCTGAGTGAGAAACCCAACAAGATGAAAGGTGATAATGGTTATATCAAATTTCTCATTCAAATGAGAATGAGATAGTCAAAGCTCCTCATTCCTAATTACCCTACCATGTCCTCATTATGCCCAAAGTCAGTATTGGTGAGACATGGAACATGCAGCTATGCATTAAAAAAAAAATGGCCTTTACTAACATGGTCCATAGCCAAATTCTTCTTAGCAGAGACCACGAGTTCTTCCTACCACCCACTCTTCTTATTCAGCATAGAGATGTGAGCAAAAGAGTCTATTGAATTCTATATCCTCATATAGCAATCATTTTACATGTTCTTGTGACTTTATATTTCAAGTTCCTCATACATAGTGTTTGAAGAGTCAGTTCAATCCAGGTTTTAAAATCTTTTGAATTTTGTTCCTGTTTTATTACAAATGTATGAGAACCTTTTGTGAGTTAATGTTACCAGAAATCAAATAAAAGAGATAAAAGAAGTTGCATTGATCATTTCAGAGAAGAATTCAGTTTGGGCACCTGTGCTCATAAAGTAATAGTGTTCTTTGCCTTAAAGAGAAATGGTATATTGACTAAAACTCTTAAAACACAGAATTAAAGAAACTCTAAGCCATAAAACACTGGAGGAATGCTTGCTAACTTTAACTCTAACTTAACTTAGTCCTGACAATAAAATATGATGGCAACAGTATTGGAGATAATTTCTAAGGACGGCTTAAAGAAATTCCACTTGTATTTAATGAAAATATGCTTCTCAAAAGCTCAAATATTTGACCTACATTGTACTTCAGGATGTTTGTATTTGGCCAACTAAAGAGCTGAAGCCAGTCATTCATTTTCAAGGGGACTTAAGAACAGCATGCAATTACAAGATTGAGAAATAGTTGTGTACATAAAGAAATTTAAGCAAATCACTAAGTATCAGATGAAAATCATTTTAGACATTTTTATTATTTTTTAATCAATGTGTATTTCTAAGATTCATGAGATGACATGTAAGTTTATCATTATAAGTAAAAATATCATACTGTTTTCAATTAAAGATTCCCTGAAATAAATTCCAATGAAAGATGACCATGCCAATAGGCTCCCTCTATGTGACAGTTTTCGTGTTCCAAGCAAATTAAAAATGTATTATTTTGCTATGTAAAGGGGTCCATATATTCAGTGTATGAAAGGACTGCCATAGAATAGAGGACACAGTGCCTTGTATATTACAGTCATACAAAAATTGCTGAAATGATTTGTATATAAATCTTGGTAATATCACTACCTAACCAAAAAATTATATTATTTCATACTTTTACCATAATTACAGTACTCAAAATCACTGCTGTATTTGATGTTCAGTTATTTTCTAGTTAGCCTCCAACTCTACCTATTTTTCCTGCTTTCAATTTTGAGTCATCAGCTCACAACCTAAAGATAATATAATGAGCACCAACCAGAAAAGGTGTTTTGTCCTGTAAGTGCATGTTGGGGAATAATTCATCTCCTCACCAAGAGAAAATATTAACAACTAAATTAAAGGCAAAAGAACTATCATAAAGAGCAAATAATTCTATTATCTGTTTTATTATTATCATATAAGGCCTTATCCTTCATAGCAGTGGTTCTCAATCTTCCTAATGCTGCAACCTTTAATACAGTTCTTCATATTGTGGTGACATAACCATAAAATTATTTCATTGTTACCTCATAACTATAATTTTGCTACTGTTATGAATCATAATGTGAATATCTGACATGCAAGATATCAGATATCTGATATGTGACCTCAAAGGAGTCATGGCCTACAGATTGAGAGCTGCTGCTATATAGGTACAACATCATCCTAAAACAATACTTGCAGAAGGTTTTAATTTTCATGTCTGGACACCACATAACTTTGAAGTTGTTCAGCTGTGTTACTGTCTACCCTTTCAATTGAAAAACATTGCTTAAAATGGGATACCCACATGTTTTGTATAATTGCATGAAAATTTCCAGTTTGTTAAAGATGTATTGGTCAAATTTGGTTTATAAACATCCTGATGTTTTATGTGTAAAGAAATACAAGGGTGTACATATGAAATATAATGTGAGTGTGCATAATATATGTTTCCACCTTAAGTTTTATATTGTAACATACATCGGCATTTTCTTGAAGGTGTAAAATAGAAATTTCAGTATTTGATCTATAAATATATGTAAAGGTATGAAATACAAATCCCAGTATTTAATCTATAAATATGTGATGATAAATGACACAATGCTAAATGAAAATATCCTGGTTAGTTCTAAGGGTTAAAAGAAAAAAATTGTCTGCTATTGTCCATTTTTTATCTATTTTTAAAAACCATAGGGGGAAGTACTTTCAGGGGAAAAAATGTCCAAAGCTTTACTGTGAAAGAAATGAATGCAAGAAATAACACTTTAAGTAGTGAGATGTGAAGCGTTGCAACTTCACAGCCTGCTAAGGAGCAACAGCTGTACCTAATTTCAACTTGACGTGCTTCAGATCTCATATTCATATAGTTATTTAATGATCCAAGCATAATGGTCCTATATAGAATAATTACTTATATGAAGGAGCAAACTTCATACGCATTCCTTTTTAAATGTTCCTTCAAGAGAAAAACTGCTCTGACTCTGAACAATGAATATTCTCTCTCACCAATCCAAATGTTTGGGACTAAATGGCTTATCTTTTAGGAGAGAACAGTCATTCTGCCTCGCTCACTTCTTTCTAACAGACTCTCTTTGCTTCCCCCCTTCCCAGTATAACCAGTACAAGGAGAAAAGGTAGAAGGCCAACCCAATCATTAAGTCATAGTAGTAGATAGTCGCAAGAAATATCAAAAACAAAAGGAGATAAGGTATTTTAGAGTTGATATATCTTGAAAGCAGAGAGTCCCTGCCCTGAGCTTCAACTTCCTGGGTAGGGAGGGTAGCAGAAGCAGGGCTCTCTGATCCTTTATCATCCGAATAGCATCCTGAGTGTCCAAAACACATCAATTCTTCAATGTCAGACCTTGCCTCCTCCAGATTTTCAAGAGGTTCACTGATTAAAATCATTGGGCCTTGGGATTTTTCCAAGCTACCATCTTTGTGTTGGAGAATCGGCCCCACATGTCGTTCTCTTCCACTACCTGATTCCATTATTTCCGAACTTTGGGAAACATCATTAGGTTTAGACATGGCATGGCCCAGGATCTCACTTTCTGGGTGGCAAGTATATTCTGATTTGGTTGGAATAGACTGGAGTGTTGAGTTAGTAACTGCTTTCCCTTCAGCAACTCGCCATCCAGAAGAGGATACTGAATTTTTAGAGTGGCATCTGTAGACTTGAGGGCTGCCCTGAGAAGTGTTGGAAGTGTCCGAATTAAATGCAGAATGAACAGCATCCAAGTCTGTTCTCCGTGGCAATTCTTGAAGCAGCTCAAGATTGTTATTTTCTGGGAATATTGCTTTGTCTGTTGGTAACACACCCAAATGCAAATCCAGTTTTGACGTAGCTTTTTGATTGCCTGTAATAACCTGCGAAGGTTCTTCTATAGATGTTACAATTCCAATTCCACATTTCTCCTTGACATATGTCTTCCTACGATTGTCTGTAGATGCGGTTGCCTCCTTCTCCATTTCATCTACATGTACATTACAAATAGCTGAATGTGACTCCCTTTTAAAATCATTGTCATGGATTACACCTGCTGTATCTCCATGACAAAGGGTATAATGTGAATCATCCTTCCTCCCTTCATGTGGATCAAACGCTGTTTCTTTTACCTCGATGGGCCTGTCACTGCGTGCTGTCTCTTGAGGTAGCTTAGCAATTATTGCTTTTCCTCTAGCAGACATGCTTTCTGGAGTACTTTCTAATGTTGACTTAATTATATAAGCTGTAACTGCTTGTGCTTTTTCAGTAATACCATGATCGGCTAGAGAAGACAGTTCATAGCTCTCTGTCTCTTGGCAGGTAAACAATTGTTCTGTAGGAGTAGCTTTCAGATCTCTCGTGTTATCTCTTTTTTCCCACGTATCTTTACACTCTGCTTGTTCTTTGATTTGCTTGGTTATATTTGTTTCAATCCCTCTTGTTTCTGGCTGACTTTCCAGAACATTCCAATTTTTTTTATGCTGTGATTTCATATTCTGATCTTCAGGATTACTAGAGTCTGATTTTCCCCTTTCAGCTCGAAAAAGATAATCATCCATCAGAACACTGCCATTTCTTGGTGAACCAAGATGAGTAGTTCCTGGTTCTAAATTGGAACCTTCGCCAGCTTCTCCCAAATTCACTTTTGTCTTTGTTGAGGGAGAGGGATCTACTGTTACTGTCCAGGTGGTAGGTATAGTGTCTTTGCTTAGTAGAGTGGTTGTGGTTAAGTCCTCATTCTTAGATTTAGTCCCCTCACTGCTTATTTTGGGGTGCCCCATTTGCCTCTCTTGGTTCTGGAATATTGATTGAAAATTCTTCCTTTGGTTTTCACTAATACCTAAGCATGTGTTCTGCTCCTTTCCATCAAATCCCATGGTATAATCATCTTTGGAAGATGCATTTGATTCTTCCAGGTTTGTGGATGCCTCTAAACAGAAATCACTTCTTGAATATCTGTAATCTTTTATTCCAGTTTTCTTGATTCCTGCTTCATTATCTTTAAGACCATCTGCCATTAGTAGGCCAGGGGATGAACATGCTGTTTGCACTTTGCCACTCTCATGGGCTGGGTTGGCATTATCATCCAGGACTTCTTGGCTGCAGAAGTTCAGTTGCATTAATTCATCAGAGCCAGCATCTCCCAGTGATGGCCCCATTTCTCCCACAGATGAAGGAATCTCCTCTGAAGTTTGGTGACCACATTCATTTCTTGGGGAATAGTTTTTGCTATGGCAGGCTGGTAAACTTGGAGACAAAGGCCTTCTGAACAAGTCAGTATGAATTTCATGATAATCTTGCTTCTTCTCTGATCCCTCAGCTGTATTTGTGAAATTGACTCCATCTGTTGAAAATGTATTCTTTTCATCCCGGGAAGTTATTAGCCGTTGGTTTACCTTATGGAATAAAAACAACAAAAATAAGGACAATATGATCTTTTACAATATATGAAAAGTGAATTAGATTTTATTAGCTCAAGTAATTATCTGGTAGATTTCCTTGTCTCAATTCATTTGTGGATTTAACACAGACTCTGAAAGTTGGATGTTTGGGGCAAGATCTTTGTAAGGTATGACTTGGGAATGAGATCAGTGGGAAAAGGCCCAAATTAATCACTCTCCTTCTCAGCTTCCAAATATCATATTGTATTATTCACCCATTCTGCTTGTCAGTGCATTTTTTCCTCACTTAGGATATACACATTGATAGCTCCATGCTAATCAATTAGAGAGCAGCTTCCTGGATGCCCCTTGCCACGTTTATATGTGCTGTAGGTGCCCCCATTACAGTTTCTCTTATTAATATGTTTTCTGCAAAGCCTCTGCAAACTATTAATAGCAAAACGTCACTCAAAGAAAAGTGAGGGAGTTAATGTTTCTGCAAATTCTGTTTTAATGACCCTCTGCCAACTGGTACTCAAATGTATTTGAGCTCTTCAGTGATGCCAACTGTCAGGATTTAACAGTGAGATGCCTGTGTTTTTTTTTTCCTCCTCATAACTGACATTTGCATGATCTCAATAATTATATGCAAATCTTACGTTTTCCCCTTCTTCTCACATAAGGCTCATGTTACTTGTCAACTGCACAGCTGTCTTATAAGCCAATGCCTGTGGGTTCTACAGATTTGGTTGTATTTCCATCCATTATGGAGCTTCATTGTTTTATGCAGTCACGTCAGCATGGAGCAAATTAGCATCTAAATTACAGCTCCCTGTTCATTTACTGGGCGTATACTTTCAGTAACTTCTAAACAAACTTTTATATTTGAGGCCACTCATGGTAATGAGGTGTATTGGTGAAGTATGTGATTTTTCAGGGGCCTTTCATTATATTCTGTGGTTTGAAAAAAAGGAGATGTTAACTTTCAGCTGGTAAGAACTCTCACAATGGGTGACAACTTCGTACTGCCTTAAAGTGGGAGCCCAGTAAATTGCATACTTTAGTGGTGCCGTTGCCATATCGCAATCGCAGAGGTGAAATATGTGGGCAAAGAGAAGAGTTCTAGTTCCTTTTGGCTTCAGCACTGACACTTGAAGAGGCAAATGTCATTTTAATCAAATGTGATTATGAATCCATGTATCCCCATGCTATGAGCTCCAACCGAATACAGTACGAGATAAATTGCATTATGTGACTCATTTACTTCTACTTCTCATTGTGAGTTCAAAGTGCGAACTAAACCATCTCCTCCAAATTTCAGAACAGATTTGATGTGCACCAATTGTGAAATTTGTGCTAATAAATATTATACTAAATTGTACATTTCCAAATTTGATTCTTGTTTTAAAAATATGTAGCACTCAGTAATTTACTATTTTACTGTGATAAGGAACTTTGGGATTCTTACTCTGACAGAAATAGCAAAGCAAAAGACTGCAAAACATAAGAATTATAGGCTTGTCAGTTGGATAGGGCCTTAACCATTTTCTATTCCAGCCCTCTTATTTTACAGACGAGTTTATGCTAAGTGTACACTTGTTACAAAGATTAGACGTACACATCAGGATAGTGCCCCTTGCTTCTAATTCCCTCAAACTATTATTCAGAGCCAGTGGTAAAGAGATAGGAAATGAATGTCATTAATTCACCACTGCAAAGTGCAGAAGCAACACGCTGAAATCAAAGTGCCTTGTTGCTCTAGCTCAATAGAGATGCTGGGACAGAATAGGCTTTCACATTTGCAAATTATATTAACTGAGGCCATTGGAAGGCAGGAATTGCAGCATCTTTGAAGCATAAATAGATTCATCTTTTCTAATACCGTGGCAACCAGAACACTTACCACCAAGTCTAATTCTTTTTCATTATGTTCGTCATGCTCCCTGTTGGTATCTTCTACATTCTGATGACTGGCTCCCAAGTCATCCTTGTCTTCATGAGAACAAATGATTGCTGGGATGTAGACATCTGAAAAGTTAATATGATTAGATTTTAAGTCAAAGATTGTTTTTATTGCAGACTTTAACAAAAATGGATTTTGTTTAATTTTAAATAAATATTACCTGTGAACTTCAAATTCTCAACCTTATTTTCTTCAGAGGTTAGCAATGATTCTTCTTTACTGCTAAAAGTAAGAAAAACAGACATTTGTTCTGAAATGACATCTTTTAAATTATCTTTACATAGTGGAAAATGAACAGTAAGACAAATAAATGTTTATATAACCTTTTGTAATTCTGTATTACTGTCTATAATTTTAAATAAAACTTAAAAATTTAAGTTTTTAATAAATTTTTAGGATGACACAGTAATCAATACTGATTCTAGAAAATTTAAATAATCTATGCAATGACATATTTCTAAATGAGATTTTGTTATGCTTATTAAAACATATTCAGAGTGAAACTATAAGCAAATGTGTACCGTTCATTATATTTTTCTAACCTTTCAAATTGAGAGCATTTACCTTTTGGTTTAAATGACAGCAGTTTATGAACTGATCTTCCATTGCTGTTATGAAATTGTTTTCTAGCTTTTTAATAATTATGTTTTTCATCCTCTTTATCTTATAATTTTATTGAAAAATAAAATAAAACAAGCTCACTAAGACCTGAAAGACAGCTAAATTTATACTGAAAATTTTCATGCATGAATTGCCACTGGCCAGTTTTAAAACGGAGACTTCAGAGTGCTCACAGGAAAACACATAACTTTACTTTCAAATTATTCAGATTACATTGTGTTTTCTAGTGTATTCTGCGTTCTGACTAGAAATGATAAGTACTTTTCCCTCCAAATGTCACTAGGAAGATTAATGATGTCTTTATAATTATATTTGTCTGTGATACTCAATATGAAAAATATAATTAATGAAAATTGCAATTTATGTATAGCTACTGAAAAGGTAATTTGTGTGCCTTTAAATCATTTTCTTTTTAAAATATTTCATTTATTGCTATTATTATTAAGTGCATCTGATGTGCCTGGGTAGGTTCATGTGTGCAATGGCACAAATGTGGATAACAGAGATCATCGTTTTGGAGTTGATTCTCATCTTTCTATGAGTGCTGGGGATTGAGCTGAGATCATCAGCCTTGCATACCAAGCACTTTACATGCTGAGTCTTCTCAGCCTTCTAGTCTATATTTCTCTTCTTTCTTTCTTTCTTTCTTTCTTTCTTTCTTTCTTTCTTTCTTTCTTTCTTTCTTTCTTCCTTCCTTCCTTCCTTCCTTCCTTCCTTCCTTCCTCCCTTCCTTCCTTTCCTTCCTTTCCTTCCTTCCTTTCTTCCTTTCCTTCCTTCCTTCCTTTCCTCCCTCCCTCCCTCCCTCCCTCCCTCCCTCCCTCCCTTCCTTCCTTCCTTCCTTCCTTCCTTCGTTCCTTCCTCCCTTCCTTCCCTTCTTTCTTTTGAGACTGGGTAGCTCTATGTAGCCCTGACTGTTCTAGAATGCTCTGTGTGGACCAGGCTGACCATGAACTCCCAGAGAGCTCATGTCTGAGAGCTGACCCTGCCTCCCAAGTGCTGGGATTAAAGGCTTCTACCACCATGTTTGCCACACCCCAATCTGTTTTTCTTATACTCACTTTTGTCAGTGAGGTTTCTGCAACAACAACAGCTACCAACCAACTAACCAAAAAACAAACAATAATAATAACAACAATACAACAAACAGGAAATTGTCAGTTACTGATAAACTTCTATGCTCGAGTCTAGTCTGTTTGCATTGAAACTTTTATATAAATCCAGCATGGCTAATTTTACTTCTACAAGTCATGTGGAATTTGTACATTTTTCCATCCTGATAATGTAAGAAGGTGACTTAGTTTTACATATATTTTTGTTATTTCATTTTAGCTTTACTGAAAACAACAGTAGTGAGCATGGCAAAAAACTCAATGTTCTATGTACATAAAAATTTTACACTATGGAGCTTGAAGTATTGATACCACATTAATCTAAAAGTTGTAGTGTTTGACAAGATCTATAACTATGCAGTGATTTTATTTTGTGAAATTAACCTACAAACCAATACATTTTGCTTCTCTGACTATATAATATCTATCTATTTTAAGAACATGTAAATCTGAAACAGCCACAACCTCTGGCTCTTCTGAGCCATCTACCTCCCTCTTGAATAAAGTTCTCTGAGCCATGAGGAAAGTGGAATTATATACACATCCTAATAGGGCTGAAAACCATGCAATCTCCTGTTCTTTACACTTTGATCAGTTGTAGGTCTCTCTGTTAATTGCCATCAAATTCTCAAAGAAGCATCTCTGATGAGTTGAGAGACACTGATCTATAGGAATAGCAATAAGTTATCAGTGGTGAATGACTCCAAAACAACTGTTTTACTGGCACAGTGAGCAGTTGTTCATGATAACATGAACAATAACTGTGTAAACTCAAGCTAGATAAAATCCCAGCATAAAGTAGGAGGTGGACATGAAGTACTCAAGCAGAGGAGTTATTGGCATTTGATAGCTGCTGGGAAAAGAAGAGTCAGTTTTCTTTAATGGTACACTTTCTGGTGAGTCAACCACATTCCAGGGAAGGCCCTACAGCTAAGAACAGTCAAGGAATACAAACATTGGACACATGAGGTTTTTTTTAAGAAAGATAGATAGATGATAGATAGATAGATAGATAGATAGATAGATAGATAGATAGATAGATAGATGATAGATGATAGATAGATAGGTAGATAGATAGATAGATAGATAGATAGATAGATAGATAGATAGATAGATAGATGAAGAGAGAAAGTAAGTATGAAGTTGTGTAGATAAAGAAGTGAGAATAGATCTGGGAGTAATTGGGGAGGAGGTTGAATATGATCAAAGTGCAATATATGATATTCTCAAAGAACTAATAAATATTTTAAAAGAATGTGCAAACTATTAAAACAACATTTAACTATTCTTGTCTCTTATATGTTCATGATTAGAATTAGGAACTTTGAGAATTTTATTTGTAGAGAGAAAATATTTGCTACTAAACAATGTATTATTTTTATTTGCCAAAATACCATCCCTGAATTTTTTAATAATTTTAGTTGCTTTGTTAAAAAAAAAATGGTTGTTTGGAAAGGACAAGAACTTCATTTTTAAAAACTCACAGGGGTTGGGGATTTAGCTCAGTGGTAGAGCACTTGCCTAGAGGACCTGGTTTTGGTCCTCAGCTCTGAAAAAAAAAGTGACAGCTTCATTTAGCCAGGCAGTGGTGGCGCACGCCTTTAATCCCAGCACTCGGGAGGTAGAGCCAGGTGGATCTCTGTGAGTTCGAGGCCAGCCTGGTTCGAGGCCAGCCTGGGCTACACAGTGAGTTCCAAGAAAGGTGAAAAGCTACACAGAGAAACCCTGTCTCAAAAAACCAAAACCAAACCAAAACAAAACAAAACAAAACCTCATTCCAGAGACAAGTGATTAGGGTTGAAACCACCTTAGTGTGACTGAGTCTCATCAAAACATGGAGATTCAGGAATAAAAGGGACAACTTTATAGTCAAAGGTACATGCAAGGCAGAAAACTATATACCCATGGAACATAGATATTATATAGAACAAACATAGAAAAAAAACTTATAGAAATGAAAAAATTCCTAAAAGTACAAAATGATAAACTTATATAAACAAATATTAAAGAAGTAACATATGCCATGTTCATAGCTGGTAATGAAACATGATGAAGGTATAAATTCTCTCCAAAATTGATGCATAGATTCAACAAATAGTAGTGAGAAATTATACAACCATTTTTCATAGAGTTTGGACATGTGAGTCTACAGAGAGGAGCAGAGGGATGGTTAGCTCTATAGCTGTGGGAAATATAGGGGGGAACCTGCTTTAGCTAATTTTAAGAGTTCTCACTCAGTATGAATGTCGAAGATAAAGTGCGACTAAAGATGCAACTCATTTGAGAAATCAGACTTGAAGTTTAGTGAGAAGAAGACACTAATACACCAGAAAACGGGGAGACAATGGAATCTTCAGAAACGAAGACATGGAAACAGCTACATGTGGAGAAAATAATGACACTAGAACATGTGCAAAATCCAGGTGGACTGAATTCTTAACATGTCAAAACCTTGAAAATTCCTAGGAGAAAATATGTATGAATATGAACAGTAGGAAGTATCTTTAAAATGATGAAAAAAGACAACAGACATTTTAAAAAAATCTTAGCTTGGCTCTATTAACATTTAAATATTTTAAGGACTTATTTATTTTGATTCTTTTGATTTTATGTGTATGTTTTGCTACAAGTAAGTCCGTGAACTGCATGTCCACAATGCCAACAGGAACCAGCAAAGAAGCTGTGGTCCCCTAGAACTGGAGTTACAGGTGATGATGAGCCACCATGTGGTTTCAGCGCACCATATCCAGGTTCTCTGCAAGAGCAGCAAGTGCTCCTAATTATTAGGTTATCTGTTCAGCCCCACTATTAAATTAAAACCCTTTGTTCATTGAAAGACATTATAAAAGGGGGCCTAAGAGGTGGCTTGGTAGTTAAGAGCACTTGTCATTCATGCAGAGGACCCAGGTTTAATTCCAAGCACCCACATTGTCACTCACAACAACCAAGAACGCAGGTTTCAGGAATCCAACACCATCTTCTGATCTTTAAGGGCACCGGGCATGCATGTGCTATATAGACATACATGCATGCAACGTACTCATGCATATAGAATAAAACAGAACAAATTTTAAAAAGTCTTTGTAAAATTTAAAAAAGATTAAACTTGGGGAGAAGATGCTTACATTATATGAAATCAACACAATCAAGAACCAATAAGCTATATCTATATACAGAGAAAAACAACTTCAAATGAATAAAATTACAACTTATCTTGGTAGCAAATGGGAAAGATGCAAAAAACAGAGCACACATATCCATATAATGGGACAACTAGCATTATTAGGGAGCAGAAATGAAAATCAAAACAAGGTGGTAGCATTGATCCCTGTTCAACACAACAAAGTAAAAGTATATCAGTCCAGAGAGAGGAAGGTGGTCTGGAGACTCGGGCTTTCTTGCACATTAGTGGTATGAAAATGATTAGGGAATAGCCATTTTGAAAATCAATTTAACGTCATTTAAAAAATTTAGCCTCTGGCCGGGCAGTGGTGGCGCATGCCTTTAATCCCAGCACTCGGGAGGCAGAGGCAGGCGGATCTCTGTGAGTTTGAGGCCAGCCTGGTCTCCAAAAACGAGTTCCAGGACAGCCACCAAAGCTACACAGAGAAACCCTGTCTCGAAAATCCAAAAAAAATAAAAATTTAGCCTCTGTATACTTCAGCACCATTACATGCATTCCATGGTGTGCACTAATGACTTCTCTATGTGCCACCTGAGATAATTACAGTAATAATTGGAATGGCATTGGTGTCCAGCTGTCAGTTTTGAGTGAACATAAATACACATTTATAGAAGACTAAATAGAAAACTACAGACTATCCTAGAAATGTATATTATATACAGTTAAAATTAATAAAACATAGAAACATACAGAAATATAAACCCCTCTTAGCAATGTAGTATTAAATGAGAAACCAGGAGTGATTATTTCAAGGATTTTTTCCCCATAAGTTTAAAGCCAACTAATATGATTCCATATGATTACCAAGGAAGACAAGGCTATAAAATAGATTTTCAGGATTATTGTGACTTCAGGTAAAGCAGTTTATGAGGAAGGAATCAGTACATGTGATGACCAAAAGTCTGTCATTGTTTTGTGTAGAGTTAATATATTATTTAAATGTCTAAACAATTCAGTCCTCTTTTCAGATAATCATGAAATCAAGTGGCTTGCTCTTTGCCATATATTATAGGATGTGTGTAGACAGAACACCACTCTTAAAGTTGAAGTAACACTTTTATGACCAATTACATATAACGAGTTTAATTAAACAGGTTTACAATTTGAAAACTCAATGGGTTGTTGACAGCAGGTCCCACCTACATCAGTACATCTGACTATGACATAAGTAAAGCCATCTCTACTAGCTCTCAGATCCCTTTTGTGTTCCTGAGAATTTTTTGATCAGAAGATTTTCTTTCTTTCCTTTTTTTTTTTCTGTATTCCTGGTGATTGACACGCTGCCTGGTACAATCTAATGGCAAACAAGTGTTGTTGAATAAATGCCTAGCCTTGTTTCTACCTCTCATTTTCTTTTCAGTCTCTTGCCAGCATTTTAATAATACTATTTCTTCTTTACATGAAATTTACTCAGAGAAAAACAGCATATGTTCATCTATATCCCTTCTACAGATTAAATTATTACCACTTCCAAAGTTTAGAATTCTGGGATCAAATGATTAAATGCAAATGCTTTAAGTTAGGTTTTTAAATTTTAAATTTTGTTTAAAGCTATTCTTCTGCATTCAGAAGAATAATTTAAAAAACAACAAGGGGTAAAGGATTCACAGCACAAAATGTATGCATCCGAGAGTAATAAAATTGCCAGAGAGTTTGAATAATGTTTAAAGGCAGAACATCAAGGATGAAACTGGAGTTAGCTTAAGCCGGATTGTGAAAAGGTTTACTGTATGTTACTGTGTTGCGGGGTACTTGATCACACTGAGAACCCAGACGTTGTGTTGTTTACTGGAACCTGCTTTCTAGCTGTACTGTGGCTCAGCCCGAGCACACATCTTTAACCCAAAAGCTTTCTGCTTGAATATTGTAAACAGCATTAAATAAAATCAATCATTGGTCTAGAGGCAGAGCAAGCAAGCAGTTGATAGGAAAAGCTATTAATGCTGAGAGGAAGGCAGGAGGACAGAGAAAGAGGTGCACAGGAAGAGAAGGGAGTAACATCCGGTTGGAGGAGTTTGTGTTTGAGAAAGTGTAGAAGAAAGTTCTCTTTCTGGGAAGAGAACAAAGGAGGAAGCAGTTGCATGCTTTCTCTGTCTCTATGAGCTAGGAAATTTTCATCCCAGCATCTGGATCCAAGTCATTATTGGTAAAATAGAATGACACTTAGTTAAATACATCATTACTGTATAAGCAGAATCTGATTAGATAAATTCCACAGTTGTTATTTTTGTTTGTTCATTTGTTCTGTTTTCCAACTAGTAGACTCTTGTTAGGGACATTAAATGGGAGACAGATATGGTGAGTTTATTTTCATCTCTTAGCAAGGTTTATTTAATTTACGTGGGATTTAGATCTACAAGGGACCTTATATGACCAAATTTTCTTATAGAGAAAATAAAGTTTCAATTCTACAATGTTGGCAAAATTACAAAAAGCTAATTAGTATCTGCTGTGGCATGTTCTGTATGTCCTGTGGGAGCCCGTTCTTGGGTTCCTCGTGGCTTTACCCAGCAGGTCCGCATAGAGGATGATTAGGACCATGGGCCTGAGTGCAGGTGTCTGAGATGGTCTGCACTTCGCTGTGCTGGGGGATGGTCTGTATGGCAAATGTGTTGCTCTGATTGGTCAATAAATGAAACCTGATTGGCCATGGCTAGGCAGGAAGTATAGGCAGGACTAACAAAGAGGAGAAATAAAAGAACAGGAAGGCAGAAGGGGTCACTGCCTGGAGCCGCTGCCAGGACAAGGAAGATGTAAAGTACCGGTAAGCCACGAGCCGTGTGGCAAGGTATAGATTTGTAGAAATGGGTTAATTTAAGCTATAAGCACAGTTAGCAAGAAGCCTGCCACGGCCATACAGTTTGAAGCAATATAAGTCTCTGTGTTTACTTGGTTGGGTCTGAGTGGCTGTGGGACTGGCGGGTGACAAAGATTTGTCCTGACTGTGGGCAAGGCAGGAAAACTCTAGCTACAAGTATCCAAACTAGTGATCCTATTGTTCTGGTCCCTGAGCAGGGATTTTTCTGAGAGAATCAACACCCTTGGAAAGAGCACTAATTCTTCCATTCCTATGCCTCTTTCCAGTTACTAAACTTACACTTAGCCATTGCTAACCATGTCACTTCAACCAGACACGTGGCATCTAGATGCTTAGTTTTTCTTCACAATATCACTTAGTCCCATACAGGACTTTTAATACAATTATTATCACTGATGCTATTACTAACAAGGATGTGAGTAGACACATGCTGATCACATTTTATAGCATAACCATTGACTCCCATCTCCCTTTTTACTAGAAATTCTGTTTTTAATATCTACTGCATTTTTCATCAATTCATAACCTTCTTGTAAGACAACAACTTGCAATCCACAGCATTATACTCTCTTAAATTTTAAAAATAGTCTCTCTATATCACTAGCCCACGTTCCAAGAAAATGCACCAGACATTCTAAACAAACAACTTTTCTTGTGGGTTTTTTTTTTGTTTTGTTTTGTTTTTATTTTTTATTTTTTATTTCTTTGGTTTTTCGAGACAGGGTTTCTCTGTGTAGCTTTGCGCCTTTCCTGGAACTCACTTGGTAGCCCAGGCTGGCCTCGAACTCACAGAGATCCACCTGGCTCTGCCTCCCGAGTGCTGGGATTAAAGGCGTGCGCCGCCGCCACCGCCGCCGCCGCCGCCGCCGCCGCCGCCGCCGCGACCACCACCACCACCACCACCACCACCCAGCGTAACTTTTATTTAAACATATCCTCTCCAAAAAAAGGCCTGCTTGAGTGCCAGTTTCCACCTTCCTTCACTACTCTGCTGATTTACTTGGTGTGAGAGTGTCACCACCAAATTACTAATTCTAGAGATTTGAGGGCTGCTGTCGTTCCATTCTTGGGGTACTGTTTATTTTATCACTGTCAAAACATAGCAGTTTTGGGATAATTAATAATAGAATTTTCCTAAACTCCTGTAGTACCATTATGCTAAAATCTCATACATGTCACTTAACATATTGGAGAAACTTCTCAAAGACTAGTTCAACAGAATCAAAGCCTGGTATGATGGAGGTCACCAAGCATCAGGGTGAGTGGCAGGATGAGAGTGTCAGGAATAGAACATAACCATTCAAAAGGGGTCTAAAATGATGATAGGGATAAGATCAAAGGACCATTTCCCCAAAGAGTTGTGAGTGTTGAATTGACCACCCGTTAACACTGCTTCAAAGTGCACAAAACTGTCTAAAAAGGACCAGTCTTCAAATCCTTCTTTATCATCCCTCATTTTATGCTAAAGAGTAATTACTATGATACTCTTGATTATTATCTGTGTTTAAAGCTTGTGGTCTCAATTACTTCCTTTATGAAAGTCTTCCCCAATATTTTGTTGTTGTTGTTGTTGTTGTTCCTTTAATAAATGACATCCCTATGTAGCCAAGGAACATAGTCTTGATCCTCCTGCCTCAGCCTCCAAAGTACTTGGATTGCTAGTACAGGCACCACTACAGTTTATAAGTGATATTTTAAATAATAAATATTATGAACCTTATTAGGACTATCTTTAAGTCTATTTTAAAACTACAGACACCAACATTAGTATTATGTAGATACAGACAAATATGGTAAAAAAAAATTCCCTGGGTCAAATAAAAATCAGGAAACATTATTTTCCGTTATGTTGGTTCCCCAGTAGTTGGCTCATAGAATTTTGATAATTCATATCCATTTGTTATTGGAAGAGGAGAGAGAGAGCAAAGCCTGTGCTTGAAGAAATGCAGCATTCACAACGCACTAGCCATCTTACTGTGTTTTCCTCTGGTATCATAATACTATCATTATTTTCTTGATCAGGAATAAAACTGAAAATGGAGGAGATATTGGTTTAAATAGATAATTATGATAAATGTCTAATAGTGAACAGACGTGTCTGAAGAGGAGAGAAACAAGGCATTTTTCAGAGGGCGTTTTGGATGGAATAATACATTAAGGCCAATTTTCTGATGGTATCACCAGAGAGCCAAGCATAAATTACACTTCAACACTACTGACAGTCACTCAAAAAAGTAACACGCAGTCTCTAGTCTAGAGGAAAACACTAGAATGTTAAAACTGGCTATTTTTTCTTTTTTATCTGCTATGTCTTCAGACTAACACCCAACATGATGTGCTTTTTATATATTTGTTTTTGCCTTATTGTTTTTTGTTTGCTTGTTTTGATTTTTTCCTTTGTGTTGGTTTTAAGAGAGAGAGAGAGAGAGAGAGAGAGAGAGAGAGAGAGAGAGAGAGAGAGAGAATACATGAAGCTGGTTAGTTAGGGAAGTAGGGAGGTTCTGGGAGAAGTTTGGGGGAAAATAATATGATATAAATATAGTATATGTAAATTTTTTTAAATAAAACAATAGAAGCAACTATTAATTTACAAATGTAATAAAACCAGTTCGATCAAAACTACAGATCACAGTATTATGACCTACAGTTTTACAGTATTAAAACCTATAGTTTCATCCACTGTGTATAGTGAAATAGTTAATACCAGATTAATTTATACATGATCAAGTAAAACTTTGCAAATATTAGAACTTTGCTAATATCTACCATCAATCAAGATAAGCAAGGGTTTTAGATAACACCTATCACAGGAACTAAATTCTTAATTTAAAATACAATCAAAAGCTGCGGATAGTAAACCACTAGCTGGTAGAAAGAACTATATGAACTGCTCAATCACTGAAGGATCTAAGAGCAACCTGCTAGACTATCTAAATTCTTTTTTTTTTTTTTTTTGGTTTTTCGAGACAGGGTTTCTCTGTGTAGCTTTGCGCCTTTCCTAGGACTCACTTGGTAGCCCAGGCTGGCCTCGAACTCACAGAGATCCGCCTGGCTCTGCCTCCCAAGCGCTGGGATTAAAGGCGTGCGCCACCACTGCCCGGCTCGACTATCTAAATTCTTAATTGAGTTATTTTCCTGTTTTAGAGAAGGTCCTAATAATTCCTAGCTGGCCTAAATGCCACTGAATTTCTCTCAATAGGCTGAATTTTCTTGTTTTTCATCCTTTAAATTATTTTAATTAATTAATTGTGTGTGTGTGTGTGTGTGTGTGTGTGCACGTGCGAGTGCACGCACGTAAGTGCATGCGTGTGTCCATTATGCCTGCAGAGAGATCGGAGGCAACCTGCATGAGTTAGTTGTGGATATTAAGCATTGAACTCAGGTTGTCAGGCTTGCTGGCAGACACGTTTCCTGCTGAGCCATCGCTCCAGCTTTTCAACCCCTTAGACCCTTCAATGAAACTAAGATCATCCTGCTTCATGATCCCAATGAGTTATCTTCTTATATAGAGAACTGAATAACTATATTCTAAAATATATTTTATATCAATATATTTTATATATTAGAACATTATGTTTCATCATGACTTTCAACTTAAAAACAATGATGCTTTGTCTTTTTGATGGAGAATAGTTTTAATAGCAGAGAAAGAAGCAATTGAAAGTCACCCTTCTATGAGGAAATCCTTGGTAGGTTTTATTTTATTTTATTCAGAGATTCTTCATCATTTTCTACCAAGAAAAATTACAAGTCTGATTGTGTTTGGTCATGTCAGTGTGGTGGTTGCTGTTTTTTCCTAGCTCCACCCCACAGCAGAAAAGACATTTCACATTTTGTTATTCTGTCATTGAATCAAGCATCACACACTGACGGAAGTGATGTGCATGTTTCAAGGCACTGACTGATGAGGGTCTAGTGCATCATTAAGTAGAATCTTGGAAGTTGAGATGTGGACTAAAAAAACATTGTAGGTTGCTTGGGAATGTGATGTAATTACAAGCAGAATTCATGAATTTTAAGTAGAAGAAGACTATAGATAAACCTGGCTTAAGGGACTTCTCTGCTACCACCTGCCAATTATATTTTATGGAGAGAAATGTAAATGTCTTTAGGTGATGGATACTAGAACAACTGAAGAATGTATATCAGCAAGTTATCTGGGGAAAAAGGTGTCTCAAACTGACTGCCCTAAGGTCCTTACTTTATCTAAATGCTTAAAAGACATAATTACACCCCTGCAGCAGATAGATGTCAAGAAACTCATGACTGTCCAGCTGAAATCCTTGCTGTCTCCAAAGCCAGACTGTCCATTCTTCAAAATCTACACAAACTGATTGCTAAGAGCTTCCTACCTTCAAAAAATTCCAGAATGTTACTGTGTGTTAATCTCTGAATTAATACATTTCAACTCTTACTTTCTTAAAAATTATATCAAATTGTGTTGCATAAAAACTAATTTTAGCAGTTGAATCTACTGAGTGTGCCATGTGGGTACACAATTTTCAAAACTTCTATAAATATTCTGTTTTCCCAGGGAAATCTGTAGTGTTCACATTCACCACGTAAGTTATTGAGTTTCTTAAATACAGTCGTTTGGGGACTGAGAAATGGCTCAGTGGGCAAAGTACTCACATGGCATGGGAGTTCAGATCTCTAACACTCAGATACACAATCCAGTTCAATGGTACCTGACATCTCAGTTCTGGGAAAGCAGAAACATGAGGATCCTGGGACTTGATAACTAGCTAATTTAACCAATTAGTGAGATTCAGGCCAAATGAGAGACCTTTTCTCAAAAAGTAAGGTGGATAGGCACTTAAGAAAGATACCTGATGTTGACATGTCCTCCACTCCCATGTACATGCTCACTCTATCCACATTTGTATATATATGGGATTTATTAGAGTGGCTTAAAGGCTGTGGTCCAGTTAATTCAATGGCTATCTACCAAAGAAAAGTCTAAGAATCTAGTTGTTGTTCAGTCCACTAGGCTGGATGTCTCAGCTGGCTTTCTGGAATCCTGAAGATGTAGAATCTAGTGCCAGTGAAGGAATGAATTTGCCAGTGAAGGTGAGGGCAAGCAGGTATAAAGAGAGCTTTTTCCTTCCATGTCCTTTATATAGGCTGCTACCAGAAGCCGTGGCCCAGATTAAACATAGATCTGTCCACCACAAAAGATCTTTGTCAAAGGTGTATCCTCCTACCTTCAAAAATCTGGATTAAAAGTGGGTCAGGTAAAATTCAAATAATATAAGTAAAAAAATCCCCCACAGGTGTACCCAACCACTTGGATTTTAGTTTAACCCAGATATGGTCAAGTTGACAACCAAGAATAGCCATCATTCTAAGGTTACAAGTGTGAGGCTAGCGCATCACCCTGCCATCACCCACCTGAGAATCAATAGGCCTCCCTTATCTAGAGTAAATCAAATGAAATAGTTCATGATTCAAAAAAAGTATGAGAAGAGCAAGCACTCGGTGTTTTTATTTCTTATTTATTTATTATGTGTATGGATGTTTTGTCTGTAGGTATGTTTACCTGCATGTATGACTTGCATATATAAGAGACCTTGTCTCAAAAAGTCAGGTGCAGAGGCTTTAAGAAAGATGTCTGATGTTGGCTTGAGTTCCCCCACCCCACCCCCTCAGACTAGTTGTTTTCCTGGTGCCATTAGAAGCTAGTGCAGGGTTTCAGACCCTGGGTTTACAGACTGTCATTAGCTGTCATGATGATGTTGGGAGTTGAACCAGGATTTCCTGGAAGAATAGCTGGTACTCTTACTCTCTGAGCCATCTCTCCAGCCCCAATTCTTCAGTAGTTTTATGGTACATCATAGAGTCAGTGTTTGTTTTAAAGAATCAACTAATATCATTAATATAATTATTAGAATTAACAGAAGATAAAGTGTCTCAAGCAATTTAGAAATGTGAAGATACTAGGAATTTTGCTGTTTAGCTTTTAATTAAATGTTGAATTTAATATTATGAAGTCATTCTTTCAGATCATGAGATGTCCAGCCTCTTATTAAATCAACTATGTCTTGCATTTCCTGTATATTTTAAAATTATTTCTACTATTAATCAATGTTTTAGTTTAAATAAATGTTTAGTAGAATGTATGTTATGAAGTCTGTTGGAATTCCGTTCTATATTAAAGTAATTCCATTTCATAATCACACTTTACAACTAGCTCTTCTACTTGTACTAAGTATCAGAAATTAATATATCAAGAAAGTCAGGAACCAAGTAAATTAGACTAGACAGTTCATATTCCAAAGAAAGGCTCTCTTCCCAAACTTGGATTGTATTTTGCTGCATTTGGAAACTTTTTAGGCAGCCTTGGTAGGTCTTAAGGCACTATTTCTAAATTTAATGGTTTTTTGAACTTAAGTCACACATTAAAATTATCTTAATGGGCCTTTTTGTCAATTCTTCACAATAGTATTACAAAGGGAAGGGATGAGAAGATACATTTAAAAAGCAAATGAAAAAGAACTCAATGGGAGCCTATTTAGGCTACCTGTTGATGAGCCTGTTAGAGAGTCATTAATATGCGGATCATTGACATGATAGACCATAATGACTCCTCCAGGGACATATCAGTCTATTGTGTCAGAAACTAGTTAGGGATTCATTAATGTGAAGGCTCCTGACTTCTTAATATGCAAATCATCGATGCAAAGCAATGAGGCATACCTCTCAAATGTCCATATTTTGTGTTGCACATTTTCTTTGCCATCCCCTCACCCACACCTTCTGTGAACTACTTTCCCCTTCAATCTTCTGTGACAGATTTCTCCACAAAAGATTCAGTGCTCTAGTGGCACCCACCAGTTCATATTCAAACGCCTCCTCCCCTTCACTCCTGCTTCTTTGATTTAAGCCAGGTTTAAAAATGTACAAACCACTTGAAGCATTTTGACTAAATCAGTCAAAATTTAGTATAAAATATGATTTCATATTTTTCTCCAATGTCTAATTGATTTTTTTGCTCACAACAGAGCAAAGTGAAGAAAGCATTTTTAAAAAGCCATAGGCTTCAGAAATGCATAGTGTAACCAGCCATTGCATAATTTGTAGTGGGAGTATCTGGAGGAAATAGATTGGAGTAGGTTAAGAGCAAGAGAACAGAGCAGACAACAGCTCAAGAAAGTATGTAAGAAAGAAGATGTAAAGAACTCAAGGAAGAGTAAGTATCCACACTAATGTGCTGCATGGAACAAAGACATGAATATAAAGCACACAGTGTCTATCACATAGTAAGCAAGCCCTAAATAGTATTATTGCTTTGGCATTTTGTATATACATAAATAGAGTAAAGTTACTACCGATATTCAAGTATGACAGTATGGAAAATGTCAGAGAAAAAAGTAGTTCAGTCTTTGAACTAATATACTTCTGCAATGGGCACTAAGTACATAGTGCTGTGATAACATTGTGTGCAGAACCCTCAGGAAGGTACTGAGCTGACCTTTGCAGCTTTTCACACCCTTTGCATCTGAGACCCTATGTTCTGCCCATATTCATTTTCTTGCAACTTTACAATATTAGTCTACTTTAACATATAGTACAGTCTTAAAATAGGAAAGAATGTGGATTTATTAATGTGTGCAAGTGAAGCTATATACTTTGTTGCTATTTTCTATTAAATTTTGGGGAAAGCAGGCAGACCCTTAGTTTTTAACTTACAAATTCCATATGCCTTAACCTTTCATGCTGTGTCCACAGAAATCTATATTAATCTAACATAAAACGTAACATGAAACATAAAATAAGTCATACAAATTTTAAATTAGGTTCTCACTACCTTGAAAAGATTTTACATCAGTTTTATTTCACTAAAGCTGTTTAAGTAGAAAGTAATATTATTTTAATATAAACAATATTTATTAGAACAATTATCACCAGCAGCAAATTATAGTTTATATTCTGGCTGTCATTCATTGCATTGTTAAATGCCAGAAAACACCTAAACATTGTTTGTCCTGCTAAGGTTCCAGACTGGAGTATAAAAGTGCAGATTTAGGGTTTATGTATCTGAACAAGTACATTCAAGGGAAGAAATCTGATTTGAGGAGCTCATAAATCAAACACTGGTACATTATCCTTATCACTTACAACAGGTAGCTTTAGGGAAGATCAGAAGGAGCTCATAGTGTGAAGATGGGTAAGGATAAAGGTTTTAGGTTCCACTTTGAACAAAGTGATTTTCATTACCAAGAAATCCTAAGAAAATGAAGTAAAGAAAGCTGAAAGAGAATAGGGTTGGACTATGTACAATAACAATATGGTGCCTAGGAAATCAGACTGAAATGCCAAGGAAACTTGAACCACACACTGAGATTGTTGATGTTGGTAAAAGAGCCTAGTTTTACTGAGATGGAGTTATGTTGGCAAAGATCTCAGCTACACACTTTGAGTAGTGCAGTACAGAATTTGCAGTCATCCATGTAACTAATTCTGCAAGTGGTTTTGAAAGCACTCAATACTGCTGTACATTTCCAATAATGCTGGATAAAACTTAACATGTATCCGTTACAAGTAAATTTAGCATGGGCTAGATATTAGGCTTAAAACTGAGCCACAAGCCCAGGCAGATACTGAAGTTACTATGTCTTCATGAAGTTTACAATCTAATGAAACATGAACACAGACTGGTGCTTTAAAATCTCCTCAGAGCTGGCTGAGATAGTGTAGCAGATCAGAGGACTTGCTGTGCAAGCATGATGACCTAGATTCCGATCTTTAGGACCCACAAAAGATTCTGGTTTTATCTGCCCACCTGCTCCAGCATGGTGACAAGAACAACAGGACTCAGGAGCTTGCTCGCTGCCTCACTAGACCTAGGTTCAGTGAAAGAGCCTGTGTCAAGGGAACAAGGCCAAGAGCAACAGGTTAGGACATCTGAGGCCCTCCTTGGAACTCCACATTTGTGCCTATGCAACACCCAGACTTCCCATGTGCAGAAATTAATGTGTATGAGTGCACACATCAACAGGCACACACACACACACACACACACACACACACACACACACACACACACACACCATTTTAAACCACGTGTATATGTTTCATGACTGAGATGGCATGGACTCCTACAGCTCAAGCAGTAATAATAATAAAGGAACCACATCCCACATGCGGAAGTAGGGTGGCAAGGCAAGGGATTCCTACAGGAAACATTTCATCTGAGATCTGAAAGTCGCGGTGATTATGCAGATGAGTCAGCCTGGCAATAGTCTATGCAGTGGAAGCCCAGGAACAAGATGGTGGGGAACTACCTAAGTTAAGACAAACAATACTAGTATAGTTTATAACAGCTAAAGGGCATAGCCCAGGGCAAGTCTACTTACCCTAAAAGCCCTACTCTTGTGGCCATTCCTTTCACATAAAGTTGTTCCAAGGAGTGAAGGTTATCTAAGCCAACAGAAAGACAGAATTCCAGATCTATTATTGTCAGTTGAAGAAATCTCCTGATTGGACCTTGCACAATTGATACTTACTTGTTGACTTTGCACTTTTCTGACTGCTCAGGTGCTTTTGGCATCTAACTAACATTTCTTTCTCCAAATCAAATGTAGTGAACGTTTTCCCTGTTGTCAAGGTTTCTTACTGATTGAAAACTGTCTTTAACACTTCAGTGTCTAAACAACAACAACACATCCTAGAAGTTTCTTTTATTTCTCAATGGAAATTCACTTTATCATGCTAGGCAATACTCCTTTTTTCCTAAAAGAAGCTACTTTCTTTTTTCCAATCTGCTTCACAGACAAACATCCAAACATCATTGACAAATACAAGGCTTATCCTCTGTATTTCTCTGTCTCATGCACCCTAATGCTGCTACTACTCATGCATACAAATTACTCATGTGACATTTTTCCAAAGTTCCATTTCATTTGGATTTCTTATTTTCCATAAGTCTTATTCATTTTCAGATACTACAATTAATATCAGATTTAGGATATTTTTAATATTAGAACTCAATAGTATTTCTACCCTTTGTTCACACTCTGTTCAACCTTGCACATAACAGAATCATGTGGGAAGATTTAAAAATTTCCTTGTACCAATTAAATTGGAGTCTTCATAGCAGAACCTATGGATGCCTTAGTGTTCTCTTTCTTCAGTGTAGCCAGGTTTGAGAAGCATTGGTTACCACTACTCTGTACTACTTTTTATGACATGAAGGTGTGACTAGGATGAAAATTAAGTACTACAGTCAAAATTTCTTGCTACTGCAGATAACTTGTAAGGTATATCATGGAGGAGAGGGTTAAACATAACCAAATGCACTATTGTTGATTCAAATTGTTGATATGTTCTATTCCTGCTACAAGTAAATCTATAAAACATTAATTTTAATTTATCATAAGAATCACAGACCCAGAGAGGCTAGTTAACAAGATGGGCTCAAGGGGGGACACTCAGATCTCTCAGGGAAGGGAAAGTAGAAGGGATTTTGTGCATTGACTGTGGGTAGGTGTGGATGGGAACATGAGGGATCAGGTAGGGGGATGGGGGAAGAGTACTGAAAGAGACTATTGGAAATGGGGGAGGCAATTCAGGGTCAGGTAGAAACCTGGTACAAGAGAAACTCGAATCTACAAAGATGATCCAGCTAAGACTGCCAGCAAGAGGGGATACATAGCCTGAACTGGCCATTTCCCATGACCAGGCAAGACTTCCAGTGCAGCGACTGGGACCCCAGCCCAGCCACAGAACCTTCGACCTACAGGCTGTTCTGCCTATGGGATGTGCTGGAGTAAGGATGGCACAGAGATTGTGGGAGTAGTCAACCAATGACTGCTTCCACCCGAGACCCATGACATGAGAGTAAGCCCCCAGCCCTTGACACTGCCTGGAGTGCCAGAATCCAGAGAGTGGAATTCCCAGAGACCTAGGAGAGAACCAAACATGACTGGGGGTAAAACGTCAATGTAATGATGCCTAACACTATTCTACTATACTCATAGATTGTTGCCTAGTCCAGTAGTCATCCTAGAGGCTTCATTGAACAATTGATGGAAACAGATACAGACCCACAAGCCAAATATTAGACAGAGCTCAAGAATCCTGTTGAACAGAGGGAGGAAGGATTTTAGGAGCCAGAGAGGTCACGGATATCACAAGAAAATCCACAGAATCAACTAACCTGAGCTCATAGGACCTCATAGAGACTGAACTGACAAACAGGGAACCTGCAAGGGACTGAACTAGGCCCTCTGATATATGTGACCATTCTATAGCTTGGTCTTCTCATGGAACTCCTAACAGTGGGAGCAGGGGCTGTCTCTGACTCTTTCGCTGGTTTGGGGGGCTCTATTTCTCATACTGGGCTGCCTTGTCCAGCCTTAATACATGGGAGGTGCTTAGTTTTACTGTAACTTGATATGCCATGTCTTGTTGATATTCATGGGAGGCCTGCCCTTTTCTGAAAAGAAACAAAAGAAAAGGAGGAGAAGTGGATAGGAAGGGGTGGGGGCAGAGTGGAGGTTGCCAGGAGAGACTGGAAGGAGAGGTGTGTGGGGGGGACTATGGTCAGGATGTAAAATAAATAAATAAATGTAAAAAAAAAAAGAATAAAAAATGTAAGAAGAGAAAGAATTGCAAACCTATGCCTCAGTGACTTTATATTTCATTTTAGTGTTTTTGTATAGAAAGGAAACAGTACATACTTTTCCTTATTGTTTAAGTATGTAATTGTAAAAGACAACCATCACTTTTTTTTTAACAATTACTACTTATTATAAAATTGACCATGTTTGTAAAGATTTGAATCTGGCCTAGCAAAATGTTTTCTAGTTGTTGTACTCAGTGGCAAACTGCCAAACAATTACTGTAAATGCAAGCACCATAAAGCATACTGCCAAGGACACTAGTAGCCTAGATCCCATAAAAGAAACAATTAGAGTCTGGAGGTGAACATAATAGAGATGAGGTGACAGTCATTTAAAACGGCAGAACATGCAGAATAATGGCTTGAATGCAAGTTCACGGAAAACACCGATAGTTTAATTTGCGGATATTTTATCATGTGAAAGGGAGTATTTCACATAAAAATACAAGTAACTAGATTTTTTCTGATCTTTATTTCCCTGATACAGTATATGAGTGAAGACACAATACTACATTTGCTGTCTTTCAGACTCAATTTTCAATAGTTAGGTTGATTTCTATGCACATTATACTGATTTTGTAGAAAATATCTTCTCACAAAAACCAATTTACGCAAACTTGTCTAATATGTACAGAAAGCATAGTGTGTTTTCAAGACAAAGCATTTTGAAAACAAGATGATATATAGCAATTTAGAACTTTTAAAAGTAAACTTGGATGGGAAATTTCTTCTTTGCCCACACTAACTGTAACAACTCTATCTTCATGCAAAGAGAATTAGTAAGGATTGCATTCAGTAAAATCCAAAGACCTAAACAGTAGGATTGAAAGAGAGCTTGGTGTTAAAGACAAGGAGTCTATTTATGTACTCATCTATGCCTTTCCTGCTCACATCCCTTTGTGCTTCCAAACTGTTGGGTAGGAATCATCACTGCAGGAAATGAGCACAAACATCCACAGAAGACTGTAAAAAATGAAGTGTCTATCCTGTCACTCTTAATCTTAAAACTCTTCAGGGAGGCCCTTCTCTTGCCTTCAGTGACAGTTACACACAGTGGTGGAAAGCTTCCTCAAGGAAGGGAGGCTCTCTGTCTTTTCACTTTCCTAGCTGCGTCCATCTTCTGAAAGCATGTGGTTAAACTTTTGTTTATTATTACAAATTATTCTATTATTATTATTATTGTTATTGTTATTGTCAATTAAACTGTGAGCTACATGAGAACAAAGTTCGTGTCTTTTCACGGAAATGTCTACAGTGCTTAAGACAACACCTGGAAAAGTTATTCAGAAAATAGTTCCCAAATGATTGAAGATCCTCCAATCAATTTCTTCTGGTAATTGATGTTTATTAAAACTGCCTATCAGTGCACAAGAGGAGCACAGTAGGTGCTTTGTTCCTGGTATTTATTTCCTTATTTTGTGTTAACCAAGATCCCAAACTTCTCAATTTTCAAGTTAGTATAAAAGCAATTCTATCAATTTACATGAATTCTCCAAAAAATTATGCTGAAATACCCAGACTAATTGTGTGTGTGTGTGTGTGTGTGTTTCAACTTGTTTTTCAAGTTTAACTACTATTATTTATTCTCTTTTGGGTGATCTGACTGGCTAATAAAACCTGCAATTTGCCCTTTCTTGCTATTAAATTCATGAGTGATTTCTACTCCATAAAAATGTCCCTCCAAACTATTTCTCTAATGCTTATTTCTCTATCTGCTTCTGAATTCCATTGTATATATCTTCTTCCTTCTGACACATGACATATCAGTACCAAATACTATTGCATTCAGATGGCATCCTTTAGCAAACAATTTTGAAGACAGAAACATATTTGAAGACAGTAGTTATGGGTAAAATAAGTACTCTGCAAACTCTTTGTGAATGATCTTTTATAGTCTATGACAGCAATCTGAGGAAATACGGACCCTAGATATAAACTCAGCTTCTCTTCTTATATATTCCTTGAGTAAAATTTCTTCCAGTGCAAAATGGAGTGGGACCTGCTTACTACAATGTATGATGAGATATAAAGGATATAAAATACATAGTTCCTAAGTTTATATAAATAGAAATTTCTAAATTGAGGAAGAACAGGCCAATTTGCCAATGTAGCAAGAGTAAATAAAAGCTGAAGTCCATTTAATAGATTTCGTTATACACAAGAATGGCTTTTGTCTCTGGCAAGTTCTAATAAATGTAATGTATCTTCATGTACAAAATTAGACTAATAAAATAAATTTTTTCAAAATGATCAAGAGTAGTCAAGGAGTTCTGCAAGAATTGAGGGTAGATACTAAAGACACAATATAGCCCTTCTAATAATATCAACACAATTTTGAAGATAATTCCAAAATAATTAATTTCTTAAGATACTATAATGTGTGACAAAAAAATATACTTTATTATGCCATATTGGTTGGCCAGCAGCTAATCCTCAGGAAAAGCCTACTCCAACCTAACAATGTTTTCAATAGGAATATCTTCATATTTGTCTGTTGAAAGTTAATAGGAAAATAACAAAATACATGTCATAGAGCCTCAGTATGCTCTAATTTCATTGATACTTTTTTTCTAATAAAGTAAAATGTATTTATAAATGCTATAATTATCTACTTCAATAGTATATTTAAACTTAGTATAAAGAATTCAGAGGCTTTATAATAGAGGTATTTAGATTACTTGCATATATGTTAATATAAGAATGAGTTGATGTACTGTTATAGATAAGTCAGATTTCTATATTTTCATAAAATACAATGATTTAGAATTCATGCTAGCTTTACTATATGTGTGTGTTTCTAATTTTTATTGTCATATAATTTTTATCAGATCTATAAAGTTTTAAAAAACATTATTCTTGCAAAATAGTGTTAAGAATACAAATGGGATCACATGTTGATTTTTTTTTAAAATAAATTTTAGGTGTATCTTATACCAGCAAAATAAGCAATTGGTAGCACACTAGAATATTGTCACTATGTAAAGTTCATTTTCTTTAACTATATTTTGCTGATAGTGACTGTGTGGATTTGACATTTGGGGATATACACATGTGGAGATCAGAGGACAAATTCTGGAGTGAGTTCTCTCCTTCCACCTTCAAATGGTTTAGGAGATTTAGCTCAAGTCCTTTATGTGCTGAGTCACCTTGCTGGGCCTGTGTAAAGATTTTAAAAATAATCGCTTTGCCTATAATAACCTTTGACTGGACCCTTGGGCTGTAATTTTAAGACATTTAGCTATGCAAAGGCCTGAAAGCTTCATATTAATATACATCTGTAAGTCTGATGCCACAGTAAATTTAAAAATTAATGTTTCAATATTCAATATCAGGTAAGAGATATGTCAGATTACTTTCCATAAGATATAACATTTAAAACTTGCCACACATTACCTTACTTTTTGTCATTTCTGATTTTCTTATTTTATTGGTTTCATGTAAGGACAGGCCTAGACTCCTAGTAAGTTCAAGACCACATGGGCTTCTGGAGAGCATTAACATGGACCAGTCTCATAGGGAAGAAAACAGGAAGGAAGGAATCTCTCAATCAGCAGGCATGCAATATCTGCCTTTGTCTTTTCTTGTTCAGTCTTGGACTGTTCTGCTTCTCTTCCAGTTTTTAGATCATAAAAAGAGGGAAGCCAAATCTTGACCAATGAATTGGTCTCTAGTATGAGAGTCAAGACTAATTAATATTACTGGAAAGTAAAATTGTGGTAACTCGATGAAATGATGCTTCCAAAGACATGGAAAGAAAAAAGGCTATTTTTTATGGTAATGTGTTCCTCACATTGATAATATATTTATATCTTAGTAGCCTAAAATAATTTTATCTTCATGTATTCTGTCTATAAAATAGTAAAACAATAAACATATTTAAATATATATTTAGTTTTTAATCAATTTAATAAGCATTTAGAATTACAGGATGAAACTGACATTTTATGATGTTTATGTTATATAAGTATATTATTAATATGATTTTTCTTAATTTCAAATACTAAAAACATTATTACCAACACAACTATAGGCTATAATATAGGTATTCAGTTAACAGAAGTGTTCCAAAGATGCATAAATTTTGATTGATGAAGCTTCTTATTTTCATGAAAGAAATCATGATGATGATTCTAAATACAATGAAGACTAAAGAAAAGAAAAATATTCATGAGGGTTAACATTTAGATGTGACATACGAGTCCACTAATTTGCTACTTTAGATACCCAAATGTAGATGTACAATAGGCATCCACATTTGAAATATGATGAAATTACAAAAAAATCTTCAACATTAAAACTCTGTTTAATTGTTTAGAAGGTGCTTTTGGAGTTTCTCAACATCTAGGTTATCAATAAGAAAACAAGTTGCTTTTAACGGATACTTTTTAAGGTTACTTTTTATGTGAATACCTGTGCAAAGAATTATGGGAAATAGTATTTTAGAGTTGCACACAACTCCTTATTTTACAGAGTGTGCAATCCAGTTGTGAAGAAGGGCACAGATACAAGGCTTTTAATAATGCAAGAGGAAACACACAAATAAGCATCAGATGAATAATGCAGGCATTAAATGCCAATTGTAGGGAAGAGAGAAACTTGGAAAATGTTTAATTCCAGAAAAATCCTTGAGTAGAAAGGAAAAAATTGATCAAGTCTTTGATTAAAGGGTAGCTTGGAAGAGATAAAGAAAACAGAAAATTATTAAGTTAAGCTGGGGAAAGAAACAGTTAAAGTAAGGTGGAAGAGCTAGAGGCTTCATATTGGAAGATGTCTGTGCTTCCAGGGCAAACGGGGAGTCTTCACAGGAACTGTTGAACTCACGATGCACTGATATGGCATCATTGCTTCCTAACATCCCTAACACTACAAAAGTCTCACTGCTTTGTTTTCATAAACTCTGAGGACCTTTCTAAATATTTATATCCCAGAACATTGATGGCTCATTCCCTAATTGAGATTTAATATTCCTAGTACCTGTGTGGCTAGGTAAGTAAGGCAGTGGTCACAACAGAGGAGAACGTAGTAGTTCAGTAATTAGAACCGGCTGCAAACCCAGCTTTTTGAAGGATTACACTGAAAAACCCGAGTTGCAGTTCTTTCATCTGTAATAAGCAGCTCACAAGTTTAAAGGAATGTATTTTTGTAATTTAACTATGTTAGTCTAAAGATTTGTTGCCACCCTTTTGCCTATTTATGGCCAGCAAGATGTAGCCTTGTGATTGTTTTTTTCAAAAGTCCTGAGAGATGTAGTAAATGGCCATCTTTGAAAATAGATTTAATGAAGTGCTTGACAATGAAGCCTTTTTGTATTTTATATTTAGAATTTATACAGAGGAATAAACTGTATATTAAAGTGGAAAACTTTTTAAATATTTTTATTAAGAAATTTTTTTATTCATTTTACATACTAATCACACCCTCTCTTCCTACCCTCCCCCAGGCTTTCCCTCCTAACCTACCCTCCATTCTCTCCTCTGCAAAGATATGCACCCCCTCCATGGAGTGTTGGCAAAGCCTGGTACATTCAGTTGAGGCAGGACCAAGCCACTGCCCCTGCATCAAGGCTGTGCAAGGTGTCCTACCATAGGTAATGGGCTCCAAAAAGATAGCTCATGCACCAAGGATGGGTCCTGATCCTACTGCCAGGGGGCCTCTCAAGCAGACCAAGCTACACAACTGTCTGGCTTATACAGAAGGCCTAGCACAGTCCCATGGAGGCTCCACAGATGTTGGTCTAAAGTTCATGCGTTCCCACTAGTTTGGTTCAGTTGGCTCTCTAGGTTTCCTCATCATGACCTTGATGCTCCTTACATATAGAATCCTTCTTCCTTCTCTTTGACTGGAAAACTTATAAATGATAAAAATACATGAGAAATTTTGAAAAATAAAATCATTTGTATGTGGACTGCCTAGAAATGTCCTATAGTCAACATTCTGACTCAACTTGTAAGGAAGACTGTACATTGAGGGCTTTTGCAGCCAGTTACAGAAATAATAAACTAAGTAGGTTCATGCTAATGCTTATTTGTTTCAAAAAATAAGTTGTATCAAATATATTTTGACCAATAAAAAGCTTTTTAGTTAAGGAAAACTTTTATTTTGTATCCTATGAGCAGTAACTCCACAGGGTAGAATAAAAGCATGGAAAGTAATGAGAAGCAAAAAATAATCCTTATAGTGAGGCTAAGTCAAATGTAGCACCAAGATTCATGTGGAAATATATTTATAAGACTTGTAAACAGAATATTGACTTTTTGTATATTTATTATTGTCTACTATTTAACCTAGATTATAAACATCAGCGTTGAATAGGATGTTATAATACAGAAAGTAGAAACTCTAGCCAAATCATTAGCAATTTGATGAGGGAGTTATGTATATGTGGCATACACACACACACACACACACACACACACACACACACTCACGACACTCACGCATGCACTCACACCCACACGCTGGGGGAGTCAGGAAATTTTACATATATTCTACTAATTTCTACTTGAAGATACAGTATTGACTTCCCACAGAAGGATGTACTTACTCATTTTAAATTTCATCTGCTCTACAAAAATTTATTCAAAACAGTCTTCAATGTCTTACTTGCATAATTACATTCTTGGAGAAAATTTTATTTTAAAATTGGATATCTCTAAACTAGCATAATTATTATTCTAAATTATTCCATATTTTTTCTAAGAGGTTTTAAATTATTCTAATACAGCAGTTTTTGTGAAGACTGAAAACAAAACTAAGTGATCTTCTGAAGTACTTTTAGCTTTCAGTTTCCTAAGATGAAGTCTTCTGTGAGATGTACAAGACATGCCATCATAACAGTGCTCTGTCTTTAATAAGTCAGTGATGGACTGCAGGACTGGAAAACCTCCTTAACCAGCTGAGACTGACCCGCTCAGTGCCACCAAGTCTTTGGATCTGGCAACACCAGTTCCTTGTAATGGAAGTGTCATTTACACCTTATCCAGTTGATGGGTTGATGGACTGACTCATTCTTCTCTGACACAGAATTAAGCCACTGTGAACTAGTTTACATGTTTATTGGCTCAGATCTCAAGGAAAACATCTAAAATTATTGAGGGCACTTAATATGGAAAATATAAGTCGATGATAAAAAGCATACCTGATTAAATTAAAATTGTACTCTTAGAGATTCCAGTATTTAATTCAACTGAAAGCCAGAATAACTGAATGACTAAAAATGAAGTGTTATGAATAACATACTACAATCACAAAACTTCCTTATCAAACTTATTGCTGAATAACACAATATTCCCAGGAAAGAATTAAGAAGAAACTCTAGAGACATGGCAACTTTCATAATTACTCTGTTTGAAAGTAAAGTGTAGGATTGGATGGATTCTCCTACAATTTGACCCAATGAAAATCATTCAGAAATCATGTCCTATGAACAGGAGATTCCGCTTAGTGTAGAGCATGAGTCAACCATGCACAAGACCCTTGATTTGAGCACCCAATACTGACAAAACAGAGGGAAAAAAGAGAAAAAGAATGAAAACAAAAAGATGACCATAACTCTTTTTATACTTAACCAAATAATTATCTTGTCTTGATAAAGAATGTAGTACTTTTTCTGTTGTGCCTGGTTATAATTTTTCTGTTGGGCATTTTAAATACATAAGTTGCTATCAGTATTTTATAAAACAAAAATCTTCATCTCCAAAAGCAGATGCCAGCAGTGTGCCTTGTCAGTTTCCTCTCATTTCCTGAACAATGTTACGTAATTTGAAATTAGACAAAGACATTTGCTGAAATCTTTAAGAATAGGAGCTCGGTGTTCCTACCCTAGACTATAGTTAATAAGTAAATCTAATGGTGGCTGAATTATGTGAGATAAGGCCGAATTCCACTGCAGTGTTGGTATTCTGGTGCTGTCAGAGGACAGGCTGGTGTTTGTGTCTTTCACTATTCATCAAGACATACAAATATCAATTTGAGGCTGAACTATTTTGACCATAATTACTTCTATAAACTTCACAAAGATTAAGATTGAAGCTCATCGCTCAAACACAGGATGATTTTTTCTTACGGTATTAGAATTTCCTGTTTAGTTGCAGTCTGAATACTACTCGTGGCAAGCACTGAATGTTCAGAGAACATGAAGGGAGAGAATATCAAACATTCTGATAATAGACTTGTTGAATACACATTTGGTCTTTGTAAACAAAAATTACAGAATATTAGTCCAAATCATTAATTTAATTTCCAGTTGGTCTTTAAACAAAAAGATGTATCATTAACCCTTCAAAACAAATTATGGACAGGAACATGTTCGTTAAGGCATCAGAAGAGAGCTTGGACAGATCTGAACTCTGTGTCTGAGAAAATTTTTGTTGCTTAAAACTCAGAGGTAACATAGATGCAAGGATGCATAATATATTTTCTCTGAATAAAGGAACCATATAAATTTCAAATGTAATCCTTCAGTCATAAATATAAATGTACAGCAAGGTGAAGTCTGTGTAGCTAGAGCTGTTTGATCCAAAGAGCATTTTAAATTATAACTCATCTTAAAAGTTACCTAAACTCCAATTTCCAAAAAGATTAATATCCCCATTCCATACAAACACACACACACACACACACACACACACACACATATACATATATACACACATATACTATGGATTATATTATATATACATATATGTGTGTGTGTGTGTAATGTGACCACATGTGTGTATGTAATGTAACTAACATATATAAAATTACATATTATACATATAGTAACTATATATGTAGATATTTATATAGAGTACTCTACAAGTGACTGAGATTTGGAAATCATTTTTTCCACAGAGGCACAATCCTGAGGCTTCTTGGTTAGTGTCACAAGCTTATTGAATGTGACTAATTTAGAAACTATTTATTACCTTGGGTAGTGGCAGAGGAATGGAAATGAGGGGAAAGCATTTCACCATTAACCCTGGGCACAGAGCTAGGCTACATTCAAGATGGTAAACTGTGGAATGTATCACTGCCACTGAGATTCCATTTTGGAATATCTCCAAATGTCAGCAACTTGGTTTGGTGCATTGTGTGTGAGTTAATATGTTTCTTATTGCAGCTCTGAAAAATAGTATTATAATCCCAATTTTACATGTTAATAAAATGAAGGCAAGATACAGTTTTTCCAAGTTCGAACAGTAACTAATTAGAGAGGAAACCAGAAATCACTTTCTACTGTACTTTACTGTTTTTAGAAGCCAAATACACAGTACTACTCTGGAACCAACCTTTGACACAGTTATCCATGCAAATCTGCCTTGCACCCAATAGCACCCTGGACTTTAAAATTCTCCATGAGTATATGAGGACCTTTATGAAACGTGTCTATACTTAAGAGATGGAGACGACAGTCGTGTGTGTGTGTGTGTGTGTGTGTGTGTGTGTGTGTGTGTGTGTGTGTGTGTACATACACCTTTCAGACAACAGCACTACAGTAGGTGTCAAAGTACAGCATACCTTTGTAAGTCCAATAGGACTCTGGACAGTCAAACCCACCTGAAGTTTGCTGAAGTCATTCTGCCTATATGATTCTTATTGGTGTTTGGGGTAAAATACAGGAACAGATTGAAAAGAAAGTGAAAAATTACTTTCTTTTACTTCATGGTATGCCACCATATGTTGGGGGATAGTCGGGAGTAAAGAAGATGGAGTCAGATGCTCAGAACAAGTACTTAAGATGTGACTTCCACAGTGATTCCTTGTACAAGAGATTAAATAACACTTTAGGACAACCTCTTGCTCATTTCTTCTCGCAGAAGAAAAATCCGCACTCATCTAGTAGTATAGGCTTTAAGAGTGCAGACTTCCACAACACCAGGAAGCCAGGGAGCCTTGGTGGGTCTCCAAGGACAGTCAGCAGGTTGGCCTCTCACTGTCAAGCAGCTGGCAGCTCTCTGCACCCTCTTGAGGGCCGGTGCAGCTGTGTTTTATGTTTCCATGTGGCCTTGCCAGAGGTCCCTCCCCTTAACCAGGCCCAGCTTCCACAATTAGTATGTATTCAAAATGAGCTAGGTATGGAACACATTAGGTCCCAGAGGCCTCATGGAGCTATTTACACTGCTTTGGACTATTTCCAGAATCGCAGACTATGCGGGATGTGTAAATTAAGGAAGTCTCACAGTCCAATGGCTGTGACTGGAACATACACCACGGCTTTAGCTCATAGCCATTTTCTAGTGCTTTTCTTGGCCTCATTTTCACAATTTTATTGTTCTGAAAGACAAATGCTCTGTATTTTTAAAGCTACACTTTAGAAAGAATTTCTCTCTTTCCTTTTTCTCCATGTGCCCAGTTCTATTCCTCAAGCATGAAGAAAAGTAAGACTAATCATTATTTTCTTGGCATTAAGACCACTTGGGGCTTTTATTTGTAGTCACCTGGCCAAGTCGTAAATACCATTCAACACCTATGCATACTGTTTCTTTAGTTAGAATAATAAATTGATTTCACTTAATAAAATAGAAAGCCAGGTGAGGTCATCTTGTGTATAGTGGAGAATACATGTTAGACAGGTGTGTAGGAGAAAAACAAGGTACCAGGAAGGCCATTCCTTAAAGTCTAAGAAGCCCAAGTCAAAAATATTTGTTTGTCTGTGGCTTCCACTGTATACCCACAGCATATGAGATTGGCTTTGCTGTTTTTTTTCTCCCACGCTCCTTTCTGCCGTGTGAGCTGTTTTCTCTCAGAGTTTCTCCATGTCTTTAAAGGCCCAAGTATTTTTGCCTTAGTTATCAGTATGTTACTGCTACTCGGTAACAGAGGACCTGACACAATGGCCCTGAATGGACAGTCACTGAATCCTTTGGGAATCTGAACAAGGAAATCTTTGATGTCAGGAGAAACAATGCAAGCCAAGGGTCAGGAAGTTAGGTATCAGGTGAACACTTGTTGATGGTGGTGGTGACAATTCTGAGAGCTTGGGATGCTTAACATGTATGTGTTCAACATTCATTTGGAATCCTTAAAGATGCAATAGTACTTAGTTTTCATACTGGCCATTGTGATATCTACTCGACAAACCTGACTTCTTAAAAGATATCCACAGCCAGGCAGCTGTCTATCACAACCTTTTTTTTCCCTACTCAGATTAAAATGTGTTCTTGTTCAATGCCCAAAAGAATGCTTTTACTCCTTCAAGAACCATCTTTCAGGGCTGCAGATATGGCTAAATGGCTTTAAAAACGTGTGGCCAGACCTGATGACCTGAGTTCAGTGCCTGGAACTCATATGGAAAAAGGTGAAAACTGACTCAAAGAAGTTGTCCTTTGATGCTCACATGTGTGTTGGGACATATGGCACCCCCCACAATGGTTTGGAAGAAAAAGAATAGATCTTCAATTTTTACCTATTAAATGAAGAAATTTTAGCAGTTGCTACTAAGTTTTCTTCCTATTTTAATATACTCAAAAATATAAGATCAAATATATCTAAAAAAATTGACACTTTAAGTTTTTTCTTGTTGAATAAAATCTTGCAAGAGAAAAATGAATGCTCTCCACCTGAACATCTAGGGGCTGTGAAATTAAAAGCCTGCAATTAGGAGCAGCCTGACCCTTAGTGTGTGTTTTACAGTTTTCTAAAGCTGAAGTTAGTCTTGGCCTGTTTAAAGCAGCTAACTGGAACTTCTAATAATTTACTCGTAAATTCCTATGAACTAGAAACTATGCCAAGTGTCAAGAATATGCCCCAATAGACTGCTGCTACTCACAATATACCTAGAAGGAATCAATCCTACTTGCCCAAGTCGACATGTCTAATCTATGGGAAAGCTGGAATTTAAACAGATATGTTTAATTTTTAAGCTTTCAGATAGCGTACTGTATCTGCATTCTAGTTTTAGCTTATCTGGGTCTGTACGTTGACTGTACTTGCATCCATGACATTTCTCACTAAAACATCTGCTTAGTTTGCTCACTGCACAGTCCCCATTGCTTCATGTGTGGTGACATCTGAGAGATGCCTCATGATGCATACCTTTCACTGATATTAGATACTTGGGTCACTTGCAGTCACATGTCTATGGGGAACTCTGATTTTCCTTCTCTCTATATATTTCAAATCATATAGAGTAATAAACCTCAAATGAAAGCAGACAACCCACACCAGAGAAGACGTCTACAAACTCCAACTTGAGAAAAAATTCCACAAAGAAAACATCAATCCTGTGTAGGTGATTGACATAACCAAAGTCCTGCCTCTTTGAATGTGTGCCTGCAGTCTGTTCTGTAGTTATTAGAAGGGATTATTGACACTTTCAGAAAACACAATCTCAGGGACACTGACAGCAAATTAACTTTGGTATTAAGAGAAATTGAAGTTAGTTGTTGCTTGGTGCACTAGGACAGCCTAATTTTCACTTTAACTCCGAGTTATTTTGCACACTTTTCTTAATCTATGTAAGATCTTTGTAAGAAACACAAATTCACGCATAATTCTATTCAATTTTTACCTCACAAAAGAATTGTCCTCCAGACCAAACAGCACAGGGAGAACAGAAGTTTTTGTAGAAGACCTTTCAGATCTTACAGCTATGTTGGGTGTAGGAAGGGTGCTTTGGAGCTATAATCTTTTATCAAATGAGTACAAGCTTATTTTAACCACTGGAGCATTTTTAAAAATAATACTAATAGGGTAGCCCTCTTCTTTCTTAACCAAATTCTTCCCAATTAAATCCAACTGCACTATTCATTTAGAAATTTGATAATGCTCTCTTGTACGAGTTCTAGAAATATTTGAAAGCCCATTGCATATAAATTATATCATGGAAAAGCTGTATAAATATTCTATTATGGCACATGCTGTTCTGAGGATCTGTCAGGATTTCCTTTATACACTCCATCTTGAGTGGTATATAAATCAGATGTAAAAATTCATGTTGGACTGAAACAGCACAGAAAGCCTCCTCCAGAGGCAAATGCTTTCTTCAAAATGTGGTTTGAATTATGTTGGTCATTTTTAAGTTATAGAAGTACAGAAAATGTATTTGTGGTTTTGAAGGAAAGAGGTTTTTCCATTTTCATAACTCATTAGGAAACTTTACAGGCCTTCAGACCATTTTGTGGTTTAGTTTTTCTCAGCTTTTTTTTTCCTCCAAGGCAATATTAAAAGCTGAGTGCTGTCTGCTATGAACTGATGATTACTGTTCTTAATACAAAGGTGTACGTGGATATATATATATACACACACCTAGATGTTCCCAATGATATTGTGGCTGGAGTGCATGATTGGGCCTAGGCCTATCAGCTGCCCATAGTTTACTCTGGATATCAAGTGAAATATGGCCTATCACCGGAAGACCTTCTGAACTCAGATCAGAATGTACTGTTTGACATTGTGAAGCTGTGTTTTTAACTCACAGAAAAACCTACTGAGTTAAATACTGCTTCTTTGGCCAAATGTTTTTACCTTTCTTAAATCCTGTTTGCTCTCACAGACAAAGCAAGTGGCTGGCTGAATGTTTAAAAAGCATTCAATAAAGTATTTAAAATGCATATGTTTTAGTGCAAAGGTTCGTTTGAATTCATTGAATTATTTTTTTGTGTGTAGATAATGTTACTGAATAGTATCACAAACACTTCAGTTTTTATTTTAGCATATATAAAAGTTATGATTATAATATCTCTTTTAATAATATAAGTATAAAACTATGAAACTTTCATTTGGAGTGAGAAAGTCGGCATAGCTCACATAGTAGATTAAGTTTCTTTCAAGTGACTTGAACATAAAATTAAAACAGTATTATCTCATATATTTGAATTGCATTACCCTATATTAGCTTATTCACTAATCCACTAGATCAACAAATTTAGTAATTACTACTTAATGCTTTATCCATTAAAATACAAAATTATTAATATCTTCTCAAAGTTACTTGTAAAAAGTTTCTATTTAATACTTAGATTCTGAGTGCTTTCATTCTTTACCCAGTTCCCATTTCATTGTGCTAAATTATATCTGGTGAAGTTACTGAATTATTTGTTTAGGGATAGTTAGGTTGAATCACTCAGAGAATAATCGAACATTTGCCTGTTGCTATAAGAGCAATGGGGACTTTTCCTTTGGGATGCAGTGAGAAGCAGACAGTGGTCTACATGCTCCTGAATGTTTTATCTGCTAACCTAGTGTCATGGAAATTAGCCAACTCTGTACTACAGAGCATGCTGAAGGCTACTTCTATTTTTCAACATTAACAGACACGCAGGGTTACTAATGAGGGGTCATATCCCCAAACTCTAATCCGTAGAGCTGAATATCCTTATTTCTATCTGGGTCATTTTTTTTATTCTGCTCCACTTACTTTTACTAAATTACATTAATTTGCATTCCATAATGGTATACTTGTTATAATTATAAAATGTTATATATGATTTATACATCACTACAATTATCTTTTTGTTAGTTCATTATTAAATTCATTTCTCTTATGATTTAATCTAGTATACGTACGTTGCTTCAAACATCTTTATATAACCCCCTCAGTCATTAAAATTACCATCGCACCTTTGGAGGAAAAAAATCACACGTTTTCTGAGCACCAGGTACATACTGAAATACAATTTTATATTAGTTAAATATACTTCAAAGTGAAGTATGGGGACTTAAGAATAATTGAAAATAAATATACTCTATATAAAATAATTTCATAAATGAATCCTCCATAATTCAAGGTTTGAATTCAAGCAAATAGTATATTAATCAACCAACACTGTATTACATACTCATTTTCCTTAATTTAGAACACTAGAGTGGTATTACTTAAACAGCACTGACCTGTTAATTCTGACACCATTATTTTTATGAGCAACCAGCAGATTTTTAGGTTTGTTATTTCTTATAACCTGCAAAATAATGACATTTTAGAAATTTTCAAGTATGTAAAAACATCTCCTCACCTTGATTTTACCTTTAAGCAGCCTTTTATTTGTCTGCTAGGAGCTTCTTCCACTGGTTTTACAGGCTCTGGATCTTTCTTTTTCTTTTGACAAACCAATACATAATTGGTGCCATTATTATTTGACCAAAATGTACCAACAGAAGTTTCATAGCGTATACAAAACTCAACTTTACTGCCATCTTTTTGATAAGGAGGAATCAATGAAATCTTAAAAGAGAACTGGTCGGTTTCACCATCACATGAATTAGGAACATATTCTGCTAAAATGTCATAATGTGTCTGCCAGCCATCCAAGGACATGCGCACATACACTAACTTCTCAAAAGAAATGTTCAGAACTCTAATAATGCCCTTCACACTTGTCGACCCAGGGAGGTGTTCAGTTGACTCCAGCACGGCTTTCTGAACCTGAAGTTGTTCCATAAGCTCTTCTTTTGAAGAGGGCAAGTCAAAGAGTGGAGATAAAACAAATTCCTCTGCGTGGAAGACATCCCTGCTTAGGTCAAAATCAGTTGAAACACTTGGTAATTCCCAACAATCAAATTCTTTAATGGACACGAGACTGAATCCAAGGCTGTCAGCAAAGGAAACTCTCCGGGACGCTGAAGTTGGGGTGTCCAGGTATGTGTCTTCAGAAGATCCTGATCCTCGTCTGCTTGGCTGAGGGGAGAAGCCAGGTTTGAAGGTCGCTTTAACCTCTTCATCTTCACACACAGAATCAGACAGATTAGGAACTTCTAAAAAATTATCTTTGCTAATCAGACCAGGTACTTCAGTGGGCTCCATTGGGCTGTCTGATATCAAATAAGAGAAAACTGTACAGCTAGTAGAGGCTGATATTTGAGATACTGAGGCTTAAAATAAGTGTAAGGTTACAGTTGACATTGCAAAAGAAGTCAGCTCTATAAATAGGTCCAATGGCTTGTAAACTATGCTAGCCTGCTTCCAAAGACCTTTTATATGATAGTGTCCATGCTGCTCTGGCTTGGATGTTCCAGATTTAACTCTTAATGCTAAAAAGTTGCATTTGTTTATGAACTCAGTTCCAGAGACATCAAATAATAATTTTTGCCATTAAAAATATTAAAATTATGGGCAAAATGCTACTTTAATTAGTTGCTATACAAATTTAAATCTATCAGAGAAATAAAAGCAGAAATAACGAAGCAGGCAAGATTAGAAAGGGAATGTATGAATGTTTGTAACTTGGAGAGCTCTACAACTTGCTAGTAATTAGCATTTTCTGAGATTTACAATATCTAATGTTGATTGTCAGGGGTTCAAATACAGGTGCTAAAAATGACTAAGAAATAAACTAGAAAAAAATTAAAATACTCATATGCCTTCGCCCAGTGAGATAGCTGTCCTACTAATATGATGGGAGCATGTGCACAAGTTAATGTCACTGTGTACTCATGCCTAAAAGTTTATTTTTAAAAAGTCTCTAAATACTACTGAAAGGCTGCCATGAAGGAAAGATATAAATAATGCTACAAAGATAGAATCCTTGCAGTCATTACAAAAAATTAAAAAGCTAAGTAGAAAAAGAAAAATAAATGTGCAGAGGTGTGTGTGTGTGTGTGTGTGTGTGTGTGTGTGTGTGTGTGTGTGTGTAGAGAATTCCTGGAAAGTTTCAAAAGAAATTGTAGTGATTTTATCAACTGAGATACTTTTTGAAATGTTAAACATGATGAGCATGATACTTTAAAATATCTACAATTCGAACTCAAGTAAAATATAAAATATAAAGTAAAAGACTTAACTAGTTTTTTTTTTTTAAATCAAAAGATGCAATGGCACCCTGTCTTTCAAATGACAACTTCATAAATATTGTAAATTATTGTATAACATTAACTTCATAAATTCTGTGACTGAAAATTTATTCTCCAAAGTTGGAAATGGATGTCATCTAGGACAGTGAAACTATTTAGGTTTTACCTCATCTACATAGCTAGGATGGATATGGGTCATATGAATCTTTTCAGAGTGGCAAATGTATGTTATTGCAAATCGGGGGATTAGGAGTAGCCATTTTTCAAGGTACATAAAGTACATTATTGGGTAGTTAAAGGAATTGGCAACAAAACATTTCATAAATGTAAAGCACCCAAACAAGCATGAAAATAATTGAGTAAAGGAAGTAACGATGTAATTCTTTTCACATGTAATTTATCCGTTGACTTATAGAGATGAAGACACTGGGTCCATAATTATGCTTCTGTGGCTAAATAATTCTACAACTTTCAGTAGGTTTCCCAAATTTTCTGTTTAATTTTTACAGTGTAGTGTGAGCAATGAAATGTGATGCACAAAAGTTGTCCTAATAGAGACAATCATGTTTGTCCCTTGTGAAAGGCTGACTTACATACCAATCAATGATATTGTAGATAACCCATATAGGTCATATTAGGAAAATATCTGTAATTTGGTTTATCAATATGTTTTTCAGTGACTATAGTCTGCAAAATCAGCTTTACAAATTATAAAAGGGATGCACATTAGAAAATGGTCTTGTTTACTTGATTTGAACTCTTCCCTTTCGACTGTTCCTCTTCAATGGAGAGTACTCTCTTGACTTGTGGTAGCCACCACCTTTCTTTAGAGTTGATAAGGTTTACATAATCGGAGTCAGCTGGCGTGTCCCTTTCGTCACCACATTGTTGAAACAAGTGACCTCATCATCCTAATCTCTTCTTACTTGTCAGCTTTCCATTGCTTTCCTTCTTTTTAAATCACTGTGTTACTCCTCTCTGAGCTCTTGCCATCTTCCTGTGTTCCTCTATTAGTGAGCTGTCCATGGGTGAATGGAGGATTACAGACCAAGTGCTCATGAAGCTTGTAAAACAAGCAAGCAAGCAAAATAACCCACTACCACCCTCATTCTCATGGATATTTGTATAAAGTGAAAAATCAGAATTCTTGGTCATTTCCACATAATAGCACAACATTCATTTTCTCATGCCCACAGCTCTCAGTTCCAACAAGTTATCCTGCTCCTCTCCAGCTGCTCAGGTGAGCATTTTAGCATAAGGAGAGCTTTTGAAATCTAAGCTTCATACTTTCATCTACCTCTCCCTTTGTATTGATAAATCATTCTCAAGTACCTTTCTTTCACATGAAGAAAAAAAGATCACTTAGGATCTTAGTAAATAGGGTGTAAATGACACACTCAAATAAAATAAACCCATGTGTCTATTTATAAACTGCAAATAAGGATATGTCACACGGCTAGTGTAACAAACTCAGACCAGTTGCATAATAGCTATTCCTATTTCTAAAGGCATAGGAAGGGACATGAGCATAAGAACTTAAAAATATAAAGTGCCATGAGGTATGTACTGAAGAGACCAGTTCAAGGAACAAAACTAATAACTTTGCTAGCAGCAGTACAAGATCATAAATAATTGTGTTGATTATGTGCTTTGCTAAGGCATTCTTCAAGGATTACCAGTGGCTGAGAGCATGGAAGCTAATGCTTCATTCAAATCTGTCTCTTGGAGCAAAAAGCAGAGTGGGAAAGGTTGAAAGCTCAGTAAAATTGAGGAAAATCCTGGAGATGAAACACACACATGTATACTATATACATATATGTGTGTTTAAAATGTTATACATGTGAAACTTAACATGTTTTATTCTTTGTAAATATTCCATATCAGGCAGTGAAATTGTTCCTTGATCATTTACTGTCAGGATTATTTTTTAAAGGGTTAAGAGTTTATGGCCTATAAATTCTGAAACATCAGGAGTTACAAATAAGAAAGACTGGATATTTACAACAATGACTTTTTTCTTTCAGATGAATTGTAGCTTACTTGCCTCTTTTATAGATACTTGTCTATGACCATAACCCAAAGTCAAGTGAAATCTATGTCAGTGGCTCCTAACTAGAGACCCATAGTAAAATCGCTATGAGAGATACTTAAATTATAAATGGCTTGCAAAATCATTTCCACAGACTAAGATTTCCCCAGATGAAGACCTTCTCTGGGGGTCTGGCACACAGATTTGGTTTCGTTGTATGATCAGATGATCTGTTGACCTTAGAGTTGGGGACTTGTATTCTACTCAACGAAATAGTTGCAACCATCGTTGTTCCTGTAGTGGATGCACTTCTCACCATGAACCCTATAAAACACTTTGCTAAAAAGCCATGAAAGTACAATAAAGTATACATTAGTAAATTAGGTGCATTTATCAATCATTTAGACTTGTCTTTCACATAAGGAAAAAAATTGAAGACAATGAAATATTGCATTTTTTAGTAACTGAGCTTAGAGTTGAACAAAGTGCATGTTTTCAGCCTTTGCTCTTCATATTCTAACATACATATACTATCTTGTTTTAGAATTCATAATTAACAAATTAACCAGTCTTTGAGGATTGTCATTAAAATCCATTTATTTTTAATAATTAACTTTTGTGAACTTTCTCTTTTTCCCATTTGATGAAATATCTCTGGGGGTGTCCAGATAATTTTTCTTTAGGACAGAGTCTGTCAACCCTTTTGACCTGTGTGCTCTAGTGGGATATAACATTTCAGGCTATCCTTCCCCATCCTCAAAAACTTCTGTTTGTGAATGACAGAATGACTTTTAAAAGAATCAAAATCTCTTTAGATCTCATTCTAATGCTGTGAAATGATTTTTAACAGACACTTTTCCAAACAAAGTTTTAGACACAAATTTATTTGTCCAAAAGTGCCAATTATTGAAAAGCAATCTGCCAATAAATTGTGCACATAGAAGTCAGCAGAAAATAGAAAGTTTATCCTTGATAAAGCTAAAATTTTAAGAGACATACCATTCTTCTTGGATAATCGAATGATGTAGCATAGACTAATGATTTGTTGTAGCAAAGAGCTTTGTCATCAAAAGCAGCATCTCAATTCTTTTCATTTATGTGGCTAAAGCTAGTGTAATGCTCAGCTATTGAGATCTTATTTTATGTTGGTTGTACATTCTGATCTACAATCAGTGGGCCATTTAATAAAAGCATGTGAACATAGAGCACTGAGTGCACTTAGCAAGAAAATATTGGTTAAATCTTTCATTTAGCATATACAAAACTAAAATCTCAGAATTCTTTTCTTAGAGGGCAATCAGTATTATCTCTAAAAGGAAAATAAAACTACCTAAAGGCAGATATTACTGATAATATATTACCAAATTAGATCTAGACCAAGAAAATGTTCATAGCATGACATAATTAAATGTTTAGAAGTATAGCAAAGTATTAGGATTAAATATGACAAATTCTTAGAGTTATATTTATGAGAAGTAATATGATTTTGGAAATCATTTAGGTGGTTTGAAAAACTCCAAATATTTATTTACAGTCTCAAAACTAGAAAATCCAAGCAGATGTGAGCCATTTATCAAGAAAGATGTTACTAGAAGAGATCTCATGGGTGGGCAGGGGAGCTGGTGGAGAGGGGAAGAAGAAGGATACAGTTGGGAGGTGAAAGGAAAGAGTATTCAAAGAGATGGCTGGAAGGGGGTACACATTTCAGGGTCTGATAGAAATTCGGTGCAAGGGAAACTCCCCGGAATCTATAAGGATAACCCCAGCAAAGATTCTTAGCAATGGTGGATGAGTAGCTTGGGCTGGCCACCAACTATGACCCAGAGGGACTTTCAGTTGAGGGATTGGGACACTGGCCTAGCCACACAACCATTAACCTACAGTCTGTCCTGCCTATGGGATGTGTGGTGGTTGGGGGTGGGGTGGTAAGGATGGTGTGGAGATAGTGGGAGTGGCCAACCAACAACTGCTTCAGCCTGAGACCCAGACCATGAGAGTGAGCCCACCCCTGACACTGGCTCGAGTGCCAGGACCCGGATGTTAGATGGCACAGAGATCTAACATGATTGGAGAAAAATAAGTATCAACATAATGATGCCTAACAATGTTCTCCTATAGATTGGTGACTACCCCAATTGACATCAGGGAGGCTTCATCCAGTAACTGATGGAAGCAGATGCAGAGACCTGTAGATGTAAGTCTTATTAAATAAGAAACACAGAGCCAAATGGAGTTAAAAGCCCAAGAGGTCAGAGCAGTAGCTAAGAGCTAAAAACCCTTTCTTACCCTTCACTGCCGCTGCTGTCCTTCCCCTCAGCAAGAGACCTACTTCCTGTGTGTCTGTCCTTTTATTGACTTTCTGTTCTGCCTTCTCATTGGTTGTAAACCCAACCACATGACCTCCTCATCACCGCCTGTCTATACTGACCTCCCGGTCTTCTATGGTTGGTATTGAGATTAAAGGCATGTGTCTCCATGCTGGCTGTATCCTTGAACACACAGAGACCTCTCTATTATGTTATCTGGATTAAAGGCATGCACCACCACTGCCCGGCTTCTGCTATGGCTTGCTATTAGCTCTGACCCCCAGGCAACTTTATTTATTAACATACATAAAAAAATCACATTTCAGTACAAATAAAATATCACCATATTTCACCTTTTCTATTTTAATAAAAAGAAAAAGGAAAAAGGTTATAACTAATATAAGAAAAACTATATACAAAAGTACAATAACTATATACCGTATATATAAGCAATAAATATCTAAACAATGTCTAGTCCATTTGCATTTGACAAATTCAGAGAAAATAATTCCATTATCTATCCTATTTTGGCAAGTCCAAAATGTACCTGATTCACTTTCTATCCTAACTTATATTACTAACAGAACTATCTTATAACATCTTTCAAATTTATACTTACTCTTTAGTGAGTTTCTTTTCTAAAATTCTTAACAAGGAAAACTATAACTATCTAAATTTAACCATAACTATCTAATCTTCAACTCTAACTAACTAATCTTCAACTCCCTCAGAGACCCAAGAAGGAAATAATATTACGTAATAAAAAAATAAAAACAGGAAGTGTATGCAAGCAGGTTCCAAAAAAAAAAAAAATGTGAGTTGACAGAAACAGCCAGCTGCCTGTACAGTCACCTGAGGTTTCTCCGCAGTGTTGGGGCATCATCTTCAGCCTAGCGTATCTGACAGACTCATTTGTGAAGTAGAATGTATACAAGGACAACAGTTTGACCTCACATTTGGTGAGAACAATCCATGTATCAGAAACACCTGAATTCCACTAGTGTCATGTCATGATTCAGGATTTTAAATTCTGGAAATTGTTGATGTTTTTTGAATTCAGCTGTCCATTCTTCTTGGCTGTGTGTGTGTGTGTGTGGCTTCATCTCAGCATCTGGTTCTTCTCTATATCCCTCTATTAAATGCCATTCTACTATTGAGAGGTGTGAGATTAGTTACTCTTCAAGAATAACTGTTTCAGCTGCTGTTCCACTGTACATCAGAAGCCATCAACCCACTACCTGTTCAACTGCCTTCGAAGAAAAGGGCACTGTACCTTTTCTGGATTGCGAAGGCCACTTCAGGGATGGTGCCATATTGTCCTGGCCTCAGACGAGTTGGCAAGAGTTTCCACCTAAAACCTGAGAAAAAGGATTCTAAAATGGAGCTAAAAACAGCTTTCTAGTTGTCTCTCTCAAGTAAGCAGCAGCCTGCAGGTTTGAGCTATTATGACAGGTTCCTGGAGTGCATGCTTGACCTGCAGTATGGCAGGAATGAGGTGTCAACAAGCGGCACATTATGCTGTGTGGTGGATTTAGCCTTTGCTAATAAAAAAAAAAAAATAGGTTTCTGAGCTACATGCTGCTTTGATAGAACTGCTTCTGATAGTTGATGGTACACATGGCTCCTGACCCAGACCCAGAGCTGGCAGTAAACTGTACCACTGCCATGTTGAGAAGCTGACAAGGGTGGAGCCATCAGCCAATGTTTCCTTTGCAGTCTTAGAATGCTGCAGTTTAAAGCAATAGGTTCACAATAAAACAGATTCAGTTGGAATAGTTTACAACTGTGTGAAAAAATATATGTAGGCTTGAAAGAGAGAAATATATATATATATATATAAATATATATATATATATACATATATATACATATACATATATACAGTTACATGCAGTTATATAAAGAAATAGAAAGTTTAAAAAACTAAAGTCTTTAAAGAGAGAGTAAAGGTAGTATGAAAATTAAGCCACATAAAGATGGATATTACACAGAGAATCTGGATTGTGTTGTCTTTGGGATTTTTAACTGCAGAAAAACATTTGATTGTAAAAACTATTGAGTTAAGCAAATATGTATATTTTAAAGGTACCTTGACTTCAAAATTTGGATGTAAGGATATGTTACTTTGGAAAGGAGGCTCTGCTTTTGTTTCCACAGAAAGCCAGAGGCTATGGATTTGTTCCAGATTAAGATACAACAAGTTTGACCACCAAGACCCCCTGAAAGGTCTCCGATGACACCATGGCCCAGATGATCCGACATCCAGAATGGTTTCAAGGCAACTGGCTCAGACAATACACCCTCATGGACGACTCCATCATCCTAAAATTTTCTTTGTGTCCCCATAAGATACAGTGCCCCCATCCATCAGGAAGTAGTAAGAGAAGCTATGCCCAAATTCCCAAATATATCAAGCTGGCTTTGGAGATGGAATTGGTTCACTCCTTCTCTAAACCCAAGCATATTACTAAAAGAAAAGGTTAAGAGATTCTTGTGTCCCATATCAGAAGAGCCCTCTGATATGGGACAGAGCCAAACCAATATTTTTATTTAAATCAGGTTGATTATAAATGTGATCTTTCTAAAGAAAAGGGGATATGATATAGATATGATAGGATGAAAGGGTAGATTATTGAATCTACTTTTAAAGAGCAACTTATTTTAAAATGTTTTACATTGCTATGGATTTTAGTTTATTGATACAAGTTTAAACTTAATTTTGTTATACTATATATATATTTCAATTCTCATTTGAGGTATTATGTCTATGTAACTTATTTAGGTTGTAATGGATAATTAAGTAATACAGATTAATAATTAGTCTTCAAACTTAGTCATGTTGTTTTCTAGGTATACATAGATATTATTCAATTAGGTAGATAATCATCAAACACTTCAAAGACCTACAGAATATGGCATTTAAAATGTTTTAAAATTTAATCTTTCTGGACAGTGAGACATGTCTGCTGCTGGCAGCACCAGATTTACTTCAGAGAGGAGGATGGTCATCAAAGACACTCTATATGGCAATTTATCTTCTTCTTGGCAAAAATAGCCGTTTGGACAAGAAACTGTTCTTGCCTGGACTGCTTGATTGATTGGTCATGCAGGACCCATAGGAAGGTGACCACTCAACTGTGCTTGGCAAAATGGTCCTTCAGGTTCCTGCTTCACAGAGGAAACTGCCAGACATTCTACAGGACACAGAGAAAAGTGGCTGAGAGACTCTAGGCCTGTGGACTGAAGACAGATGTCCCAACTTTACAAAAGAACTTTGGATGACTCTCTAGGCTGCCAGCTGTCTCTGTCTACTCTCACACGGCTCCTGAAAGTTGCTTTTGTCCTTGTCCCATTTTGCAGGTAATAAATAGTATATCCTTCTGGGGTCTTTGATGTAGTTGAAGACTAGAGTTATAATTTCCTCAGTTATGATAAAAGATAAGTTAGATATAAAACCTTAAACTCACAAATATAAGATAGATAGGATATCTCCTTTAATATTTTAACTGTAATTCTTGTTTGATAATTGTTTTGTTATATGTAATTTTACTATGTTAAAGTTAAAATCTTCCTTTTTGAAAAAAAAAAAGAAAAAGGGGAAGTGCTGTGGATGATTGATTGATAAATAAAACACTAATTGGCCAGTAGCCAGGCAGGAAGTATAGGTGGTACTACCAGAGAGAAGAGAATTCTGGGAACAGAAAGGCTGAGTCAGAAAGATGCTGCCAGCTGCTGCCATGAGTACCAACATGTAAGATACTGGTAAGCCATGAGCCATGTGGCAAGGTATGGACTTATAGAAATGGGTTAATTTAGGATAGAAGAACTAGATAACAAGAAGCCTGCCACAGCCATACAGTTTGTAAGCAATATAAGTCTCTATGTGTTTACAAGGTTGGGTCTGAGCAACTGCGGGACTGGCGGGTAAGAGAGATTTGTCCTGACCGTGGACCAGGCAGAACTGGAGAAACTCTCCAGTTACAAAGACCCACAGATAAGCTGAGTTCAGGGAATCCTGCTGAAGAGAGGGGGGGAGGAAGGAGTATATGAGTTAGGGGCCAGTCAAGACACCACAAGGGGATCCACAGAAACACCTAATCTGGACTCATGGGAGCTCACAGCACCTGTACCAACAGCCAGGGAACCTGCATTGGACCAACCTAGGCCCACTACATATATATGACACTTGTGCAGCTTGGTCTACTTGTGGGACCCCTAGCAGTGGGAGCAGGGGCGGTCCCTAACCTTTGGATGTTTTTTGGGAACCTATTCATCATACTGGGTTGCCTTGCCCAGCCTTAATACAAGAAGAGTTTAGTCCTACCTCAATTTGATATATGCTGTGTTTTGTTGATACCCATGAAAGGCCTGCCCCTTTCTAAACAGAAACAGCAGAAGAGTGGATAAAGGTGGGGGGCAGAGGTGTTGTGTGGGGAGAGAATGTGAAGAGTGGAGGAAGAGAAAACTGTGGTTGAGATGCTAAATGAATAAATTCAATTAATAAAAAAGTAAGATGCTACTCATTTTTAATAAAACATATATTAACTCCCTGTTCTATGTCAGACATTGTGTCATACAGTAAATTTACAAAGTAGACCTAAAAGGTAAAATTTTTTCTCAACTACCTAATATCTGTGTTCCACCCTAAAGCATTTCACTACTTCATAAGTGTCAGTCTCTAGTACACCTTGGAAACAATCCTTAAAAATATGACTTCAAGGACTCTGTCCACATTCTCCTATCTTCATGTACAAATTAGACTGTTATTTCAGCCAGTTCTTTGAAATAATTTATTAGAATTACTTGTTCTCATTTCAAGAAGTCTAGATTCCATGTCCTGCACAATATTGACTCTTGTGGCTTCCATTTATTTTGCTAATTTGATTAACTATTCATTTGCATGCAACTCAGTGTTAGAATGCAAACCCATGATGCTAATTTTTCGTTCCACACTGTCACTCAAAGTGAGGGTACAGGAAAGACCAAGGAGTTCATGACAAAGTGCGGTGTCTTTATATAATGTAGTCTAGAATCAATAATTGTCACAACTAGGGGGAAAGTAAAACCCAAGACACCTTTTTCTCTTTTTAGTGTAAATTTTAAAATATTATTTTAAATGTTAGCACAGGATTTGAATAATAATAATAACACATGGTGATTAAATTTTAGACAGTGCTTATTTGGGTTAGTTCTAAGGTGTCACACTTGAACACAAGTTTTACTTTTCTTAAATGTATTTAACTAGAGTGAGTTTCATGAGGTAGTCACAAAAATATGTTTTAGAATAAAGACTTGTTTTGAATGTTGGCTCTTCGTGTTTTATAATTTGTTTGATTTCAGTCAGGATATGTGTTTGTCATTTTTCATTATATGCATGATTCACAATAATATCTAACTCATTTGTTTCCTCTGAGAATCAAACAAAAACATGTCCATAAACAGTTATCAATAGTGACAAATTAGTCAGATGTATATCATCAGTTAACATTATTACTACATTGCTGATAACATTGCAATATTGTTTATTACGTTAATATGTTTCTGCTATTATGAGAAAATGTAGTAGTACAACCTAAGAACAGTGTCTATAAAATATACTGCCTAAGACCAAATCATTCTGTTCATTGCCATGTGAAATTAGTTAGTTAGTTAAACTCTCTACTTCAATTTCTTCATCCTTACAATAGGAATATTAGCAGTTCTTACCTCAAAAGTTTGTTATGATAACCAAATCAATTAATACATAAAAAATTGAGAATCGTTTAAGTGTAAATAATTACTGAAAGTTACAATGCTTAAAAACTTATAAGGGAAAAGATAATTTAAAATCGATAGTGAATTTCAACATGCATTTTCTGGGAACCCACAAACAACTCTCATCAGGGAAGTAGGTAGATGAACTGCTGATCTTTATCTCTGCCTCAGATCCTCCAAGTCCAACTCCCAGTCTCATGCCCTGCTCTGCAGCAGACTGTTTGCTGCATCCTGCCCCCTTCCTTTCTGCCTTCATCTCTAGTGGATCACATCGATCTTCCCCTCCAAACTTCTTCTGTACCCCCCCACCTCCCCACCCCCTCACCCCACCCCGCCACTGCTTAACCCTTAACCCCATTTATACAAGATTCAAAAAACCAGCAGGCATTCCCTAGGAACCTACAGAAAACAGCCTCCTGATGCAATCAGTGCACTCCCTGGGAATCCATACTCTCTAGATAGGAAGCAGATAGGCAATCAGTGCACTCCCTAGGAATCCATACACTCTAGGCAGGGAAGCAGACAGGCTGACTGCAGATCCTCACCTCTCCCTCAGCTCCCCAGAAACCAATCCCTCAGTCTTATTCCCAGCTCTGCAGCAGTCCACATGCTGCTGCCTCTCCACTCTCTTCTCATTCTCTGACCCCGTTCCCAGGGGGATCAGATCCTGGGGAAGCACATTGTTTCTGTGAAGGTCTAAACTTGACTTTACAGGCTCCATCTTAGGGAAAGAGCCACCATCTCAGACCACCTGCTGTACTCAGTTCCAGGAAGGACCTTAGGAATGTGCCATGACAACTTGAACAGATACAGGGCAGTATCCTCCTGCAGACATCCTGTCTGTGGTTTATGGCCCTTGAAGATATCTAGATAATCCTGCTGAGCAGTCCGGATAATCCTGTTCAGCAGGATGTGGTTCCCCACCAAAAGTCTAACCCAATGGTTTCAAATGTGGTTTTGCCCCCAAAGTCTAGACAAATAGTTTCAAAGAATCACCTTGCCCCGTTTCCCTTCAACCCAATCCCAAGTTGCCAATTCCCAGCTTGTGGTTTTTCCCTATAAAATGTCTCTACACCTGGGCTAGTGGCCACTGCCTTATTTCCTTCCATCTGCCATGCAGCGGCCCAGGTTGAACCTGAATAAAAGGACGCTTATGTGTTTACAGTGGGAACCAGCCCCTTGGTGGTCTCTGGGGGTTTCACAAAATGGGTACAACTGTTTCCTCATCCTTGTAGGCCTCACTCTCATAGACTATCCTTATTTCTTTGTGATCCTAATACTAACAAACACATTTTACCTAGAATCCACAATGGCCGCATCTATCAGGATCTCAGAGGAATTTCATACCAGGTGACACACAGGTACCACATTGTCCTAAGAACCAGAGAGGGCAACAAAAAACAAGGAACAAAACAGTGACCCAACAAAGACAAGACAGGCTATCAGCACCTAGAATTAGAATCTTCCCCAAACCAGATGCCTAGATGTCAGATAAAAACACAATAATAGCCAGGAGAGTGTGTCTCCATGGGAGCCCAGCAATCCTACCACAGGAGGCCCTGAATATTACAACATTGCTGAAGTACAAGGAAACGCCTAAAAATAGACTTCATGAGTATGATAGAGATCATTAAAAAGAAAATAAATATATAGCTTTAAGAAATCTCTGAAAACACCAACAGTGGGAAAAAATGAATAAAACAGTTCATGATCTGAATGTAGAAATAGCATATATTTAAAAAAAAAAACAAAAAAACAAAAAACCTCAGGAAAATCTGAAAATAAAAAATTTAGGAACTTGAATAGGTTCCTCAGAGGCAAGCGGCCTCACCAGCAGAATACAAGAGATGGAAGAGGTAATGTAGGGCACTGAAGAAATGACAGAAGATATGGATGCTTCAGTCAAAGAAAATATCTGGAAAACTCATGGCACAAAATATCCAAGAAATCTGGGACATTATGAAAAGAACAAATCAATGATGCCCAAGTCGAAGGCACAGAAAACATTTTTAACCAAGTCATACAAGAAAAATTTCCTGACCTAAAGATGGAGACACCTATCCTGGACCACGAAGCACACAAAACACCAAATAGATGCACCAGGAAATATAATGTTGTACCCATGTCTCAAAACCGCCATCAGGGAGGTGGTTTCCAATGAAAGCACACAAGGGTCTTTTTATTGGCAGGTTCAAACCTGGGCCACCGCCTGGTGGATAGAGGGAAATGTAATGGCAGCCACAGGCTCTGGGGTAGGAGGATTTTTAAGGAAAAAAACAAACAAACAAACAAACCAGGAATTACATGCCTTGGCACTTTAGGATTGGGTGAAAGGGATACGGGGCAAGGCGATTTTTTTGAAACTATTGGTCTAGAATTTTGGCTTGAGACCAAAACCTGCTGATAGGATATCTGGATATCTGCAAGGGCCATAAACAGTCAACAGGATGTCTGCAGGAGCATCTGGATATTGTTAAACTTCACTGCCTTCTTTTTAATTGGCTGCTTCAAGGATATCTGTTTGAGTTGTCATGGCACATTCCTGAGGTTCTTCCTGGAACTGAGTACAGCCCCCGGTTACCAGGTGGTCTAAACTGGTGGCCATTTCCTAAGATGGAGTCTGCAAAGTCAAGTCTGGGCTTGCACAGGAATGCACCAGGTCTTTCACTTACGTAGCATGTCTCCCAGCTTAGTGTTCTTGTGGTATTCCTGGGTGTGTGAATGAGTGGGCCTCTGTTGCTTATGCCTTCTCTTGGACTCTATTCTTGCTGTTTGTTTTGTTTGTCCAATTTCAGTGCATTTGTTTGTGTTTTAACTTATTTTATCTTATTCTAATATATATTATATTATTATGCCTTGAAAGCCTGTTACTTTTTTCTAATCAGAGACAGAAACGTAGTTGATCCAGATGGCAGTGAAGGTGGGGAGGAACTGGCAAGAGTAGAGGGAAGAAATATCATAATCAGGATATATTAAGTGAGAAAAAATATATTTTTAATTAAAGCAAAAAAATAAACTCAGGAGGTAAATAACTCACAAATTCCGGAAGTCTCTGAAATGTTCCTGATTTATAAGCTCTGCCTCCCACTCCAAGTCTCCAGAAGTCTCTAAAATGTACCTGATTCTCAAGCCCCATCCCTACCCCACCCCAAGTCTCCTGAAGTGTCTGAACTGAACATAATCCACAAGCCCCACCCCATCCCACCCCACCCCAATACTCCAGAAGTGTCTGAACTGTGCCTCATTCACAAGCCCCACCCCATCCCACCCCATCCCAAGTCTTCAGAAGTCTCTGAACTGGACCTGATTCACAAGCCCTACCCCATCCTACCCCACCCCATGCTTAGATAAGCAGATTGCTAAGGGAAGGGGTTGAGCTGTCCCTATACCTGCAGTGTGCTCCAGGTTTCCAGCTTTTGTAAACTGTCCCCCCATACTGGGATTGGCTTTTGAAGTAACATCTGCCTTTGAGCTGTCCAGGCTCCTGTAAGTAACTTTAGTAAACTCATAGTTTCACCATTACCACCACCACCATCAAAAACAAAACAACAAAAAACAAAAACAAAACAAAAAAAAAACGAAACAACAAAAAACCCACAAAACATACACACACACACACACACACACACACACACACACACACACAAACTGACAAAACTGTTTTATTAATAGTTGTATCAGTTTTTGTCCCATGGTTTATAAGTTGATTTTTTAATGGATAGATTGATATAGTGATTGACTGATACATAAATAAATTTGTTTTTTTAGTCTTAATATGTAATTTTGTGTCATTGTCTCAAACATCTTGTTCAGTGGGTTAAAAAGGCTCCACTTTATGAGCATATGGTATGGCAGAATATATAACTTTAAAATAATTCTTATTATTCTATAACAGTTGCATTTGTCGCTATATATTAACTATAATAGAGAAAAATCAATGTTCTCAAGTTCCTAAAGTAACTTCTTTTAATTAATTAATTAATCCAAAATGTATGCATGTGTGGTATATATGGTAAATATCTATCTCTTAAAATACATTGACAGTCCTAAAACTCTATGCTTGACATGATGGTGTAACTCCAATACTCAAGCAAGTACAAGAGAATAGTCAGTTTAAGGCCAGGCTTGGCTACAGTGAGACCCTGTCTCCAAAACCAGGGAAAAAACTGAACAATACAAAGCCAATATCCAGAAATCTCTGTTCTTGCTTCGGGCCACATATCTCAAGAAAGGCACATAGCAATCTAAGCTACTCATGGTCTTCTATTATGTGCAGGAAGAGTGAAAGAAAGAACTATTTTACTCCAGAGAAAAACTCTTTTACTTCACTTTATTTTCACTCTCACAATTAAGAATGTCTCCTTCATTAAATCATTTCTTAATGTCATGGAGTTAAAAATGGTTTGGAATAGATAAAAGAATTTAAAATACAAAATAAAATAAACTAAGAGATTTGAAGACTATTGTGAGAGCTTGAACAATTGAACATGAAAGAATTACATTTTCCCAATTTGTTTAGAAGGTAGTAAGATCAAGATTTGTTACTTATATTTTCAAGGATGTTCTGCTACTTGACTTACCTAATAAAGGTAAAATATTCAGCAGCTATGCATGCCTCCAAAAGTTTCAATGATTAATGCATGGAGTGTTTAGCAAGTCTGAGTGGTAACGAGACTTGGGTTTGCTGCAAAAATTTAATGAATCAACTGAGTTTATAATGCAAGATAGGAACCCTAAAAGTGTTTTAAGCCAGAACCATTGTTAATATATTTAATTATTTAATTAAATGCTTATTATATTGATTTTCCAGGAGACAATTTATACCCGGGTATTGCAGTATATTATCAACAGAGTTCATGGATGGAAAGTAAGGGCTTTAAAATCCTCCATAATGATGAGTTAAATTTGTGCATATCTACATTTCATTCTGTTAAAATGCACAGAATCTTAATCTCAGACTTCTGAAATATGAATACCAAAATCTACAAGTAATTATTATCATTGTTATCTACAAAAGAACACTTAGTAATTAAGAGAAATTGATCTGATGAGTCAAAAGTAAAAGACAGGCAATCTGCTTTGGGGCACCTAAAGTTACTCTTCAGCTCAAACTAAGTAAGTATTCATTGTAAAAATCCTCTTTTCTATGAAATATTAAAAATACGTGATAATGTTTATATGAATGCATATATGCATTATGTGTAGCTAAACTGAATACATGGGGAGAAATAAATAGAACTTGCTTCATTTTTCATAACATACTTTCTCCCACAGTGGCTAGATATATTTAGCATCATTCTAACTTTTACAGTAGAAGTCAGCCTTTACCAAAGGGAAGTCAATGATCTTCAGATTATTTGGGGTATTTTCTTAAGAACAGAAGAATTTTTAAAAAGAAAAAAAATAAGAACATAATCTCTTGTTTATGCTTGGTGACTCACTCAGTCATAAGTATAGACATATCTATGTAAGTAATCATAGAACAGTTGGCCAAAACATAAGGAGTAAGTTATATGCTCATCAAGTAGAGCCGCCATGAAAGTTTAAAAGATTTTTTCACTGATGGAAATGACGTATGACAGCATCTGTCAAATCATGTGGTAGCACCCAATGTTATACAGCATTAGAAGACATAAAATTATACTTTACAATGAAATTTGCCTAGAAATCACTTAGCCCAGGACCCATTTGTGGAAGATAGTCCCTTTTTAGACATCTTACTCAGTGTGCATTCAACCAATGACTATTGATAGGAGGTCCCCCTCTCCAATTCAGCTCACTTTTATTTCTTATATCTTTCTTACAGCTTTTTTTTGGGTCACATTGTAACCTACATTATTTATACTTTATTTTTGTTTTGCAAGAAGGATTTGAAATCCTTGAATAACCAATTATATGAAGCAACATCTTCATAAAAAATTCTAGTATCAATTGACATAATCTTGTACTAATAATTCATTGACACATTACCATTGTGAACTTACAAAGTTCAAGAAATTTATTATTAACACTACAGGCAGCAATCTGTCCAATGCAATATCACTATTTTTATACTGGTCATTGGGAAATATTGAAAATAGTGTTTGGATGATTTTTGCAGCTAGCAGAAAGATAATCAAACTCCTTAGTGTTACCATATTATTCAAGAAATTAATTCCTTCTTCTTGCTATATAGTATTTCATCTTTTGCAGCATTTATAACTAGTTCTCTGGTTACTAATCACAGTTTTCTAGGATTGAAACACTAAAGATAATTCTGTTCTGGGCATTCTTTAATGTACTATTTGGTACACAGTATGTGAATTTCCACTAATTTTTTTCCAAGAAATGGTTTCACTGCATCATAGGATTGTATATATCCAATGCTAGTGGACACCACCAGTTTTCTGAATATTCCCCAAACTGAAATGTATGAAAGGCAGAGCTGCCTCCTGCGCTTTCAGTACTTACTGTTGTCCTTCTGTCCATTTGTCACTTGTGTCTGAAGAGTGATGGCTTATGCTCTTACTTTCGCCATTTAGATGGTTATTTATGACATGGACGGTCAGTCAGACAATAATGAGTAGACCCAGACATGGGTCCTTTATCACAAACACTTGCCTCCCTCTGTATATGCATGCTGCGTCTCTCATTGTATGACTTACCTTTCCACTGTGGTATCTTTTGATGAACAGTACTTATTTTAAATACAGCCCATTTGTCAGTTTTTCCACCCATTTTCCTAATTTCCATTTCATATGTAAACTTACAGTCTATCTGAAGCTGAAGTGAGGATGTGCTAAGAAGAAAATGAAGAATTATTTTTTTGCATAAAGTTATCGATTCAGCCCAACATTATTTGTTGAAAAGCTCATTTTCAGTAACACTATGGTCCCCTTTGTAACAAAACTAATTTTCATGAGTACGGGATCCATTTCTCTAATCCAGACAATTGCCCTATGTCTTAGTTGCTGTTCTATTGTTATGAAGAGACACCATGACCAAGACAAGTCTTATAAAATAAATAATTTAATTGGGGTTTGTTTATAGTTTCAGAGGCTTAGTCCATTGTCATCACAGCAAGGAGCATGGCAGCAGGCAGGTGTGATGCTAGAGAAGTAGTTGAGAGCTACGTTCCTGATCCACAAGCAAAGAGAGAGAATTGGTCATAACATGAGATTTTGAAACCTCAAAATCTACCCCCATGACATATCTCTGGTCCTCTGCAACCCCATTTAAATTACACAATCATCTCAACATTTTAACAAAAAACTACTACTTTGATTCACTTCTGAGTCTAGAGTATTTAGAAAGAATTTGATGAGAATGTTCTCTTCATAAAATTAGCTTGTTTGCTTACTATTCTTCCAAGCTTGTAAATATTACATAGCTCTCCATATTCCAGCTTATAATTATTTTCAATAATATTTTGTAGTATGCAATGAAGGTCCCTCAATATACTATTAGATTAATTCCTTGGTATTTGATATATAACACTAGCTGGGAGCATGTCAACTTAACTTACTACTTTCTTTTGGCTTTGGTTGCACTCACCAGTTACCCCCACTTGGCATTTGTGCAATTGAACTTATAAAATTAAACCAGTGGTTTTTTATAAATATTTTTCATACAATGTATTTTGGGTATGTCTCCTTTCCCTAACTCCTTCTGGATCTTCCCTACCTCCCTACCCACACACCTACAGAACTTCACCTCCCATGTGTATGTGTGTGTGTGCGGTCTCTGTCTTTCCCTTGCTCATTCTTACTCTCTTGCTCTCTATATTTACTATAGTCTCCTGCTTTCCTATTGGTTATCAGTAAAACTCAGATTCATCACCAATAGTATTCCTGAATAGAATATGAGATTTTTCAATATAAATTTGCATTGGACTTTAGTCAAGCTATTTCTGAATACTCTCACTGTTTGGGAAGTTACAAACTACCAGGGATTGTGTCAGGCTAAGGTAGGAGATTGATCACAAAAAAAAAAAAAAAAAACAAAAAAAACCTCCACAATAGACTATTGGCAATGGTTGAGAGACAGTCCGAACTGACCTACTCTGGTGATAGGATGGCCAAACACCCTAACTGTCGTGCTAGAAATCTCATCCAATGACTGAGGGAAGCAGATGCAAAGATCCACGGCTAGGCCCCAGGTGGAGCTCCAGGAGTCCAAATGGCAAGAAAGAGGAGGGATTGTATGAGCGAGAATTGTTGAGACCAAGATGGGAAAAAGCACAGGGACAAATAGCCAAACTAATGGAAACAAATGAACTATGAACCAATAGCTGAGGAGCCCCCAACAGGATCAGACCCTCTGGATAAGTGAGATAGTTGATTAGCTTGAACTGTTTGGGAGGCACCCAGGCAGTGGGACCAGGATCTGTCCTTAGTGCATGAGCTGGCTGTTTGGAACCTGGGGCCTATGCTGAGATACTTTGCTCAGCCTGGGAAGAGGGGACTGGACCTGCCTGGACTGAATCTTCCAGGTTGAGCTGAATCCCCAGGGGAGTCTTTGCCCTGGAGGAGATGGGAATGAAGGGTGAGCTGGGGGAAGGTGAGGGGGCATGAGGGGGGAGGACAGGGGAATCCGTGGCTGTATGTAAAATTAAATTAAATTATAAAATAAAAAAATTTAAAAAAATAAAATAAAATACAATGGCTTCACCATAAAGCATGGTTAGAAGGATGCATTTTGATACCAAGAAGAAAAACATTATTTTCTACGTGATTGCATGGAGAAACAATCTTAAAACAGTAAAGCTTATCTGTATAGCAATAAGCATCTTTATCTAGCTATTCCTTTTTAAAATTAAAAAAATTAAAGGTGTACATAGCAACAGGCAGAGAGATAAAATATCTTGATGCCATCTGATCTAGTAAGTAAAGGGGCAGTATTAACCCCATAGCTAGTCCACATCAGCTACTCATCCTTATATGAAAATTCAGTAGAATGAAAATCCACTGGGGAGATAGCAGCCTGTTACAAAAAGAGCATTCATGTCAAGACTATTCTCTTTAAACTATGGTTCCTAAGGCACCACCCTTGTAACCTAAAGCTAATGTTTGAGCTTTCTTGGGGAATCCTCATTTTCTTCATGTAGACAAGAAACAAAAATGGTGACAGTGCAGCTCAGACTAATAAATAGCACTTTGAAGAGCTAAGCAAAGTATCCAACACACTACAAATTCAGAGTTAGTAGGAGGGGATACTGACGTTAAAGATAGGGCCAATTAATGCCTTAAACTTGTGTAAAATATCACATATTCAAGTATCCATTACACGTTATTGCTTTCACAGCAATTTTCCCTGCAATTTCTGTCTGCACCTCTGTCTTAGAGGATGGTAATTCATAGTGTTCTATTTATGCTTGAACAAATAGTGGGAGATAATTTTCAAGAATAATTTTTCAACCTATAAGCTGTATTCTAGTGAAGCCCATCAATTCTAACATTTCAGTTCCAACCTCCCAAAAGCTACCAGCTCATCTTGGAAAAAGTCACCTAAATTTCCATACCATAGCAAAGCAATTCTGTGAACACAAGCAGTACCTAGTTGTCTAAAGGGCAAGGAGCTGCCAGAGAGAACTTTCCAATACTCCCCTTTCGACATTTCTGGAATATAAATTTATTTCATTTGATAATTCCCTCTGAAAGGTTAAATATAAACTCTTTCTTAACACAGCGCCCACAGAATGAGTATGTGATTTCTAGATATGTTCTCTCATTATAATAAAATTACATTTTGTAAAATAGGTGATCTCCAAGGTCCTGTTTAACTTTGTAATTCTGACTCAGTGGCCCACAAAGTTTATTATGTGATTACTGGAGCTATATTTGAAAGTGGGCCTGTTTGTTTCACATGTGTGCCCACAGATGTTTTGGCACAGGTAGTACTGTTTATCTCCCAAGCCTCCATTTGAGGAAACTTTAGGATACATTCTGATACTCCCACCTTATGTAAAGTGTTGCACATAAAGATATGACTGAGAAATCTCCCTGGCCTACAGTCTACCACAGAAAATGCTGTGCAATGTATATAACTCCTGCTATGGTGTCTCTCTTCCTGGGATGTTTTTTGGTTTTTGTTTTTGCTTGATTGATTTGTCTATGCTTTTTTAGGTCATTTGCATACATCAAAAATATACCAGATTTGCCTGCACTGAAATGCCATAGCAAATATTGTTTTGCTCTTATCAAGCAATCTATATAACAATGAAACAGTCAATCAAGATAGTATCAGAATAATCATCAGCCCAGACAGCCAGTGTTACAGGGTTCTACTGTTGCTTTCATAATGGTGTAGACCAGGTTTCAAGTATTGCATTAATTTTGTGTTTTGTTTTCAAACATCATTTTACATGTAACCAACCATCTTATTAAAATAAGAAACACAGACCCAATGTAAAAGAGAAAGTGGAGAGGTCAGAGCTCAGAGCTAAAATCTTACCTTTTGCAGTACTCCTAGCTTCCCTGAAAGAGAGCTACTTCCTGTGTGTCTGTCTTTAAATAGTCTTTCTGTTCTGCCTTCTCATTGGTTGTAAGCCCAAACTCATGACTGCCTCATCACTGCCTGTAAGTACATATGTCTCCAATGCTGGCTGTATTCCTGAACACATAGAGATCTACCTAGCTCTTCTACCAAGTGCTGGGATTAAAGGCGTGCGCCGCCGCCGCCGCCGCCGCCGCCGCCGCCGCCGCCGCCGCCGCTGCCGCCGCCGCCACCACCACCACCATGCTATGGCTCTAATAGCTCTGACCCCTGGGCAACTTTATTTATTAACATACAATGAAAATCACATTTCAGTACAAATAAAATACCACCGTACATCATGAAGTGAGGGTTGGCTCTTAAATGGCTGGATATCAATGTGGTATTTTACACAACTCCAAGCACGTGTTATTTTTAGCGGATATGTCCTACTAGACCAAAGCTTCTTCACCAGAATGGTTTGTAGATGACCTTTGGTATGTGAGTACCTAAATAGATAAGTTATAAGGAAACTTTAGTACAGAAAAGTTATTTGGAACAAATATACCGTGTACCAGTTCTTTGTTACTCATATGAGAGTGAATTTACACAGCAACAAGATGGTTGTCCTTATTTACTTTCACATAAAGAATTACATGTGGCTGAATGACACCGAAAGATGCTGAGCATCATCATGGAGCTTTTTTATAGTTGCTGAACAACCTGATTTTATGACTGTTGGTGCTGAGTATGCTTTGCATGCACACACAGTTCAAAGTGGCCAGAAGGATGTTTAAGGGCCATTTTAGAGGTTATTGGAAATTCTATCCTCACCTCAAGCCAATGTTCACTTAAAATTTTTATGAAACGTTAGCCAGTAACTCAAACATTACATTCTAAAATAAACATTTTAACATTGTACAGTCAGACCAAAGATAAACAAGTTTGTAGCTACTTGCTGAGGAATGAAACAAGAAAATAATAAATGCCTTTATTTTGCAAAATTAAACCACTATCCCCCTCTAAGAGAAGAAAACTTAATATATATGGCAAAACAGTGAAGTCCATAGCATGCAGTCATCTTGATTCTGAGTGGAGTGCTTCAGGGAGCGTTCATCAGCGTCTTGGGTGAGCACAGAGACTTGTGCTATGCAACAAGGGAAGCGCTGCCAGAAACACCTCAGATTCTTTACAGGTTTGACCTTGAATGACCTTTTGGTCAGAGAAATTCAGAATATTTTTTACTGTTGCCAAATATTTTACAACTCCCATATTCAATTACAGTATCCCTATGGAGTCATGGCCCACGTTTAAGCTGTGCAGTAACAAACATTCAAAACAAAAAGCTAGGGACCTTTCAGATCCTCCACCTTATTTTACTGCAAAAAAGAAGCCTTTGGGGTAATAAGGGAGGGTTTTTGTTGGTGGTAGGTTTTTGTTTTTGTTTTGTTTTGTTTTTGTAGTATAAGAGTAGTGTAGGCAAAGCAACCATTACTAAACTGTCTTACAATCCAATATTTTCTCCCCTTTAGTTCATTAAATAGTTACCTGTGGAACAATTAGGATGCATTGAAATATTTTCCTATTTCCCAAAGGTGTCTTCTAACAGTTGGACACTTTTTGCTAGATATTTTTACTGTAGCCACACTTAGAGCTACATGACCAAAGAAATGGAACCCTGAGAGCCAAGCAAGTGGCCTGAAGGAAAGCTGCATCAAGTAACCCTCTCTCATCTGTGCTGGAATGTGGCCTGGCTCTATCTTGCATTGGCCATTGTAGGTAACCGTAGATGCTAGGTTCATGGAGGTAATGATGTCCCTGTTAAGTTCTGAAGACAGCATTTCATAGCTCTCTTCCTCTCATCCCCCCTCTTCCATGTTTTCTGTCCCCTTTTCTATGATATTCCCTTGTGAGAGAGGGTTGATATAAATATCCCATTTGGAACTGAGCACTCAACAGTGACTTGTTAGTTTGGCCACGTATGAGTCTCTGCATTAACTGTTTCCCATTGCAAAAAGAAGCTTCTCTGACCCAAGGTTGAGAAAAGCACTAATCTACAGATAGAATCAAATATATATGTATTTTTTCTTTTAAATTTCCTTCTAACATGTTTTAATAATATTCATCCGCCTCCATCAACTCATCCCAGACTCACCCTACTTTCCTTCTTACCAACTTTGTATCTTTTTTCCTTCTTTCTCCATCAATGGCAATTTGCCCTGCCCGAATATTCTTGCATGTATGATCTTCCACTGGAGCTTGGCTGACTCACCAGAGGTTACACTTTTAGAGAAAAATGACCCTTTCACTCCCAGCAGCTAAGTATTTCTAATAAGTCTTTCACTAGGCAGGAAACGTCACACCCAACTCTTTTCATTGTTCTGGGATTTGGACCACTGGATTGGGCTTGCCTAAGTCCTGGGTATGATGGCACAGACACTGTAAGTTCATATGTGCACATACCCTGCTGTGTCCACATCCATTTCCATTTCCTTGTAGTCTTTTATTCATTCTTTCTGCCTCCTCTTCTACAATGATTCCTGAGCCACTAGAGGGGGTTTGGGGGCCTATGTATTCCATCTTGAGCTGGATATTCTGCAGTCTTTTATTTTCCTTACCTTGGCCAGTTATTATTCTCTGTATCATTTATCATCTACTGTAAACAGAAGCTTCTCTGATTGGGGTTGAGAGATGCCTTAATCTATGGGCATTATTATTAATTATTAGGAGTTGGTTTGGTAGTTTGATAGTTTCTCTCCCAGGGCATGTGATCTACCTAGCCACAGGTCATGTATGTATTTCATTGTGTGCAGTGGACCTTAAATCCACTCAGAAAGTGGCTGGTTGCTCCCAGGACATTCTTGTCACTACTACACCAGTAGGCAGATGTCACTAAGCCAATCATTACTGCAGTTTACAGGGTCCACAGTACAGGAAAATTGCTGATTACCTTTTTTACCTTTTTTAAATCTAGTATCTTGCAAAATTCCTTCCAGCACTACATAAGATAGTAAGGATGAAGCTTCCATGTAAGTATCACCTTGAGTTCTCCATATTCTTTGACTCAAGCATGTGATACATTCGGCAACAGGGTCTTACCGACAAGTTGCAAAGCTTAACCAAGAGCAATAGCAAGGATTGAAAGTACTAGATAGCCATAATCCAAGGTATCTAAGAAGTGAGGCTTATATTCTCACATTAGGATCCATATGGGATACAGGTATACTGTTAATTATTAACATTTCAAAAATATTTTAAAGGGAAGACAAAATTAGAATCACATACAAGTGAACAAACATTACATAATTTTCTGGTTTATTTTATATAGGATGTGAAGATGTAAGAGAAATGATTCTTTAGAATAGGTATTTCAGAATTAGAACCATTAGAAAAGATGTGATAAAGATATATTGCCTCTGCTTCTATTAAGTTGTAAAGATTTCAAATTTAGGGATGGGGATGGTGTTTCCTTTCCTTTCTAGTAGGATGATAGAATTAAATCAGTGAGAGGAACAAGCTGTGCAAGTTTTCCCATCCAGAACATCTCAGATATGGCAGTAATTGTCTACAATTTTTAGCTATATTTGTCCTATCTTCTTCCACCCTTTAAACACTGTATTAGCCACCTTATGACATTGTGGGTGACATGTCTTGGGCATATGTAAAGTGACAAATAGAATATGAATAAAATTTATCTACCTACTCTAAAATTCCAAAGTTGCACATCAGTCTCTGTTTCTAAGATCCAAATCCACACAGTCATATGACACACAGGCCCGTGGTTCCACACAGCAAATTCCTAAAGGGAGACTGGGCTGCAGTCATCATGTTCTGCTTCATATGTGTGGGCATCATTTGTACATCTAATACTAAAACCTGAAATGTGGCTGCTAGGCAGGTGAATTTTCTTTACACATCACCCCTGTGAGCTTTGTGTCTAAATTATCTTGCCATATAAAAGATCAGCTTGAAACTTATTGCTCACCTCTTATCTATTCAATGGTTTGATGGAACAGTGAGGAATATCGTTAAAGACAATGAGGCATCAACTCCTTTAATTATTCTCTCTTGAGAATCTTCCATTTCAGGCCATCTATTTCAGATCTGGAAGCCTGACATTTTAACCTCTTCTTGATTAAAGGTTTCTACCTCCATCTCAAAGAATGCTTACTTATATGTGGCTTCTCACAAATGGCTTAACCTTTCTGCATCTCCGTTTCATCCCTTATAAAATAAGGATAATTACAGTGGGCTCTGTCTGCCCAGCATGTGGCAGGCATGCTCCATGCATGGACTCCTTGTAAGGACTCCATATGGAGTTGCAAATTCCTCCCAAGAACAAAGACAAGACTGAAATAGAATGGCTAAAAGCCAGGCAGGCCTAAGAGCAGAGCAAAGTTGATGCTGGGAATTTAGAGGCCAGAGGTATCTTCAGCTTTTTAAACCCTACCTGAAAAAGCATCTAAAAACTATGCAAAACAAACAAAATTTATAGTTAGTATAAGGGCCAGTGAAAGGGGTCAGTAGGAAAGCATTTGCCGCGGCAGCTTGCTGTGGCAACCAAGCATGCATTCTCATGTGCACACATCATGCATGCACAGTGCTAATAAGTAAAATATTTTTAAAATTAAGTTCAAAATAATAGAATAGTTTTCTTTTTAATTTTCTTTTTTTTTTTTTTAAATTTTATCATGTGTGTGCATAGGTGCCAGGGCACATGCCTGTACGTCAAAGAACAACTTGTGGGAGACCCACGTGGAATCTACATGAATTCTCAGTTATGATAGCAAGTGCTTTTATCTGATAAACCATCTTTCAAGCCCTGATTTACTTTTTAAAGAAGTATACAACATGAAAATAGATATGATGTTATTTTCTGAGGGTAGTAAGGGGTAAAAGTGTATGGGATGCTGCCTCTATGATGGAGAAGTCAGCTGTTGTCTCTTGATTTCATCTTTAACAGTGAAAATAGCCTGTATTGCCAAAGGCTTTGCATTGGGCCTTGTCATTTTAATTTTGAATACCGCGTTTACTTCCATATTTTTAATCAACAAGTTCTTATTTTGTATTGAACTGTACCTATATCTATTTTTTTGTTTTTGTTTTTGTTTTTGTTTTTCCATGACAGGGTTCCTCCGTGTAACAACCCTAGCTGTACTGTAGACCAGGCTGGCCTCCAACCCATAGAATCCACCTGCCTCTGCCTTCTGAGGGCTGGGATTAAAGGCATGTGACTGGCCTGTATCTATTTTATCATCATTAGTGCTAAATATTTCAGTCTACAGGAAAAAGTATGTGAGGATATTTTTCATGTAATATAGAATACAAAGAGCCAATAAATCCAATAACTGTATATGCATGCTTAAAGCATTCACCCTACATTAGACATGCAATTGCTAAATGTGCTCCATACTCAGACATGAATTCATCACTAATGCTTCAAGTGTTCTGATCTAGTAGTCACTATTTAGCAAGATGTTAAAAGTCTGAATGTCTCTCTGTAACTTACCTTTCATTGAGTAGAAATGATTATCAATTAATTTTATAACCAAATTCAACCAAAGTATTGTCACACATAATATCTCTTCAATTTTGAAAGGTAAAAAAAACAAGGTCAAGGTATGGCCAGAAACGTTTATTAATAGACCACAACATTATTTTTCATTCAATAAATGATCAACTGAATCAATATTATTTTATGTAAAGGAAGTTTAAGTAAAAATAGATCATTCATTAAATTACCATTCAGTTTTCTGTATTTATCATTTTTATAAATCCCATATCTTTCTACATTTTATGAAAAAAATATTTGCCAATAAATAGTTCTTAAATGTACAGTCACATTCTTTGTTCGTTCAGTTGCTAAGAAATATTCTAGTACCTTTAAATTTCCATCAGCCATCACTAGGGTAACATGTATGGAGACCACTTGCCGAAGAAAGTAGCCCTCTGTCTTTGTGGACATCCCCACAGAGGTAAAGGGATAACACAGAACTCAACCCACTCTCACACTGTGATAGTGTCGGTGTAGGCTCTTCTAACTGACTTAACGGGGATGCCAAGTCTACAACAACAAGGACATTCTCCCTGGTGTTTTCTTGGGTGTAGTCAATATGTCCATGGCCAGGCAGCCTCCAGCCTCAAAGGTTTCCCTGAAGTATAGAAAGAGATACTGATTTCTATGCCCATAATAATAACCATCAAAGCTAACACTGTCCAATTTTCAAAAATAGCAAATTTATTTACGTTGAACTAAGCAACTCTGGAGGATATTATAATCATATCAAATCCTTTTTAATAAGTTAAAGTAAATGAAGCAGAAGGAGAATTCCACAATCTTTAGTGTAAAAGACAAATTAAGTTCTACAAGGGGTATGGTGAGCTAACATCATAAATTTATTTGACACGCTGAATAAATCCATCAAAATAAGGGTAGTTTTATATTTTATAATTTAGAAATTGACAAAATTATGAACTCACAGCACTCTTAATATCTATAGTATAATAGTATATTTCTTTGGTTTTATCAAGTATTCACAGGAACTACCTGTTTTTTCCTACATTAAAAGTATCATATCTTAGCTGTTATCAATATGGCCAACCCTCAATATTTTGAGGTTTTGGTTTCATGATTCTTCAAAATCAGCAGATTCATTGCTTACATATATCTCATTCAGATGGCCTACTATATATTAAATACGTATCCAATTTATTTAACATGTGTAATATGATGAAAATTTATTGTAAATAACATGCTGTGTTGTTTGTGTAATAATAATAATAATGGAAAAATCTGTACCTGATAAATGCAGGTGCTAATTTTTTCCATTAATGGTTTTGTTTGCTTAACTTTAAGAAGGGAGAATCATCAAATAAGAATGTGGTAAGTGTATAGCAGGGTTGTATTTCTGTTCATCTGACAGAGGATTGCTATCCAGAATATGTAAAAGACTCAAAAGCAAAGTAAAAAAAAAAATGATCCATCCCTACCCACCAAAAAAAAAAATGGGTCTGAATGGAGAGTTTTCAAAAGAGGAAAAACCTGGCTAAGAAATATTTTTAAATGTTTTTTTATTGTCCATAGAAATTAGGGAAATGAAAACTTAAAAAACAAAAACCTAAGATTTCATGGTGCATAAATCAGAATGACGAAGATCAACAAAACAACCAACAAGTTTCTGGAGGGATATGAAGGGAAGGGAACACCATTCGTTGTAGATGGAATTTCAAACGGGTACTGCCACCACCATGGAAATCAGTGTGCAGAACTCTCAAAAAGCTAAAACTACATCTACCATATTTCAAAGCTGTAACCACTCCATGGCATATTCCCAAATAACTCAGCATCCTACTCTATAGATACTCAGCCATGTTCATTGCTTCTCTATGCATAATAGCTAGGAAATGGAAACAAGTTGAGTGTTCTTCAACTGACAAATAGGTAATAAAATTCTTGTGCATATACACTATGAATTGTGATTTACCTTAAATAAAAATGAAATCATGACCTTTGTGGGCAAATGGGTAGAACTAACAAAAAAAAAAAAAAAACACATATTGAGTGAAGTAACTGTCTTAGTCTGGGTTTCTGTTGCTGTGAAGAGACACCATGACCACAGCAACTCTTATTGAGGAAAAAAAATAATTAGGACTAGCTTACAGTTTCAGAGGTTTAGTTTATTATCATCATGGTAGGACATGATGGCTTGCAGGCAGACATGGCAGTGGATGTGCAGGCAGCAGAAGGAGAGTCTAATATACTGGGTGCTGTGGATATCGCTCTATATAAATAAAGCACTGATTGGCCAGTGACCAGGCAGGAAGTATAGTAGGGACAAGGGGAGAGGAGAACTGAGGAAGGTGGAAGGAAAGAGGAACCAGTTGGAGCCCCGCCAGGACAAGGAAGATGTAAAGTACCGATAAGCCACGAGCCATGTGGCAAAGTAAAGATTTATAGAAATGGGCTAAATATAAGAGTAAGAACTAGACAATGATAGGCCTGAGCTAATGGCCAAGCAGTTTAAGTAATGTAAGCATCTGTGTGCTTATTTTATAAGTGGGCTCCGGGACTGGCAGGACTTGATGGGACCCTGAGAAAAGGGCTCTCCAGCAACAGCTGGGCGTGGCTTGAGTTCATAGGAGACCTCAAAGCCTGCCTCCGCAGTACTACACTTCCTCCAACAGGGCAAAACCTACTCCAACAAGGCCACATCCCCTTATAGTGTCATTCTCTGTGGGCTAAGCATTCAAACACATGAGTCTCTGGGGGCCATACCTATTCAAACCACCGCAGTAACCCAGACCCAGGAAGAAAACATCTCTGTTTATTCTCATCTGATGCTCTTAGCTCCAAATCATCAGAAACTGGCACATATTCTAGAATAATGGTTAAGATTTTTTTGGTTTTTGTTTTTAGTTTTTTTCTGCCTGATCAGAGAATATCTCATGTCTTTTATCATTAACAGCAAGACCTCAGACAAATGAATAGCACTCTTGTTTAGATCTGTCTGGAGGTAAAAGCCAGAATGTCAGAGATTTCTCCTTTTTTTTTTTTTTTTTTTTTTTTTTTTTTTTTACATCCCGACTGCTGTTTCCCCTACCTCTCTTCTCAGTCCTTCCAGCCCCCCTCCTCTGTTTCTGTTCAGAGAAGGGCAAGCCTCCCATGGGTATCACAAAGCATGGCATATCAAGTTGCAGTAAGATTAAGCCTTAATACTAGGCCTGCCCTTTTATTAAGGCTGGGTAAGACAATCTAGTATGAAGAAGAGGTTCCTCAAAGCCATCCAAAGCATTAGGGATAGCTCTTGCTCCTTTTGTTAGGAGTACCACAAGTGTACAAACTACACAACTGTCACATAGATGTAGAGGACTTAGGTCGGTTCCATGCAGGCTCCCTGGTTGTCAGTTCAGGCTCTATGAGCTTCTATGAGCCCAGGTTATTTGTTTCTGTGAATTTTCTCGTGATGACCTTGACACCTGTGAGTACTACAGTCCTTACTCCCTATTTTCAGCAGGATTTATGGAGCTCAGCCTAATGTTTAGCTGTGGATCTTTGCATCTGTTTTCATCAGTTACTGGATTTGAAGGCTCTCTGATGACAATTGGGGTAGTCACCAAACTGAGTGTAGCAAAATATTGTTAGGCATCATTACATTGAAAAGTTTTTTTCTCCAACAATGTTTAGTTCTATCCTAGGTCTCTGGGGCTTCCAACCTCTGGGTCCTGAAACTCCAGGCAGTGTCAGGAGTGGACTCACTCTTGTAGTCTAAGTCTGAGACTGGACCAGTCATTGGTTGGCCACTCCCCCAATTTATGTGCCTCCCTTACTCTCTCCATTCCCACCCTACACACACATCCCATAGGCAGGACAGATTGTAGGTCAAAGGTTATGTAGCTAGGTTGGTGTCCCAACCCCTCCACTGGAAGTCTTGCCTAACCACAGGAGATGGCCAGTTCAGGCTATATGCGTCCACTATTTCTAGGAATCTTAGAGGGGGGTGGGGGTCATCCTTGTAGATTCATGGGCATTTGCCTTGCATGAGGTTTCTACCTGACCCAGAAAAGCCCCACCACCCCTTTTCAGTCATCTCTTTCAGTACCCTCCCCCTCCACCCACCCTTCAATAACATTCCTCAAGTTCCCACCCACACCCCTCCCCCAGTTGACCCAGGGAGATTCATGCATTTCCCCCCTTGGGCTCTCCTTGTTATTTAGCCTTTCTGGGTCTGTGGATTGTAGCATGGTTATCCTTTACAGCTAATATCCACTTATGAGTGAGTACATATCATGTTTGTCTTTCTGGATCTGTGTTACTTCACTCAGGATAATTTTTTCTAGTCCATTCGTTTGCCTTCAAATTTCATGATGTCATTGTTTTTAACAGCTGAATAATACTCCATTGTGTATATGTACTACATTTTCTTTATCCATTCTTAGGTTGAGGGGCATCTAAGTTGTTTCCAGGTTCTGGCTATTACAAATAAAGCATCTATGAATACAGTTGAGCAAGTATCCTTGTGGTATGATTGAGCATCCTTTGGGTATATGCCCAAGAGTTGGTATCACTAGGTCATGAGATAGATTGGGTCTCACTTTTCTAAGAATCTGCCATATTGATTTCCAGAGTGACTGTACAAGTTTGTACTCCCACCAGCAGAAGAAGAGTGTTCCTCTTGCTCCCACCCTCTCCAGAATAAGCTGTCACTTGTGTTTTTAATCTTAGCCACTCTGACAGGTGTAAGATGGAATCTCAGAGCTGTTTTGATTTACATTTCCCTGATGGCTGAGGATGTGGAACATTTCTTTAAGTGTTTCTTGGCCAATTAAGAATCCTTTTTTGAGAATTATCTGTTTAGATTTATACCTCATATTTAACTGGATTTTTTTATGTCTAGTTTCTTGAGTTTTTTTTTTTATATATATATATTTTGGAGATCAGCTCTCTGTTGGATGTGAGGTTGGTAAAAATTTTTACCGTTCTGTAGGCTGCCATTTTCTCCTACTGACAGTGTCCTTTGCCTTCCAGAAGCTTTTCAGTTTTATAAGATACCATTTATTAATCTCAGTGTCTGTGCTACTGGTGTTCTATTCAGGAAGTTATCTCCTGTACCAATGCATTCAAGGCTATTCCTCACTTCCTCTTCTATCAGGTTTGGTGTAACTGAATTTATGTTGAAATCTTTGGTCTACTTGGACTTGAGTTTTGTGTAGGGTGATAGATATTGATCTATTTGCATTCTTCTAAATGCCTACATCCAGTTATAACAGCACCATTTGTTGAAGATGCTTTCTTTTTTCCATTGTAAAATTTTGGCTTCTTTGTCAAAAATCACAAGTTCATAGGTATGTGGATTTATGTCTGGATCTTCAATTTGATTCCATTGACCCACTTGTTTGTTTTTAAGCTAATGCCATGCTGTTTTTGTTACTGTAGCTCTGTAGTAGAGCTTGAGACCAGGGATGGTGATACCTCTGGTAGTTCCTTCATTGTACAAGATTGTTTTAGCTACCATGAGTTTTTTTTTTTTGTTGTTGTTGTTTTTCCAAAAAGAGTTGAGTATTGTTCTTGCAAGGTTTGTAAAGAATTATGTAGGACACAGAGAAACCCTGTCTCGAAAACCAAAAAAAAAAAAAAAAAAAAGAATTATGTAGGAACTTTTTTATGGGGATTGCATTGAATCTGTAGATTGCTTTTGGTAAAATGGCCATTTTTACTATGTTAATCCTACCAATCTATGAGCATGGAGATCTTTTCATCTTCTGATATCTTCAGTTTCTTTCTGCAAAGACTTGAAGTTCTTGTCATATAGGTCTTTCACTTGTTGGTTAGAGTTACCCCAAGATATTTATTTGTTTGTGGCTATTGTAAAGAATATTGTTTTCCTGATTTCTTTCTCAGACCTTTTATCTTTTGTACATAAGAGGCTACTGATACTTTTTTTAAGTTAATCTTGTATCCAGCCACTTCACTAAAGGTGTTTGTCAGCTGTACAAGTTCCATGGTAGAAATTTTGGGGTTGATTATGTATACTGTCACATCATCTGCAAATAATGATACTTTGACCTCTTCCTTTCTGATTTATATTCCCTTGATTTCCTTTAGTTGTCTTATTGATCTAGCTAGAACTTCAAGTATTATATTGAATAGGTAAGAGAGCGTGAACAACCTCATCTTGTTCCTGACTTTAATGAAGTTTCTTTGAGTTTCTCTCCATTTAGTTTGGTGTTGACAATTGGCTTGCTGTAAATTGCTTTTATTATGTTTAGTCATGTCCTTTGTATTCCTGATATCGCCAAAACTTTTATTATGAGGGGGTGTTGGATTTTGTCAAAAAACTTTTTCAGCATCTAAGGAGATAATTACATGGATTTTTTTTCTTTCATTTTGTTTATATGATTCATTACAATGACAGATTTTCTTATGTTGAATCATCCCTGCATCTCTGGGTCTGCATCACTTGATCATGGTAGATGATCTTTTTTCAGTGTCATCTTGGATTCAGTTTGCCAGTATTTTATTAAGCACTTTTTCATTTTACACACCAACAGATCCCCCTCTTTCCTCATCCCTCTCCTGCAGCCTCCCTCTCCCAACTTACCTACTGCTATCCCCCACACACAAGAAGGCAAGGCCTCCCATGGGGAGGCACATGTACTAGAGGCAAGTCCAAGCCCTTCCCCCTGCCTCAAGCCTGCATGAGGTGTCCCATCATAGGTAGTGGGCTCCAAAAAGCCCACTCATTCACCATGGATAGATTCTGATTCTATTGCCAGGGGACCTTGTGGTATTGTATTCCCCCAAATATTGTGCATGCTAATAAACTTATCTGGGGTCAGAGACAGAGCAGCCACACTATTAAACATAAAGGATAGGCAGTGGTAGCACATGCCTTTAATTCTAGCATTCCAGAGGCAGAAATCCATGTGTTCAAGGATACAGACAGGCATGGTGACTCATCATACCTTTAGTCCCAGAAAGCCAGCCTTTAATCCCAGGGAGTGGTGGTAGAAAGCAAAAAAGTATATAAGGCGTGAGGACCAGAAACTAGAAGCATTTGTTTGGTTAAGCATTTGGCTGGTTAAGCTTTCAGGCTTCTAGCAGCACAGTTCAGCTGAGAGCCATTCTGGATGAGGACTCAAAGGCCTCCAGTCTGAGGAAACAAAACCAGCTGAGGATCCAGCAAGGTGAGGTAATTGTGGCTTGTTCTGGTTCTCTGATCTTCCAATTCACCCCAATACCTGGCTCAGGTTTGATTTTATTAATAAGAACTTTTAAGATTCGAGCTACAGGACCTCCCAAACAGTTGAGTACTTTTGGTCTGTAATTTTCTTTCTTTGTAGAGTCTTTTGGTATTAGCTCTTCTTTGAAAGCCTGGTAGAATTGGTAGAATTCTTTGCTAAAGCCATCTGACCTTGAGTTTTGTTTTGGTATTTTTTTGTTTTTTGTTTGTTTGTTTGTTTTGTTTTGTTTTTTTTGCTGTTGTTGGTTTTTGATTGGGAGAATTTTAATGACTTAGGGGCTATAGATCTATCCAAATTATGTATCTGATCTTGATCTAATTTTCATGTGTGGTATCTATTAAGAAATTGGTCCATTTGCTTTTAGATTTTCCAATTTTGTGGAATTTGGGTTTTTGAAGTATAATCTAATGATTCTCTGGATTTCCTTAGTATCTGTTGTTATGTCTCCCTTTTCATTTCTAAGTTTGCTAATTTGGATATTCTTTCTCTACTTTTTATATAGTCTGGATAAAGGTTGGACTATCTTGTTAATTTTCTCAAAGAATCAACTCTGTTTTATTGATTCTTTGAATTGTTTTGTTTCTATTTTATTGATTTAATTATTTTCTACTCTCTACTCCTCTTAGATGTGTTTGCTTCTTTTTGTTCTATAGCTTTCAGGTGTGCTGTTAGTTAATAGTATAAAATTTCTCCAAATTCTTTATGCAGGCACTTAGTGCTATGAACTTCCTCTTAGCACTGCTTCCGTTGTGTCCCATAAGTTTGGGTATGTTGCACATTCATTTTTATTGAATTCTAGGAAGTCTTTAATTTCTTACTTTACCCAGTGGTAATTCCGTGGAGAGTTGTTCAATTCCTATGAGTTTTTAGGCTTTCTGTAGTTTGTGTTGTTGCTGAACTCCAACTTTACCCATGGTGATCTGGTAAGACACAGGGGCTTATTTCACTTTTTTTTTCCTGTATCTGTTAAGACTTGCTTTGTGACTGAGTGTGGGGTCAATTTTGGAGAAGGTTCTCTGAGGTGCTGAGAAGGTGAATCATTCTGTAGATATCTGTTAGGTCCATTTGAGACATAGCATCTGTTAGGTCCATTATTTCTATGTTAGCTTTGTATCTGGCAGACCTGACCATTGGTGAGAGTGGGGTGTTGAAGTCTCCCACTATTATTGTGTGGGGTTCAATGTGTAATTTAAGCTTGAGTAATCTTTCTTTTACAAATGTGGATGCCCTTATATTTGGGACAAAGATGTTTATAATTAAGACATCATTTTTGTTTATTTGTCCTTTGATGAATATGAAATGTCTTTCTCTATCTCTTTTGATTAATTTTGGTTTGAAGTCTATTTTGTTAGAGAGTAGGTTAGCTACACCAGCTTGTTTCTTAGGTCTGTTTGGTTGGAAAATCTATTTCTAACCCTTTACTCTGAGGTAATGCCTGTCTTTGGTGTTGAGATATGTTTTCTGTACACAGCAGAAGTATGGACCCTGTTTCATATCCTTTCTGTTTTTTTTAATTGACAAATTGAGTCCATTGATATTGAGAGATATTAATGAACAGTGATTTTTAATGCCTGCTATGTTGTTGTTGTTAGTGGTGGTGGTGGTAGTGGTGATGGTGGTGGTGGTGGTATGTGTCTGTGTGCTTCCTTTCTTTGGATTTTTCTGGTGTGGGATTATCTATTGCCTGTGTTTTCATGGGTGTAGCTAACTTCCTTGGGTTGGAGCCTTCCTTCTAGTACCTTCTCTAGGGTTGGATGTATGGATAGATACTGATTAAATTTGGTGCTGTCATGAAATGTCTCTTCTTCATCTATGATGATTGAAAGTTTTGCTGGATATATTAGTCTGGGCTGGTAACCATGGTCTCTTAGAGTCTGCAAGACATCTGTCTAGGCTCTTCTAGCTTTTAAAGTCTCCATTGAGGAATCAGGTGTAATTTTGATACCTTTATATGTTTCTTGGCCTTTTGCTTTGCAGGTTTTAATAATCTTTCTTTACTCTGTATGTTTAGTGTTTTGGTTATTGTGTGGTGAGGGGAATTTTTTTTCTGGTCCAGTCTATTTGTTGTTCTGTAAGCTTCTTGTACTTTGTTGGCATGTCTCTCTTTAAGTTTCATTATTATACCAACTGCAACTAGTAATAGAGCTGCCAAGAAATTATTTGAGACAATTTAATCAGGATCCCACCTCAGTAGGAAAAGATGAAAAGAGAATCTTACATAAAAGCAGGATACTGGAGATTAAATCTTCATTGATGGCAGTTCAGTGGACTTAATTGGTGTTTTTCTAGGACCTACTATGTGGTTCAGCATGCAAAACTGCAAGAGATACCCAGATAAAATTACTTTTAAGTCTGAAAATGACAGCAGGGTGAGGGTGATAGACTCAAACAAACTGTAATGTACTGAGTGATAAAAATGACATCTCAAGGGTCCATGGAAATTGTCCATTGGAGCTGAGAAGAAAGATTATTTTGCACTAAAGTAGTTTCCTTTAAATCTTGTGAAAAAGATGGCATGATAATTTATAAGTACTATTGTTTAATAATGAATTTATTTTTATAAAGAAATTTTTCTTTTTATTTTATGTATGTGTATGAGTGTCTGCCTGAAAGTGTATGTATGTCCCACATGAGTGTAGGGTGCCTGTAGGGGCCAGAAGAGAGTAACAGATTCCCTGTAACTGGAGTTACCAGTGGTTGTGAGGTGGCAGATCAGTGCAGTGCCTAGAACAAGACATGGGTTATCTACAAGAGCAGCAAGTGCTCTCAACCACTGGGGCATCCTGCCAGCTCTAATAATGAATTCTGTCAAGAACTTGTAAACTAATCCAAGTTTAATAACCTAAATTTAGAAAGTGAAAGTAGTTCAGTGTCATTGAAAGTTGCTCTAATTTCTATTTACTTGACTATTTGATTTATATTCTCTCTCTCTCTCTCATACACACACACACACACACACACACATGCACGCACGCACGCACGCACGCATGCACGCACGTGCACACACACACGCACACATGCATGCACGCATGCACATCAAGCAGAATAGACCATTCTTTCTTACCCCTCCAAACTGCTGAACCTCAGGAAGAAGACCAAGGGTTAAGCATTGGTTGATATTTTGCATCTATCAAGCAACTCCTCACTCAGAGTCTCAGGCTACTTGGTCCTATTTCTAGAGTGGCTTGCCCCATATAGGCCATAATAAAGTTTGTAAATTGTCTAACTTAGCTGTTCAGCTGCTGTAGTCTAAAGTAAAGGAAACAATATGTAAGTGGGTCAGTTCTAAAATTAATTTAGCCTAACTTTTCCTGAAAACACTAAAAATATTACTATCATAAGGGCCAAAATATCATCACCAAGCACATAGAAACAAGCCCAAGAGAATACCTTCCCAGCATGCTCTGGTCCTGCTTATCACACAAGAAAGGTGGGGCTTTGGCTATTAGGCAAATGAAAGTAGGCTAAAAGATCATAGCATAGTTAAATATTGATCAGAAGTAACACTTCTAGGGAGTTAATCATTTGCCATACACTCATTTAATCTTTCAACAATTCAAAAGGGTGGAATCATTGTTACATTGACTTACAGAAATTAATTTTGTATAATAGTTGTAATTGGACTTCCAACCAATATACCAAAATGTGTGCCTTTAATTACCTATACCATAGTATACAATATTAGTTTCCCTGGTATCTAGTCATTGTTTATTAAACAACTAGTCTATGCCAATCACCATGCTAGATAGGATGGATAGAAAGATTAGGCTCTCATCTTTATATAGCTAATATAATTATGCACATTGTTACTGACTGAATTGTATAGTTCCCAAAGATCATGTGCCAAAGCCTTAATCAATATGTCTATATTTGGAGACAAGAACTCTAAGGACACAATTAAGTTTAAATTAGGTCCCAGTACAATAGTCCTTGCCTATAGCTGAAGATGATACCCCAGATATGTACACACATGAAAAAAGAATCATATGAAGACACAATGATGAGGACCATTTGCATCACAAATAGGGAATCTTCAACTGTTACCAACCTAGTCAACCCCGGAATCGTGGTCCTCGGCATCCAGTAAGATGAGTATTTTCTTAAGCCACTAAGGCTGTGGCATGCTGTATGACTGGCCTAGAAGGCTAATGCTGAGATAGATACTGTCCCACTTCCTGCAAAATAATGTGGGAAGAACCAATAGATGAAGAAGTGAGTCCATCCATTTCTTTATTTTTGCTGGACTTCTATTTCATCATTATGCCTCCCCTGCATTGTCTATTAGCGCAGGCTGCCTGATCAAGTTTAAAACTATATAACAACAGAAATAACTTGGCAACAGTCAGTAATTGTAGAAAACTTTGTTGTTTCTCAGGTTTTTTCCTCTTTTGTGTAACTCCTCTATCCCAGATTCTTCTCAATTGGGCATCTAAGAGAGAAAACGGCTAGGCAGCAAGTTCCCTATATGCAGTCATCTGGAACTGCTAGTGTCCTAGTGATACTTTATAAGCATGGACTCTGGATGTTATATAGTCCTCAATAATTCAGTGTGAGCTAGACCATGATGAAATGCTCTTTTGTCTTCTACAATGTGCCAGTGTTTCCCCAAACAGTTTCAGGCTCAGGCTCACTTCTGCTCAGATTGTTGCTATAAACACTGAGCTTTGTACCAGCCTTGGTGGTCCACCACAGAAACACTTCCTCCTGTTGGCAAGTTGCCAGTCAGACTCAGCTATTCTGAGACCTGTAATACACAGGAAAGGGTAAGCGAGGTGGGAAAATAAAATGCCAAGGTATACCTTTAAAATTACTGCTGTAGTCGATGTCTAGCCGGTATGATCCAAGGAAAAGAAAGAGAAGGCCCTATCTGCAGAGAGTCCCAAATGAGAACATGGCACAGGGCATTGCCTCCCACTGTTTCCAGTGATATCTTCTCTCATGGAAATGAAGCAGCTGTTCTATGTATTTCCCGCCCCCCTCTACTCCTTTTATTACCACATACCTCCAGGACTTGAAAGAACAGGCTTCTTTCATATTCTCTTCCTGTCTAGAATGCTTACATAAAACTCCATGAACTAGACTCCAAGTCTATGTTAATAATGAGTAAAATGAAATCTGCAAAGTGTGGTTCACATTCATTGTAGCCAGACTATTGCCTTGCTGCAAATTCTTTTTGGAATGCTAATTATTACTGGTCATTTATTTTCACTCATTTTAGAAGAAGTCCCAATATACATTGAAACACGGGTTCTCTCTAATAGGAAAGGGTTTAGAAAGGCAAAAGTGAACACCACATTACCACTATGTGACATACAGATCCTTCAGCTTGCTGAGTAGATAGGCTGAATGATTTATTCCCACTCTATAGTGCTGCTGAGAAAAGTAACATTCAAGCTGAATCTATGAGATGAATGGGATATTTTTATAAAATGTTTCTATGAGCAGTTCAATTTTAAAATGTGTGACCAGTGGCTCATTTCTAAACTAGGCACATTTTTTTTTTAATCACCAGGGTATAAACATCACCAGCAGCAAGAGAGCCGGAGAACTATTAATCATAGCCAATAAGTGCAAGGCATCAAAACTGTTCCATCAGTCCACAAGCACATTTGCCACTACCAAGCAACCCACATACATGAAATTGAAAATGTTTATCTTACCTGGTCTTGATTTAATTTTGGTATGTGGTACCTATCCAGGAAATTGTTCATTTCTTTTAATTTTTCCAATTTTGTGGAGTATAACTTTTTGAAGTATGACCCTATGACTTTCTGGATTTCTTCAGTGTCTGTTATGTCCCACATTTCATTTCTAATTTTGTTAATTTGGATATTCTCTCTCTGCCTTTTGGTTAGTTTGGGTAGGGTTTTGTCTATCTTGTTGATTTTCTCAAAGAACCAACTCATTATTTCATTTATTTTTTTGTATTGTTCTCTTTGTTTCTATTTATTGATTTCAACCCTCAATTTGATTATTTCCCTTTCTCTATTCCTCCTGGGTGAGTTTGCTACTTCTTGTTCTAGAGCTTTCAGGTGTGCTGTTAAGTCACTAGTGTGAGATTTCTCCAAATTCTTTAAATGGACATTTAATGGTATAAACTTTCCTCTTAGCACTGCTTTCATAGTGTCCCATAAGTTGGGGTATGTTGTATATTCATTTTCATTGAATTCTAAGAAGTCTTTAATTTCTTTATTTATTTCTTCCTTGACCCAGTGGTGATTCAGCTGAGCATTATTAAGTTTCCATGAGTTTGTAGGCTTTCTGTAATTTGTGTTGTTGATGAATTCTAACTTTAGGCCATGGTGATCCAATAAGATACCGGGGATTATTCTAATTTTTTTGCATCTGTTGAGATTTGCTTTGTGACCAAGTATATGGTGGATTTTAGAGAAGATTCCATGAGGTGCTGAGAAGAAGGTATATTCTTTTGTGTTTGGGTGGAATGTTGTATAGATGCCTGTTAAGCCTATTTGAGTTATAACATCTGTTAGTTTCTTTATTTTTCTGTTAGGTTTTTCTCTGGCAGACCTGACCATTGGTGAGGTTGGGGTGTTGAAGTCTCCCACTATTAGTGCATGGGGTTTGATGTGCAATTTAAGCTTCAGTGATGTTTCTTTTACATATGTGGGTACCCTTGTATTTGGGGCATAAATGTTCAGAATTGAGACTTAATCTTGGTGTACTTTTCCTGTGATGAAGACGAAATGTCCTTCATCTCTTTTGATTGATTTTAGTTTGAAGTCTATTTTGTTAGATATTAGGATAGCTATACCAGCTTACTTCTTAGGTCCATTTGACTGCAAAGTTTTTTTTTTTCCTAACCCATTGCACTGAGGAAACTTGTACAGCCACTGTGGAAATCAGTATGGCAGTTCCTCAGAAAATTGGGAATCAATCTACCTGAAGACGCAGTAATACCATTCTTGGGCAATTATACCTAAACAATACTCAATGACACTACAAGTACACTTACTCAACTATGTTCATAGCAGCATTATTCATAATAACCAGAACCTGGAAACAACCCAGATGTCCCTCAACCAAAGAATGTATAAAGAAAATGTAGTGCATTTGTACAATGGAGTATTACTCAGCTGTAAAAAAAAAAATATCATGAAATTTGTAGGCAAGGATGGAACGAGAAAAAATCATCATGAGTGAGGTAACCCAGACTCAGAAAGACAAACATAGTATGTACTCACTCATAAGTGGGTGCTAGACATAAAGCAAAGGATAACCAAACTGCAACCCACAGCTCCAGAGAAGCTAGGCAACAAGGAAGACCTTAAGAAAGATGCATGGATTGCCCTGGGAAAGAGAAAGAGATGAGATTTTTGGGGTAAACAAGGAGTTGGGGGGGGGTGCGGCAAAGGGCAGAGGATGGAGGATGACAACATGAGCCAATGGGATGGACTAGTTGGGGGAGGGATGAAGTGGTAGAGCAATGAAAGAGATATCTGGATAGAGGGAGCCATTAGGGAGCTGGGGAGAAACCTGATGCTAGGGAAATTCCCAGGAATCCACAAGAATGACCCCAGCTAAGACCCAAGCAATAGTGGACAGGGTGCCTGAACTGGCCTTCCTCTGTAATCAGATTGGTGAGTACCCTAACTATCATCACAGAACCTTCATTTAGTAACTGATGGAAGAAAGTGCAGAGACCGACATTCAAGCACAAGGCTGAACTATAGGAGTCCAGTGGGAGAGAGAGAAGAGGGGTTATATGAGCAAGGGGGCGGGGTCAAGATCATGATGGGGAAACCCACAGTGACAGATGCCCTGAACTTGTGGCAGCACAATGACACTAGACTGACAGCTGGGAAGCCTGCCTGGAACCAAACTAGGACCTCTGCACGTGGGCAACAGTTTTGTTGCCTGGTCTGTCTGTGGGACCCCTGGCAGTGGGACAAGGCTCTATCCCTGGTACATGAGCTGAGTTTTTGAAGCCCATACCATATGGGGGGATGCCTTGCCTGGGGTGGGGGCTGGGGAAGTGTTGGTCCTGCCTCAGTTGAACTTGCCAGGCATTGTTAACTCCCTGTGGGAGACCTTACTTTTGCTGAGGAGTGGATGGGGATGGTTCTGAGGAGCTGATGTGGATGGGTTGGGGGAGGTAGGGGTGGGGGGGCGGAAGGAGGTGGAACTGTGGTTGGTATATAAAATTCATAAAAAATAAATTAATAAAAAAATAAGTAAAAATTAAAAAAAGAAAAATAATTGAGTCACAGAAACCCTCCCACCCCTCCAAAAAAAGGAAAAAGAAAAAGGAAAAAGAAAATGTTTACCTTGCAGCAGGATATGTGTGGTTTGGAAGAAAAGAAAAGCTGAAATCACCAAGAATTATAAAATATATATCCTAAATTATGAAAGTCCATCTTGTTACAGAGAACTCTTGACTAATTCCATACTACTGGCTCTTCCAGTCAGCTGAAGAGTATAGTCGTCTTGTTTGCACTCCCCGAGAAAATGATGCCAAATGATTGTGTCCAGGTGTGTGCAGAGTGAAATTAATTAACAGTTTGTACACAGAAACTTGTTAGCAAAAATATTCTTCTGGCAAGAGACTGGAGAAATGGTTCAGCTGTTAAGAGCTTTTGTTGCTGTTAAAGAGAATCAGACTTTGGTTCACAGCATCAGATGGCTCATAATAATCTATAACTCCAGTTTCAGGATATCCAATGCCCTCTTCTCACCTCTAAGTGTACAAGGCATGCACATGGCACACACATTCATGCAAGCAAAATATTTATGCAAATAAAATAAATGTAAATATAAAAATGTGTTACTACTTAAAATTCCAAAGATAACAACAAATTTCAGTATGCTATAGTTGTTGCTAATTATGAAAGTGGCTATATACTCATTATCCTTAAATTTCATACCACAGTAAGCTCAAAAGCTACAGTTCTGAAACTTTTATTTAGATTTATTCCTTTAACTGTTTTTTGTTTTGTTTTGTTTTGTTTTTGAGACAGGGTTTCTCTGTGTAGTTTTGGTGCCTGTCCTGGATCTCGCTCTGTAGACCAGGCTGGCCTCGAACTCACAGAGATCTACCTACCTAGCTCTGCCTCCCAAGTGCTGGGATTAAAGGCATGTGCCACCACCACCTGGCTCCTTTAACTTCTTAAGATTAACTCTTATCTACAGTCCATTTCAGGGTGAGGAGATGGATCAACGGTTCATTTCAGGCAGCCATAAGGGCCTGAATTTGAACCCACACAATCCATTTAAAGGCTGGGTGCAGTGTTGCACACCTGTAATCTCTGTGCTCCTATGGAGGTATAGGGAGCAGGGAAAGATTGACCCCAGAAGTTCACAAGCCAGCTTATAACTGCCCTGTGCAATAATGAACAGCAGAAGAGAGACCCTGATCTCAAGAGAGGTAGAAGACTTGGAGCAACACCTGAGGTTGTTCTGGAAGTTCTACACGTACACTGTGTTATGTGCAGGCTTGTACTCTCACAGACCAATACGCACATGTACACTCATACACACAGACACACATACAAATCTGTTTCATTGAATTTTGAAAGTAGTACATGAACAATACTGAGAAATACAGAAAACATATGGTAATGAGCAAATTATGAGCAAATATAACAGTGTCTTTTATTCATTGATCATCAGAGTATTATAATGACCATAAATTGAAAATACAAGCTTTTCCTACTATTCTGATGACCATAATATGGGATAAAGAAACATATATTTTATTTTTATTGTTTTTTGCTCAAATTTTATGAGGATAGTACATAGTTTCTTTATGAATTGTAGATACTATCCAACAGTGCCAAAAAATCACAACTTCCTCTTAAAACTTTATGAAATTTTGTCCAATCTAACTCAAATATGTTGACAACATTGGAGCCCAGAAATTAATATATAGTGTATAAGCCCAGGATATCATAGATTTCCTCTTAATGTGAACAATATTTGAAATGAAATAACAGAGGCCTAATTGAACAGATATCTATTCATCTATATATCTATTAGCAAACATATCAACAACATACAGCAATATGCAAAACAGCAGAACCCTTCACTTACTACACCCCTTCAATGCATATACTATGAAACTAAGCTTCATAAGTTCTAGTTCCATCTCTACCCTGTAATATATGGTCGTGGAAATATAGCCTACTCTGAGTTTCACCTGAAGAATCAAAATAATCACACTATTTGCAAAAAAAGAGGACAGTTTACAAGTTTAAATAATTCCAGGAATCCTTAGAACAAAATTGGAGCACATGATAAGCACTTGGAGAGTAAGTCCTCTTACTAATCCGATTACTTTTTGAAATAGTAGAAATGGACTAACTTTTAACTAGGAGCAGTTTCATCTAAGATGACTGTCTCCTCATTTTCTTTCATTGCTTCAGAGGTGGCGTTGTGATGTTTACTTCAGATCAAAGAAATTTTCCCAAACTTACTTAACAGTTTCACCTTTAAATCTCAACTTCAGTGGTGTTTTGCAGATTTGGCAAGTTAGAAACTTAACACATGATCCTTGTTTAGTTCCTTGGGCAGTAATGTTCTCAGCAAGAAGTTGAGAGCATGAAGTAAAGAGAATCCCAAGAGATCTAAGGCAATTTCCCTCTCATTAAGGTAAGCATGATCCTAGTTTTCATGTCTGGATTGTAAACTCCCTAAGAACCTAGATCACTTCTTTTTTTGTATTTGTTTTTCAAATGTCTGCTTGTTTTTAGTTTATGTGGTTAAATGCTTGGCTGCCTGAATGCAAATGTCTACCACATGTATGTTTGTTGCTGGGGAAGTCCAGAAGGAGGTGTCGGATACCTGGAATTGGACTAACAGACAATTGTGAGCCACCACGTAGATGCTCAGAATAAAACTTGGGTCCTTTGCAAGAGCCACAGTTACTCTTACATGCCAGCTCTCCATTACTGTCATCAATTTTTAAAATAATTCATTTTCAACTGTTGTGAGGCTTAGTATTCTATCAGAGATAAAAATGTGTGTGGCAAAGTGGGAAAAGAGAAGGATGATTTTCATGTAATGTCAATTAAAAGTTTTGCCAAGACAAAAGCAGACACACACACACACACACACACACATTTTTACTCTCTTGTTATTTAGTCCTCCCTTACCTGTTCTTCACTGTGTAGCCCAGGCAGGCCTCAAGCTGGTAACCCTGCTGCTCCAGGTTCTCAAATTCTGGAATTACAGGAATGTACTCTGATGACCAGGCACAAGAAGAAAACTATTTCTGCATCCTTAAACAAGTCTTCTTACATACCTAGAATCCCTTTTAGAAGACAAATGGGTTCTTAGGGAAGTCTCCCTTAGGAAAGCATGCAAGTAGCACATGTATGGGGGAAAGTGAAAGGTGTAGAAGTAAAAGTGATCACCGTCCAGTGTGTTCATATTCAAATACATGCATGGAAACAGATCTCACCTGAGGCTATTGAGATAAGCTAGCATTTCAGGAACACTAAAACTACAAGAAGAAAGTGCTGCAAATCTTCTGGAGCAGAATGAGATTGTTTTCATATTGTGAAGTTGAACAGTCATCTGGACAGCTGGCATATATCTGCACTAGCCCTCAGTGTCAGCCCACAGAGGCTGCTGTGGTTTGAGCATGAAATGGTCCCGCTTATGTATGAGTTTGAACACTTGGCCTCCAGCTTGGAGCATTATTTGGGAGTTTGTGAACATCAGGAGGTGGAGGTTCAATGGAAGAATTGGAAGGGAGGTGTTGAAACTAATAATCTGGCCCCACTTCCTGTTCTTTCTGTTTCCTGGTTCCTGAGAATGTGTAAAAGGAGCCTCATGTGCTTGTCATCAGAACTGGCAGCTGCTCCAGACTGGCCATTCCTTCCCCACTCTTATAGACTGTATCCCATCAATATACAAACCAAAACAAAGTTGCTTCTTCGCAAGAATTTTGTCATAGCTAGAAAAGGAATCAATATTATAGCCACATCTTGAGTAGTACTGTATGGTAGCAAGAAATGTGCCCTATGCATGCCTCGCCACATAACAAAGACAACTACTGTGCAGGTTGATAGCATTCAGTGGTGGTACACAGAGGAGTGAGGAGCAGGGTTAAGGTGGGAGTAAGAGCTGATCAAGAAAAGACATTGTTGTCCTGTATTGGACAGATGAAAATCTAGTCCAAGGCCAGGATAATGGGACCCATTACAGCCTGGCAGAATTTACCAGAGAGTAAGAGACCTGGGGTTGTTGGCAGAAAGCTGTCGAGTCACCAACGTTGACAAAGGAATCTATTTCTGGAGATAGGTCTCAAAAGCAGAACGATGAAGTAAGGGAGATGAGAATGTCATCTGACAACAAAATTGTTTGAGAAGCCATTTAAGGTCTTCATTCACTCTGAAATGCCTTTCTTCTATCCTCCTGAGCTATCAGTGCCTTTGACTGCTCCGTGCACTTCAATTATGTTTTCCCAGAAGACTCCTTTCCTTGCTTCGTGTAACATGCACCATGAGACAATCTTCCTGTCTGGGAATCATAGGCATGTTTTATATCCCATGCTGTGCTTTGTTTTCCTCCTTGGAATATGTCAATATCTACATACCATGAATCTTACTCATCAATGCTACTGTCTGTCTTTCCCATTAGCCCTTACTTTCCATGAGGATAGAGGTTGATTTGTTTTACTATTACTTGATATCTAGGGCCAAGGACAATTACTAGTGTATTATCTGGGTTTTACACTGCTTGGTTCAATGATTTGGTGACTTGGTGCACCTTTGCCATCTCAAATGGTTAGCTCCTTCATGGGAGAAAAAAAAACACCAAAACGAAATCCCATTTAGTAATCATTCTTACCACAATTCTTGAATCACTTTCATGCTACACTGAAAAATCTCTCTCTTGTGTTCTAATCTCTTGTAGTTTTTCTAGGTGACTAGAAATTATTCTGGAACAAACAAACAACTATGTATGTCAATGAGGATGGCACAAGTTAATATAAATGTAATCTAGACACTATTTTCCATTGTAGGGTACTTCATTGACTCATCCCAAAGAATGAGTAATAGAGAATAATAATCAGGAAAAGTGGCAGTAATTTAGAAGAAAACTGGGGACAAGAGAGAGCTAACCTTACATTATGGGAAAATTACCTTGCCTTCTGTGTCAACCTTGGGTCATTTTGTAGCTGACTCATTGTAAAAATAAAGATGAGTAAATTCCATAGCAGTTCATTTAGAAAATAACTTTTAGAATGGATGTGGATTTTGCCGAACGAATTTTTATTCTACTATAAACCAATTTGCCTTTGGTTAGGCTACCAGAAAAAAAAATTACCAGTTCTTGTTATCCATCTTCCCTTCAGGAATTTGTGAAGGTTTAATATAAGGCAACAGAAAACTTGTGCAAGCAGAAGCTGCAAAGAAAAAAAAAATTCTGCCTTATTCCAAAGTTCTTCATGTCGCCTTGCTATTCCTTGCTCGTCATTCACTAATTAAATGTCAGCTCCCAATAGCTAGATGGGTAAAAGTGTTATTTGACATAATCTAAAATAGAATCTAAGTACAAACAATTGAGCTTGGATATTGAAAGTTTGTCCTCCTAGCTCTCATCTCACCGGTCAGTAGTTATTTTTCTCTCGTTACTAAACTCTTGTATTTCCCACCCCATTCCTCACTATTTTGTGGCCTATGTGAATGTTTGCCACGATTCTCATGCTTATTTCAGACCAAGAGCCATGCACTTGTCTGCTCTTGCACCTTCTCACATGTTTCACACTAGATTTTGTCTTTTGACTTGTTTTAATGCTGGAAATTTTTTCATGGAAAAAAATAAATGAGAACCAGTAAGGAGTATGAAATGACAGCCTAACCCACCATGCATGAGGTGTTGATGAAGAAACAGTGAGAGGTGACTGTTGTTAGTGCAGGTCAGAGACCATTCATGGCGGCATTACTGTTACTCATCGTGGTGATAAATCTGTTACTTGTGTCACTGACAAGACAGCTGTCTTCAGAGTAAGAGTTTTTATGGCATTAACTTTCTTCTTTCATTCATTCATTTACCTTCAATATCATTAAGAAAGCAAGCAACACTTTGAAAACACAGAGCTATCTGTTCAAGAAGATCAATTTAAATAAAAAGAAATGCATCATAAAAAGATGTCTGTCTATATATCAATCCTTGTGACATTCTTGTGTGGCAGGAAACTAAGGTATATGGAATCCAGATGACATGCCTGGGTTTGTAAAGACAGTGACTATCACTCAGTACCTAAGGTCAGGCCATTAGGATTCACACCTAGTAAAATTTCTACTCTGTTATATCTATATCCAAATCTCTTTGTGTATTTACTCCTGACCTGTGTACTTGTAAGAAGAAAGTAATTGTATTATGAATTAGAAAGTTGATATTAATGTCCTCCTTTGACACTGGAAACCTGCTTGACATATTACAGTACTATCAAGAGTATAATAGAGGCCATCTGCATTTCAGCTAAATGCATACTGCAGTGAATGCCACCTAAGCAACCTTTTCCTTGGATGTGTTAGATACATAGAACTACTTTGTTCAAATTTGTACAGTATGTAAGTGCTTTGTCTGGTGCAACTTCCTCAGTTGTCAGGGACAAAAAGGACCACGGTATACTGTATATTGAGAATAGGAAAAACGGCTACAAACTGCAGCTGAACTCTTTCTACTCTTTATGTTCTAAAACAAATCATGTTGTTTCTCAATAGAACCCCTGCAGGTGAATAAAACACCCGAATAAAATACATCCTAATGCCTAACCTTTAATCAATATTACAGCACACATACAACAATGGACTCTGAAAACTGCAATTATTGAGAAATAGAGAAATAAAAGTTATGACCCTTTGCCTGTATTATTTTCAAAATATTTGATATGTTCTGAGATACCAGGACAGTGTGTGTTTCAATGGCTACTAAAATAATCTAGAATTTAACTTAACTGTATGAAATTCTAAAGCATTTATTGTACATACAAATAACACATATATTCTTTTAAAGGTTTACAGTCTTTCTTAAGCTCCTTGTTTGCTTTGTCAGTTTGATGTGTTAGTTTTTGTTTTATTTTATCATATTATATTATTTTTTAAAGTTTACTATCTAAAAACAGTTATAACTATCTTTAAAGTGTCTTCTGTCTTTCTATGTTTCAATAGACCTTGATAGTTTTCCTCATAGTATGATAGTTTGTTTGCTTGGTGAATTGCTTTTTAACCTCTTACTGAAATATTCAGAGATGTTTTTATATAATCATTATCAATTATCCAATTATCAAATATCACTAAATACATTGTAATTGTTGGAAATTATTTTCTGCTGTTGTGTTCATAGTATTATTAGTGATACACAAAACCCTCTGGCTTATTGCCCACTAAAGTATTCATGGGTGAATACTTAATTTAATTACCCTCAGACAATAAAGGTAAACATGTCTTAGCCAAACAGAAAATTTGTATTCTTGAGCAAGTAAAGTGAAGAGGAAGGGTAGGACGAAGAAGAGGAGGAAGAGGAGGGGGAGGAGGAGGAGGAAAAGGAGGAGGAAGAAGAAGAGGAGGAGGAAAAATTCAGGCCTCCCACAATAGATATAACTTTACCATTTTTCTAATTGGGGTAAAGTTTATGACATTAGCATAAAATTAACCATTTCAAATGGTAGCTACAACTTCCTGGGATCTGGGACACTCACTGCATTGTACTAACACCATTTCTTTTTAGCTTCAAGACACTCATCGTATCAAAGGGAAACTATGTGCCCACAAACAGTTATCTCTCCTTCTCTTCTGTCCTAACCCCTGGCTCCTACTAATTTTTCTGTCTGTGGATATGTATATGATAAACATTTTCCATTTAAAAAATGATAAAGTATACATTCTTCTGTTCTGCTTCTACCAGTGTGCATGCTGTCGTTAAAGTTCACACTTGGAGCACTGCCCAGTACAGCCTAGTACATCCTCATTCCCAGAGCTCTCTGTGTCTGTCCCTTTATTTTTACATTTCTGCCTCATTTTCTGAACATCAAGAAAGTCCTCTAATCCTTCTACATACTGCCCCTGCTGTATTGACATTTTTCTTTTTGTATTTCATTACAGCCATCAGTTTCTATTTATTACAATTAACAATGAATTGAAATGCTTTCATACTGTTCCCATTAACCATTAGTTTCTAACAACACAAAAGTTGGTGAGATGCTTCTTTTCTTTTCTGTTTTTGTTTTTAATGTCATCCCTCTCTTCTGGTGGCAGAAGAAAAATGCCAGTGAGAGTTATCTGCTTATGTACCTTCTCTTTTTGATAGTTTAATCAGAATTCAGCAAATATCAGAGGTGGGTATTAGGCTCTTCCTGTCTTATTCTCTGTTCTTTTAGCATGGATTTTTTTTTACAAGAAGTCCCCTACCTCTGGTACCTTCCATGCTGCCCTGAGCCCAACTACAGGTATTGGCAATACAACAAGTTGGGTGATCATTATGCTCTAGTTCTTCTTTGCTCTCAAAATTGTCTTCCTGTATATTTAGTGCCTGGTGCTTGAGTGTATCTACATATCTGTTGCACAATGCAGCAATCTAACCAACAACTTGGGAGGCAGAAATATCAACAATACAATGCTTATTATTTATTTGACATAAACAATAGAAATTTGTTTCTCACAGTTTTGAAAAGTAGAAATCCACAATTACGTGCCAACAATGTTGACTCCTTTGGAAGACTTTGGGGAAAAGAATTGTTCCCAACTTTAGTCCTTGACTTGTGAGTTGCAAGCTTCTTGGCCATGTCTCTGCACATAACTTCCCTTTGTTCATGTTTCTGGGTCGATATTTCCAGTTTTTAAATATTTGTTTTATATTTTATGTGCATGTGTATTCTGTAGGAGTTTATGTGTACCACACGCATTCAGGTGAAGAGAGGTCAGAAAAAAAGGTGCTGGATCCGGTTAAACTATGTTACTGGCAGTTCGGAGCCACAGTGTGGTGCAGGAAACATAGCTTGGGGTCCTCTTCAAAGGCAGTAACTTTTCCTAACAGCTGAGTCATCTTTCCAGCCCTCCTATGTAGATGTAACCAACCGTCTTATTAAATAAGAAACACAGAAACAATGTAAAAGAGAAAGCCAAGAGGTCAGAACTCAGAGCTAAAATCTCACCCTTCCTCCTGCTATCCCAGCTTCCCGAAAAAGAGCTATTTCCTGTGTGTAAGTCGTTTTTCTAGTCATTCTGCCTTCTCATTGGTTGTAAACCCAAACACGTGACTGCCTCGTCACTGTCTGAATGTACAGCCCCCTAGGTCTTAAAGGCATATGTCTCCAATGCTGGCTGTATCCCTGAACACACAGATATCTATGGGATTAAAGGCGTGTGCCACCACCGCCACACTCTGTCTATGGCTCTAATAGCTCTGACCCCCGGGCAACTTTACTTATTAACATACAATCAAAATCACATTTCAGTACAATTAGAATACCACCACACTCGTATTTCCCTTCTTAATAGATATGGATTTGGTGACTTTTGCAAGCCCCTCTTAGTTTGATAACCTCCAAATAGGTCACATCCAGAAGTGATCCCATGTGGAAATGTGGGAAACATAGTTTTCAACAAAATACCGAAGAAGCTGGGGCTGGTGGGGATTAGAGACCTTGTCCCAAATTACTTATCTCTGAAAAGAATTCCTCTGAGTCTGGGTTACCTCACTCGGGATGATATTTTCTAGTTCCATCCATTTGCCTGCAAATTTCATGATATCTTTTTTTTTTTTTTTTTTTTTTTTTAATACAGCCAAGTAAGACTCCATTGTGTTAATATACCACATTTTCTTTTTCCATTCTTTGGTTGAGGGGCATCTAGGTTGTTTCTAGCTTCTGGCAATTACAAATAATATTTCTATGAACATAGTTGAGCAAGTGACCTTGTGGTGTGACTGAGCACCCCTTGGGTATATGCCCAAGAATGGTATTATTGGGTCTTGTGGTAGATTGATTCTCAATTTTCTAAGAAGTCACCATACTTATGAGCTGGCTTTCTGGAGCCCATTACCTATGGGGGGACACTTTGCTCAGCCTTGATGCAGCAGGGAGGGGCTTGGTCCTGCCTGAACTGAATGTACCAGGCTTTGCTGACTTCCCATGGGAGCCTTTACCCTTTTTGAGGAGAGGATGGGAGTGGATCAGGGTTAGGGGGAGGCTGGGTGGAACGGAAAGAGGGATAAGAGGGAGGATATAAGGGTGGTATGTAAAATGAAAAAAAATCTTAAATAAAAAAAATAATTTCTCAAACTTGCCTATTTTATTGTTTTCAAAAGAGATAAAGCAAGAAGGTGTGGACTTGCATGGGTGAGGAGATGGGAAAGAGTAGGAGGAAAGGAAACAATGGCCAGAATATATTGTGTGTGAAGGGTTCACAACACGCCCCCATGGTCGGGCGTGTTTGCAATGGGGGCGTGTTTGCACATGCCTGGACACTTCCGCCTAGCCAGTTCCAGGTCAAGATAGCCATTTCCGGGTCAAGGTGTCTCGCGTTACCAGGATCAGTGACGTTTCATGATGTAAGCGTGCAAAGTGGCCATGTGATCTACGCACATGAGTGGAGTAGTGACGTGACCTGGGCACACCCAGCCTTTAAAAAAAAAGCGCCATGCTCCCAGTTCCTTCTTCTTCTCCACACACGTGTCTCTCCCACAGGCTTGCATACTCTCTGTCCCTTTATCTCTAATAAAACTCTTATTAGCGGATTCTGTCGTGTTTCGTGACATTCCTTGCAGGGTAAGAACACAATGTGGCCAAATAACTAACAGTGTGAAAAATCATTTTCAATAAAAAGTAAACAAAGTATAGGAGAGAAACTAACATACTGACATTAGTATAAGATAAACCATCATGTCCAGACCACGCTGTCCAAAATCAGGCATATTTTTACTAAAACCATTCCTTTGAAAAGAGAATTTATTCTCTATTGGAACAGATATTAGAGTTGCTGAAACCAATCTCCCTCTTATGTGCCCATGCCTGACCTTAGTTTTCTCTTTAGTACTACAAATAATAAGCATGTATTTCACTAAGTTGAGAATATATGGTAGTTTCCATTCTGGTACCATCTCTTACAGTCTAAAAACCTTATAGTAGAAAAATAATCATTGTGTATTCAATGTGTATTATCTGACAAATGAAACATACTTTAAAGAAGGAGGGTTAATGAATTTCTATAAGTAGAAGGAAAAATGACTGCTCAAATGTCTCACTATATTATTGTTTTATGCTAAATTGTTGATAATAGTAAAAGAAATGTATCAAACCTGGGCCAATTGTATTCAAGCATTATTTAGAATTCTGCAGTGTAGTTAATGTGTAATTGTTACTGTCATTAGAAGATCAATGTTATTAAAAAAATACAACCATAAAACTTGCCCAATAACAATTCTAACTCTTTGAAAATAAGTGTGCTATTTTGTGAGGGCAGAAGAGGTTAATGAAACGTATCAGATTAAAGATGATTAAAAGAAAAGAATAGCTCTGCCACACTTGCATCTTGAACCATCCTCCTCATACTACCCAACTACAAGAAACATCTGGAACTGAGGGACAGACCCACGGCTGAGTGTGGTGATATTTTATTTGTGCTCTAACAAATAAAGCTTGCCTGGGGATCAGAGGACAAAGCCAGCCACTATGTTAAACATAAAGGTTAGGCAGTGGTAGCACACACCTTTAATCCTAGCATCCAGGAGACAGAGATTTATCCAGATCTCTGTGAGTTCAAGGTCACACTGGGAACAGAGCCAGGTGTGGTGGCACATGCCTTTAATCCCAGCACTAGTTAACCATAGAGGTCTGGAGGTCTGTACAGACAGATAGGAAGTGATAGAGCTGGGTGGAGAGAGGAAGTAAGATGGCAGGGCACAGAATGATATATAAGTCGTGAGTATATAGGAAGTAGCTCTCTTGGGCTGAGGATTTCCTAGGGTAAGAACTTGTGGCTGGCTTGTTCTCTTCCTCTGATCTTTTAGTTTTCACCCCAATATCTGGCTCCAGTTTTTTTTTATTAATAAGACTGTTTAGCAATTCGTGTTACAACTGAGGTCTTATGTGTTTAATGAAGTATTTTTTAAATTCTCTTTTAAAATATTTATTTAGTCATATAACTAACAGCACCAAATATATATAACAAAAAACACCGTATATTTGAAATAAAAATAAGTTGCTTTTGCACATGTTTCATAAGATACATTTCTTTCAAAAATAATAACCTGAAATATTATATAGAAGTGAATATCAGGAAAATAGTATCATATGTCCTTTATATTCATGCATTCATTCATTAATTCAGTCATTCATATTTATTACAGTCAATTTTAATTCATTATTATGCTTGCCTTCTCACGTAAGCCATCAGTTATCTCATATCCAGAATGGACATTAATATTGTGCCAAAGTAACAAGATACAGTGAAGTACAATGAGAAATGTCTAACTATAGTTTTACAGACCAAAATGTCAAACATCTCTGAGGACTAAAACAGGTAACAGAAGGAAGAGTAAAAAGTAAGCAGTGAAACTAACATAAAAATGTCACTCTCCATTTACAATTTACCATCTAGTCAGGGAGATAAAACCACCTAAGGTGTCCTAACACATGCAAGGAAAAACATGTCCACAGCAGCATTACCATTTGCACAGATTAGCATTCTATGGATTGAGCCTGTAGATCATAAGAGGCTAAGTACTGGGAAAGTCACCACAGTGGCTACTCACATAATGTTTTATACAAAGCCCTAAATATCAGTGAACAGTGATAATCAATCTATGTAGAGGAAAAGTGCCCTGGTCAGCAGGGCTTCAACGGGTTCTCGACCACCCTAAAGATGGAATGATAAGGGACAGGAGACACAAAGGAAATACACCAAGACAAGATTCTGATCAAGGTGCAACTTTATTTTTCTCCAGGAGGGTTTATATAGTACCTGCAGGGTAGGGGGAGCAGGAAGCTGTTATCTGCATAGGATGGGGCAAGCTAACAGGATGTTTATGTAGGATGTTTACAGGGTAAAAAGGTCAAGGGCTCTACTCAATGTCCTGTCGCTAGGCAACCTGACCATAAGATGCTCTTGTTCCCTGTCTTATCGGGGGTCTGTATTTTTCCACTAACTAGAGATTCTGTCCTTGTCCCTGACAGAAAAGGAGTGTTTTCTAGAAAATATATACACAAAAGCAATAAAGCAAGAAATGTGGAGCAACTGAAAATTTGGGTGGAATGTAGTGAGATATGTCTGAAATGAATCCATGCCATATTGTTACCAATAGAAACCAGAAAATTTAAAAGGAATGTCAAATGAGCATATGAGCTTGTGGTTCTATAAAATACAGCATATGTAATATTTATTGCTATAAATATTATGTTCTGATTTTCTCGTTATCTTATGCATACTTAAAGACAGAAAAAGAAAGAACTGAGTGATTCTGCACTTCAAACCCTCACCATACACACTTGTATTTATTTCAGGAGCCTACATAGCAATGTGACACAAATTTAGCATCAGAAAAAAGTTAGGATGCCATTTAGGTTAGGGGAATAAAATACATTTAAGCTTATACTAATAATCAGTATGTATAAAGTGTATAATAAGGAAATTGTGTGCACTACACAATGAGAATGTAAAGGTAAGTGAAATTATTGACAGCAGATGACTACTATCAAGAAACACAATTGGAGGGAAATCCAAGATACTGCATTAAACAAGCAGGAAGGTTTATGTGGGGAATGGTTTTGAATCAAAGGAGCATTTTTATAACAGAACACTTGACTAAGATCCTGGAAACTGAATTCTCCTGCTCGCTTCTAACACTAAGTAGCTATCGCAGCTTGTCATCTATTAAAGTTTATGAACCTTTTGCAATCATTTCCAATTCCATTTGTGGAGCCAATAAACTGAGTGTAATGTAAGAGGATGGATATTGTCTTCTGAGTTTGAAATTTAGAAATCAATCGACTCTAAAAGGGTTCTGAATATTAAACAATGTCTTTACTAAATAAGCATTTTTGGCCCAAATTGTTCTCTCTGGTGTGATCTGCATTGCTATTTTCACTTTCTTTTTATATCTACATGAGGATTAAAATATATTCAGATAAGAAAGAGTATAAATTTGACCTTTCCTTTATTGCTTTTGAATAGAAATTTCTCTTTATAACAGCTTTAATTTTAAAATAAAGGCTTATTGATCTAGTACAGGGACTAGTTTCTATCTAAGAAATTATATCTTTCAGTAATATTGAGGAAACATTTCAGAGATTATGAACCAGCAGCACTGATCCTTTTGAGGAAAACCAAAGATAAATGTTGATGTCACACTCATTCAGTAAAAGGACCAACTTTCTGAAAGATGTGTATTTGCTGCACCTAAATCTGAGTGTCATGACTCTTCACCTAGTTCTTCCTTAAGGGCATCTCATCTCATGACTGTGACCTCAGAAGAACTTGATTAATTAACTTTCAAGTTTGCAATTTGATGGTAATCTAATATGTAAATAAGAATAACAATCTAATTTAATTTGTATGTTCCATGATAATTCAATGAAAATATATCTCATGGACTGCAAGCAGAATGTGAGGTAGCAAAGATTTAACTAAACTCAAAATTCCATAAGTAGTTCAGAACAGTGGCACAGTGCAAATGATGAAATTATGAATAAAACTTGCAACAGGAGGTCTTCAAACTTTTGTAGTAACAACAAACTCCTATGTGGTGGTTTGAATGAAAATGGTCCCCATAGGAGAATAAGGAGTGGCTCAATTAGGAAATATGGTATTGCTAGAGTAGGTGTGTCACTGGGGATGGGCTTTGAGATTTTAGATGCTCAAGCCAGGCTCAGTGTCACTCTCTCTTCCTGCTGCTTACCAATCCAGATATAGAACTCTCAGCTACCTCTCTAGCACCATGTCTGCCTGCATGACACCATACTTTCCCTGCCCCCATGATGATAATGGACTAAACCTCCGAAGCTGTAAGCTACCCCTAATTAAATGTTTTTCTTCATAAGAGTTGATGTGATCGTCATGTTTAATCACAACACTAAAACCCTAAGATGGAAGCTGGTACCAGGAATGGAGTATTGTTCTGATAGGCCTGGCTGTGCTTTTATTTGGAGGAATTTGGACTTTGAGACTTCGGGTTAGAAAGGCCGGTGAATGCTTTAAGTGGGCCTTAATGAGCCCTACTAGTAGGAGCATGGAAGGTAATGATGCTGAAAGTGACTTGAACTGGGGGGAGGATCCTGCTCAAAACTTTCAGGGGAGAAGAATTTTAGTGCATGGCCTAGAGGCCATTTTTGTGTGTAACTCTTTTCTGTTTTCCTCCTTGTCCAAAAAATCTGCCTAAGGCTACATTCAAGAGTTATGGAACAACAGCTTTGGCAGATGAGATTCAAATTAGTCTAGTATTGGCTGTGTCATGTATTTATTAATGATGAGTCTTATGCATATCTACAATGAGAAGGAGCAAGCTGAGCAAGAAAATTTAAAAATGTACAGTTTGGGGGGAAAAGGTGCACCATAAAGTATAAACAGATTAAAGAAAAGCCTGATGCTAATTGGAATAAAGGGAGTGATAACCTCATAGCAAGACCCCATCCAGCTAAACTTACAACCTGGGAAAAGGAATTAAAGAAAAGTGAAAAGGAATGAAAGAACAGACTAGGTCCAGGTGTGGTAGTGCGCACCTTTAATCCCAGCAACTGAAGGTATAGGCAGGCATATCTCTGAGTTCAAGGCCATCCTGGTCTACAGATTGAGATTCAGGACAGCCAACCCAAGCCAGAGAAGGAAACCATCAATACAGAAAACTGGTGAAAATGTATTTAAATGAGGGGAATATGTTCCAGCCATAGAAAGCAGCAGAACGTGGCAGCCTCAGCCACATGGTTCTGGATTTAGAGTCAAGAACACAAAAAAGAATTGTGGAATCTCCCTCTATGACTAAGGAAATCCACCGAGGTCAGGCATTTTTCAGGGGTGTCCCTGCATAAAGTCCTAGAGAGGCCATGTGTGAAGCTATGAAGATGAAGCCTGGGTTGCCTTGGATACCCAAAGATGCCACAATTGTGGGAAACTTGCCAAGGAAGTTTCTGCTAACAGGGAGTGGAATCAGCCCATAAGAAAGAAGTGTGTTGCCATCAACAAAGCTGAAAGGAGTTTGAGTCGGGCATGTAGATGCAGAATTAGGAATTTGCCCAGCTGGTTTTCAGTCTTGCTTTAGTAGGTATTTCTTCACTGTGCTCCTTTTTCTTCCTTTGGAACAAAAATGTGTATCCTGTGCCATTGTACGTTGGAAGTATGTAATCTGTTTTTTGATTTTGATTTTATAGAGGGTTACAGTTAAGAGATTGCCATGAGTTTCAGAAGAGATTTTGGACTTTTAAACAGCATTGAGACTGTTATAGACTATGGAGACTTTTGAAGTTGGACTAAATATATTTCTGCATTATGAAATGACTACAATCCAGTGAGGACCAGGGAGTAGAATGTGGTGGTTTGAATGAAAATGGTCCCCATAGGCTCATAGGGCATGCCATAATTATGAGTTATAGCCTTGTTGGAGTAGGTTGGCCTTGTTGGATAAAGTATGTCACTAGGACTGGGCTTTGAGGTTTCAGATGCTCAAACCAGTCCCAGTGGCTCTCTCTTCCTGCTGCCTGCTGATCTGGATGTAAAACTCTCAGCTACCTTCTAGCACCATGTCTGCCTGCATGCTGTCATGCTTCTTGCCATGATGATAATGGACTAAAACTCAGAACTATAAACCAGCCCCAATTAAATGTTTGCCTTCATAAGATTTGCCTTGGTCATGGTGTCTAATTATATCAATAAAACCCTAATTAAGACACCCCTATGCCACTCAGATTTTAATCAGACTTACCAAAATTATCAATAGGGAAGACATGCTTTAAGGGAGAATATTCTATAACAGTATAAAATAAATGGATGTAGACTTTGAATTACACGAACTTCAGTAATCAAATACACTAGAAGGTCTTTTATGAGAATTACCTACTGTTAATTATAGAATTTCACTAAGCAAAATAGAATGGAAATGTTGTCTGTCATGTTCTACTTCATCTGTGTTATTTTAGATTATTCAAAACCACAAAAATCATTCAGAGGACTGACTTTAGTAGGATGGTGGCATAGGTGATTTCCTGTGTGTATGCTTCTACATTATCAGTAGGGGTTATCTATGACCAATTGAGTGCATGGTGGGAGCTCCTGATAGAACAAGACCATGGAGAGACATTTTGAAATCAGGTGAAAGACCTGATAACTATTATCCCAGATACAGACCTTGGAAGAACCCCATATGCATGCAAATGCGCATCTAATCTTCTTTGGCCTTGGTGCTGGTGTCTATCATCAAAGTACCTAAGATGATTCATAGCTCCCCAGCCCCTGGGTTAAGGCCCACTGACCTCAGTTCTAACTGTGGATCCTGAAGTGTCTCTTTCCCAGACTGAGTATTATTATGGTCTACAATTGGTCTTGTCTAGCCTGGAAAACATTAAAATGTATGTATGTTCATGTCTTCCAGAACAAGAAAGACAAATGCGTGCCTCTCATATGTGGATCCTAGCTTCAAATGTGTATGTTTAACTTGGAGTACCTATTAAAGCTAAGAAATTTGAAAAGAGACATGGAAGTGGGGAATAATATAACACAGATGGTATTAAATGGGGAAAGGGAATAATGGAGTAATATTTAAATGGGGAATGAAACACAAGACTAAACCAGAGAAGTGGTGAAGGGAAAGTTCAATGAACTTGAAGGATGTATGTAAAGCCATAAGAAACCTACATATATTACATATAATATGTATTATTTAATTTTTCTCATATATACAACTCTAACCCTAACCTAACTCTAATCTCCATCCCCTAAAACATCTATCTACCTATCTATCTATCTATCTATCTATCTATCTATCTATCTATCTATCTATCTATCTATATCCATCTCTCTCTCTCTCTCTCTCTCTCTCTATATATATATATATATATATATATATATATATACACACACACACACACACACACACACACACACATGCATATATGTGTGTGTGTTTTAAGTTGGGCTGCTTCACACAGAGGTAATGCTTCTCCCAAAGCTATAGATTATCAAAGAAAGTGCTCAGATATGGGACTCTTCCCTCTGAGTTGTTGGTCCCAGAGGCTTTCAAAACAATATAGGACATTTCTGCCACTAGAGCTAGATGGTAAAGCCCTATTGCTGCAGACAATGCATGTTTGATTCGAGGACATGGGGAAATCAATCTGGAACTGATCAGTGAAGCCTGATCCTGATTAGTCTTATCAATTAAAACCAGGAGTCAGTTATTGGGGTAATAACCTGAAAGATCAAAGAAGCAGAGCAGCAACCATTAGAGACTTCTTACCTCTATGAATCCTCAGACCAAATGGGACCAGAATCCTGTCTCCACCCACCTTATATTCCTGTCTCCACCTACCAATTGTGCTGGGATCAAAGATGTGATACTCTCAAGTGCTGGAATTAAAGGCATGAGCCTCCCAAGTGCTGGGATCAAAGGCATGAGCCTCCCAAGTACTGGGATTAAAGGTGTGAGCCTCCCAAGTGTTGGGATTAAAGGTATGCACCAACACCACCTGGCCTCTATGGTTAACTAGTGGCTACCTTTGCTCTCTGATTTCCAGGCAAGCTTTATTTGTCAGAACACAAACAAAATATGACACAAGAGATCTGGAAGTTTCCTCCATGATGGTTAGCTTTCTCAGTGCTAGGGGGTACAATGCAAGGTCTTGAGACAAAAAAATATCAACAGTCTGACTAATATATGACCCCTGAGCATTACAAATAATTACTGGAATGAGAAGCTATGCCCAATTGTGCAGGAGTGGCATGAAAGTTATAGGGGTAAATAATAGCTTTCTGATTGTATTTAAGGCATTCTCTGCAGGAGAGAACTCATGACAAGGACTCATGCCTAGGACCATAGGAGATCCTAGAGAGAACCTCTTATTCTTATTTTGACAAAATGACACAGCACCAAACTGCCTTCTAGATATTTATCCTTATACCTACATATTAATACAACTCTCATCACTCATCAAAAGAGCTGAATTTTATATCAGATAGCAATTAACAAGTTATAAACAACTAGTCAATATGCAGATAATAAGTGTCCATGGAGTGCTTAGCCATAAATGTGACATCAATAACATATCCTTTCTCTCATTTTTTCTCTGTATCATAAAAAACAGAGTGGAAAAAAGATACAAAATATGAAGAAGAATGAGAGGCCATTGCACCCATAAAATAAGAAGAGCTGTCATTGTCTCCACAAAACCTACAGAACAAGATCAAGCCAGTCAACATTCAGTATGTCTGTAGGATGGGTTATTTACGCCCTAAAGCTAGCTAAAGAGCTATTGGCAATTAATGGCTGCTGGAATAGGAAAAGTAGGGTTGTTTTCAGGAGTATAATCCCTGGTAGGTTGCCCATGCTTCACTGGATCATGATACACCCATGCAATATGGACACACTATCTTAGCATGTTATTAAAGAGGAAGGAGAAGCAGAAGAGAAAAAAGAGGAGAAGGAGGAGGAGGAAATGAAGTTGGTGTGAATGTGGAGAGAAGATAAGCTTGAAATGTACGTATTGTATACATGTTTGTGATTCTCAAAGACAAAACTTAAAAAAAAGAAAAAAATGTCAGACACACAAACATAACACTGAAATGTACACAAAAAGCCTTCTTTACATGAGGACTCCAATTCAAAGCATTAAGACATACTTACCCACATTTTACCATGCTAACTGTAAGTGGATTTTTGTTACTCCTCTGCCTTACAACTGATCAGAAATGTCCAGGGATCAAGTACAGTCAAACCTACAAGATGTTTGGAATAATTATTAGCTTGCTGTTAATATGGATACTTTTCATTCTCAGATTAGTGCTATTAGTCATTCTAAGCTACAAATGTCCTCTACAGAAGAGTCATCTTCAGACATTTAGGATCCTCAGTAGCTCTGCCCTCAGAGAGATTCACATGCTTTATTTAACAAACAAAAATGGAGAAGACGTTGGTGGCCATGTCAGAGGAGCAGCAGATGGCACCTGAGCTTCAGCAGTTCCTTTCACCATGATGCAAGTCACTGATGGGTGAATCTCAGATAGGCAAGGCCCTGAGGGCTTCAGCTCCAGAGTGTCTCTTGCTACTGCTCTGCCTTTTCATATTTGCCTCTGCCAATTTTCTCTTGTATCTGGCATTGTGTGAATGGGTGTGGGGGCATCCTCACTGCCTTTAATGTAGTAGTATTAACTCATGGAAATATCCTATTCAACTGGGCATTTTTAATCTGTGGGTTATTATGAAAATGATTACCTCTTAAGTTGTACAGTTTAGCTGAAGTAGTGGTTTTATACAACTATAATGTTAGATTAAATAGAATTTTGACAAATGTAGTAAGGGATTATGATAGAGGTTGTTTAATGGGAAAATTAATATAGGTAAAGGTAGGATACAGTGTTGCTACTGGCCCTGATAAAGCAGGGGCTGCAGATGGAAGATAACAGGAACAAGAAAATGTCACATAGCTAGAATTGATGAGTTTTTTTTTTCAGGACCATATATACTATGGTTTAGGTTAATAATTAAGGAAAACAATTGAGTCCCAGAAGTTAGCTTAAATTCTTTTTGATAGTGGGCAATGTGTTCATGGGTTTTGGTGTTCATGGTAGCTGAAACAAAGCTTTACTTCATGTAACTAAAAAGAAAGAATTGAAAGGTTAGTTAAGATAATTGGGCTGTACTCTAAAATATGAAAAGTGAAACTAGTAACCTATTTTTCTGGCAATTATTAAAACTATTGTTTATGTAAATGGTTATGGATGAAAGGCTCCTGATCTATGAGAAGTCTCAAAGAGAAATGTTTAACTGTATGTGGGTTCTTGAGGATAATTTGTTTTTCACCTGTAATATGTAAAATGTTTAATCATGTAAAGGAAATAAGAAATATGATGTTTTTTACTTCTATTCATTGTAATCATTCACTTAAAAATAGAATGTAGCCACATTGTGATTTTTATAATGCTTGAAAGATTCTGCTGGGGTATATAAGCTGTAAAAGAAAAAAAAAGAAGTTAGAAGGAAGATATCAAGAAAGAAGGCAAACATTAGGGTAGAATGGAACCAAGAAAAGAATAGAGTAGAAAAGCAGCGTAAAGAATAATATAATTATGCCGGGTGGTGGTGGCGCATGCCTTTAATCCCAGCACTTGGGAGGCAGAGCCAGGCAGATCTCTGTGAGTTTGAGGCCAGCCTGGATTACCAAGTGAGTTTTAGGAAAGGCACAAAGCTACACAGAGAAACTCTGTCTCGGAAAAAATAATAATAATAATAATAATAAATTAAACAGAAGCTTTTATCCCTCAGAAAAGAAGTCTGTTTTTCTTGCAGACTCTGCGTCTTGTCCCCAGTCTCTTTGACCGACAGAAGGCTGGGCCCTCTGCAGAAGGAGGTTTCCACATGACTACCATTGAATTTCTCAACAGAAACCTTGCATGCAAGGAGAATAAGATGATATATTCCAACATTCCCAGTTATTAGCTACATAAAGAACTCTCAACAAAATACAGATGATCTCAATATTCTCCAGTTCTGTACCTACTGGATTCAACCTAATATAGACAGCAAATATTGAAGAAACTTTGTGTCTGTACTTAAATTATATAAAACTGTTTTATTCATTTCCTCTCAAATAGTAAAGCATAAAAACTATTCACACTGCACTTACATTGCATTAAGATTTATAAGCAATCTAGAGGTAATTTAATCCCAAGTATGTATGTGAAAAACTTCAACAAAGACACCAGGAACACACAAGAACAATCTTATAAATAAAAGAGATGTGAATATAGGTGTTTTAATGTGAGGAACAAAGTTGGACTCTTACTTACCTCACAAGCAAAAATTAACTATAACACTTACATGTAAGACTAGAGACCACAAACCTTCTAGAAAATAAGACATTTGGAGAAAACAATTGTCTTGGCAGATATATTTTTAATATGAACTCCTAAATATGGGCCATAAGCAGTGAGATAAAAGAAATTATAATGAAAATATAAGCCTTACATAACAAAAAGAAAAGTAACAAAATGTAAAGACAACTTAAAAGACGATTGAAAATAATTGCAAGAGATAAAGTTGTTTGTGGTAAAAATCTCAAGCATATAAGATACCCATTTAGCTCAATAGAAAAAAATATAGTACAAAAAAAAAACCTGAATAGATATTTGTCCCAAGAACACAAAGTGATCAAGATCACCAAACACTGACAAAATGTAAGAGAGAACTACACGGAGATGAGGTTTGTTAGTGTTTTCAAAATGACAAATGGTAACATCAGGAAGATGGAAGGAATCAGTGGACTTAGTTATGGAAGCCGTAAATTGGTACCTCTAACTTACAGGATAAATGGCACATAAGCTACTCAAAAATGTAAAATAGGACTGCTATAGGCCCAGCTCTCTGAATTCTGGGGACCAAAAGGAACAAAATCAGCACGTCAAAGGGACATTTGGACTCCAGTGTTCCATACAGCATCATTCCGGAAGTCAAGATTGAAAACAACAGAAATAGTAAAGAAAGAACAATTTGGTGTTATGTTATTATCAGATAAAGATTGAGGACCGTATTGCCCTACAAACAAAAGTTGCATAAAGCATCCTCATTTCAAGACAAAATGAATTTAAAAATTTCATAAAATCTATTGAGAATTATGTGTGAGTGTGTGTGTGTGTATGTGCATGTGTGTGTGCATGTGTGTGTGTGCGTGCTTGAGTGCATGTGCCTTTTTGAATTCACTAAACACAGAAAGAAAATGATGTGCAATCAATTTAGATGTCCAAACTCAGAGTACAACAGCCATTACTCCAATTCCAGGAGTTGGGTGGAGATGGTGAAAAGGCTCACTTTTTGGCACCAAACATATTTGGGAGAGCTGACACACTGTGGTGACTACTTAGTAATGATGTAGGATTGAGACTTGCTGGTATTTTAAATTGTCTTTTCACAGTGCTGACTAGTTTTATGTCAACCTGACACAAGTGACCGTCATTTCGGAAGCAGGAACCTTAATTGAGAAAATGCCCCCCATTAGACTGGCCTGTGAACAAACCTGTGATGCATTTTTTTTTCTTATTGATTATTGACATGGGATGGTCCAACTCACTGTGAGCAGAGTCACTCCTGGGTAGGTGGATCAGAGTGCCATAAAAAGCAAGCTTAGTAAATCACAGGGATCACGCTAATAAGCAGCACCCCTTCATGGCCTCTGCTTCGCTCCTCTCTCCAGTCTCCATCCTGTTTGTGTTCCTGCCCTGACTTCCCTCAGTAAGGGCTTTTATCCAGAAATGTAGATGAAATAAACCTTTTTCTCCAAGTTGCTTTTGTTCATGATGTTTTATCACAGCCACAGAAACCCTAAGACATCATACAAAATATGGTAACTGAAAGCTAATGGCTGTGTTAATGAACCTGATTGTGACAATTTTAATGTGTGTATACATATTAACTGTCACATATGACATTGTAAATGTAAATAATTTTTGCTTTGTCAAATATTGCTTAAAGCTGAAAAACAAAGGCAGATAAATATTAAACAATAAATTCCACAATGTCTTTGGTGCTTTGTGTTGATTTTGCTGCACTAATTAATTTACCCCATTAGAACATGGAAATATAAAACACTAAGGTAGTACTACACATTGTGCATAGTGACTGAGAGTATTTTTCTTTATTGTGATGCAATTAAAAGGCCTCAATCTCATTAACCAAGAGAACAATGAATAGAAAGGTCCCATAGTCTAAGAATGCAACCCAAAAATAGAGAAATGAAATAAATGCATTATCTCACATCTGTTCCCAGCACAAAGAGGCTGAAGCAGGAGGCTTTTCATGAGTTTGAGACAAGCCTGGATTATATAGACTGTTCCAAGACATCAGGAATGCAGAGAGAAACTCATGTGAATCAACCAACCAATGAACAATAAACAAAACAAAACCAAGCAGAACAATTAAACTCCATCCAATCTGGAAGAGTAGTAAAAACAATTTGTTGTTCTTATAAAATAAAAAATTGAGAAAGATACAGCAGTTGAAACGAGAGATTGGATACAATGTCTAATTTCAAGGTAATAAAGGTTTTAAAATCCCAAAGGACATGTGGTTGGTGATATTTATGGCAGAACTTATGAGAAACATACCTCTCATGATCCCTTATCCTTTAAACTTGCATACATTCATGAAACCAACAAATTCTACTGTAGGAAAACCTTTTGTTGGTCCAGGACATGGGACCTCTTGTATCCAAATTTAGTTAACAATATGTCAGAAGTGCTCTGTCTGCTAATTACATGGTGAGCCTAAATCAAACAATCGCTTTTTAATCATTAGAATGATCACAGTAATTTGAAAGGTGAACACAGCAAGACTGATGTTAACACAAAATTGTTGATATCAAAAACTGAAGTTAATCCTGGATCATTTCCATCATTAATCAGGACCTAAATCTATTTTGTAAGAGGATTTTCTGAGAGCAGCTAATAACTGCTATCACACTTTTCTGAATCCATAAACCAAATATAGATAGAGAGTGACTGATATTAGAAGCCTGAAAGTGACAGCTCCCTCATGAATATCACCAAACCATGTGACCTCCACAGTATTAGAACTTGAAGGAAAATTATCTTATCATGAAATAATTCAGCAGTCAATTTGATGAGTGCACTGCAGTGCAGATGTACAGATATCTATTTCAACTTGATCCTCTGCCATTATCTGCATGTTTAGAGTTTCTAAAAACAGGGAAAAAAACAAATTTAACAATTAGTTTTGTACAAGATGTATATCATATAAGCAATCAGTAAGGGAAAATAAGGTTAACTGTGGTCTTTAAATCTTAATTCCAGTGTTATCAGCTTGGCCCAAGTCACCCTTTATTTAAACTTCATCTATCAAATACTTCCTGACAGTGACATTCCCTTCTCTCTTGAGAGACACAGACACATAGAAAAGTATTGAAATAGTGTACGATTTTCTTCTTTTGATATGCTAGATCATTAAATCAAAATTAATCCATTCACTGTGAGTTTTAATCAATATACTACTCTAACCAGCAGAGGCGATTTAAATCTTCCTGTCATGTCAGGCAGTGTTCATGCCAAACATAGTAGCTTCTTCTCTAAGATGTTAGAACTACTGTCATGGTAAAGTGAGACAGCTTCACAAGGACATTAAAATTTCAGACATACTTTCATTGACCTAACAGATATAGTACACAACCTGATTAGTGCTCACAGATGCACACATACATGCAAAACCCCCTTAATATGAGTTTACATAAAATAGTTCATTATTGCAATAATTAATAACCAAATAAACTAATTAAGGGTTTATGACACAATATTATATAAGTTCTATATAGCCTAGTAAGCTGGATAAGGTAACTGGTACACAGTTAGACAAAATGTACAAACCCATATAATATGTGTATATGTGCATGTGTGTATATGTATACATACAAAATGTATAATGTGTTCAAGCATTTTTTATGGATGTACTTCTTCATTTATGTTAAATAATGTTTTAATGCTAGCTTCTCATTCCATTCAGTGTCCCATTATGATAAACCTGAGTCACAGAAAGGTCATAAATTGTATTACATTATAAAGTAGAAAGGATATTTCCTTTCCTAGGATTCAAAAAAATAGAGACTCTAAGACCCAGAAAATCAGAGGGAAAAAACCTAGTAGGTCCTAGTTATTAACCCAAAAAGACAGACAGGAAGTCAGTACATGATAAGAAGTGACTGGTGAGCTTCACTACAGTAGGTCACAACTAGTTTGTGATTGTTTCAGGTGGAGAATCATACAACTTTAGAGTGACACCCCAAAGAGAATCAAAGGATGCAAAATTTCTTGGACATCTGGAATGAAGATGAAGAAGATGAAGATACTGAAGTTAAATGTATATTATTCAAAATTAAGAAGCTAAAATTTGGACAGCCATGGTTGTGCACACCTTTAATTCCAACACTTGGGAGGCAAGGATATATGCATCTCTAGGAGTTTATCATTTAAACTTTATAGTCTTGATAATTTCTATAAGCTATTACTTAAACTTGATAATTAAAAAATATCAGCTGGAGAGACGGTTTATCAGATAAGAGAACTTGTTCCTTCATAAGACTTGGGTTCAGTTCCCAGCACTCACATGGGAACTCACAACCAGCTCTAATTCCAATTGTAGGTGATCTGACACCCTCTTTCAACCTCTACAAGAAAGCATTTGGTACACACATATACACACATGCAGGCAAAACACTCATACATATAAAAATAAAATAAATGATTCTAGAAAGTTTTTCAGTATAATCACATACTTTTGATCATTCCATAGCACAGAAATTCTATGTAATATCCTTTTACTTACCATTCATCTATCATCTACTTATCCATGTATGTGTAACTATCTATCTATCTATCTACCTACCTACCTACCTATCTATCTATTGACATACTTATCTATGTGGGTGTGGTGTTGGGAGATCAAATCTAGGTCCTCATGCATTCTAAGTAGACATTATACCATCAAGCTGTTATCCCCTAGCTCACATGATCTTTTCAAACAATTCATATTGATTGAGAAATTTTCATTTCTGCTAACTCATTAATAGCTTAATCACATTTTAATACTATGTTACCTTTCTTACTAGCTATTCATATGTTTCATATTGCTGGGTTGTCTTTCTCTCCTAAAACAGGTATAAGTAATGACAGCTTCAAATTTGTTCATCTATATGCAGTCTTACATTTAGGTTTCCCCAAGAGTGCAGAAAGGTATGAAATTCTGTGAATTACCAATGAAAGCACTTTGCAAAGTTAGGAAGCTGACGTAACCTGTGGGATAAATGACAGAACTGTTGAATGAAAGAGGATACGAAAGCTAAAATATTTCTCATTTCATGATTTTATGATTGTGTTTCCTAGTTCCTACACTATCCACATAGACCTCAGAAATCAATTTATTTTTCAAAATGACCACCTCTTTGTCATATATCAGAAGACTTATTGACCTGTACAGTCTCAATTCCCAGATTATTCTGAATACTTCAGATGGGGATAAACCTTTGTCTCATAAATGCCATTTTTCAGCCCAAATCATTTTGAAACATTCATAGTCAAAATACTGTTCCCAGCACCTCATATGCTAAAAGATAATATTTTCAGCTGGTCAGAGGGATTAACAAAATAGATATAGTGTGGGAAAAGTGAGCATAGAGTTCAGTTACATTATTTTGTTCTGCTTGACAAGTGGGAGTATCCATTCAACAATTACATATTTCATTACACAGTCTTATTACAACAGAAGTATGTGGGAATTTTATAGTTTCCCATCAATTTAAAAATGCCAGAGCCCCAGTCAACTGACCAGGAGCAGTAGCTGACCTAATAAATCTAATAACATATTTTTACATAATAAGAATATAATATCCAAAAGAAGGTCAATCATCTATCACTTCATTGCATCAGATCCTAAAGATATGAACATATATTAAGTCTGAGTTAATATTATAGTGTATTGCAATAAACAGAATGTCCCAACAAATTTTCAAGATATCTCTCTTCAAGTCTGACAGTTTGTTCATCATAATTTGTCAATTTTAATGACTATTTAAAGTTTACTGGTAAGTATGTCTTTCTACTAATAATATTGAAATAAAATTTAAATTTCTAAGTTATTGAAATAACTAAATTAATAAAGCATTTGTTTGGAAGCCATATGGAAAGAAAAACCTGATCCCAAGATACAACTCTGGAAGCTATATTTTATTTCTGATTACATAATAACATAAGGATTAGTGATGGTACCACAATTTACATGCAACTCAAAAATCTTAGTGAATTTCTCCAGTTAAATAGAATATTTAAAGAGCTATATTACAGTTACCTAGGTGGTATCATATAAATCAACTGAAAAATAGAGAGTTGTTGGGTACTTGATTATGTTTTTCATATTCACAATAAATATTTATTTCGATGATTTGAATATATGCTCCAACACTCACTCTTGGAATTTAACTGCCCCCTCACATATTGGCAGGCCAACCCTGAAAAAACATTTAAGACATGGGAGCCCTACCATTGTGAATATACCAATATGCTCACGATGGAAATGATTAGTTGAAGAAGGGGCTCTGTTATGAAAATGAGTGCACACATGCCGCTCACATTTGTTGTAAAACCTCCCACCCTGTGAGGTCTCTGCCATGCTACTATGCAGCTGAAATCCCTCACCAGAGAAGACCATTGACTTTGAACTAAGCTTCCAGCACTGGGACTTATGAATTTATTCTCTTTCTAGATTTCTTACTCCGTGGTACTTTGTTACAGTCACAGAAAAAGTCTAAGACATGTTCCATGTCTTGCTGGCTTACAATGTGACTTTCCCACTCTCCCATCAATGGAAAAATTCTATTCTCTATCATTGAAAGTAGGTGGGCACTATGACTGCATTGGTCAACAGAATCAGGCAGCATGACATTCTCAGAAATCCACACCTGGATTTAAAAGTACTATAAGTCTCCATTTTCTGACCCTTGGAACATTCATTCATGGGGTTATCTGCTTTAGACATCAATATCATGATGGGACAAGACTAAGTTACATGAAAAGATCAGTTGTGAGCTTCTCTGTCAAGATGCCCTGCTTACAGTTGACACGCACTAACATGTGCCAGCATGTGGTTGAACCATCCACCCAGAAGAACTTTCAGAGACTCTTACCATTGCTATCAACTAAGTGCTCCTTAAAGAACACTAAATGAGTACATACAGGCAAACTCAGTCAACAACAACAACAACAAAACTATTAAAAGCTACATGGAAAGGTGGTGAGTTTTAAAGCAGTTTGTTACATGACATTATATAACCAGAGCGTGATGCAACTGCTACCTTCCCAAACAGGTAACACACATTTTTTATGCCTTATCTATTAGGTAAAGGTATAGTTTAAAACTGTGGGAATTACAGCAGCATCTAGAGATCAGCAAATATTACATTTGATATTAATTATTAGTATTAAAACTGGGTCCAATAGAATGGAGTATTTCTTTGAGAATAATCTTAATGTAAACTGTAGATAAGCTATTAATAGACAAATACACTGAAGAATTGTTAATACTAAAATTGACCCACCCTGAATTTATTTCACTTTTTCCAAAGTCATTCACTTCTTTGGGAAAATGAAGGTTGACTTGGGATTCATGATCTTTTTATTATTTCAAACAGCCTTCTATGTAATAATTTGAATCTCAAAACAAACTGTCATTAGAGAGGGTATTGCTTTGTCATGCACTAGATATAAAAGAGGGAAAGGAATCCTCCATCAATTGCACTCCTCTCATTCTTCTATTTGTAGTAGCAACCAGAGCTGACATCTTATGAGTAGCACCCTCCAATTCTCTAGTGAGAGAATTTCACCTTGTGAAAGCAGTTATCTCTCCTCAGTAAGCAACTCTTCTGCTTCTCCAGGTGGTGATGTCATGTTGGAGCAAGTCACAGCTGCAATTGCCCTGACTGCAGTAAGAGTCGAATGAAACCATAAACATCTCCCCCATTAGCCCTTTCTAACAATAAGCCCTTCTAACAGTATCTTTTAGCTACGGTTACATTAGAATCACCTGGGGAAAACTTGGGAAATCCTGATTATTGGGAGCAGAGTGTCCTTGTTCAACTGAGTGTGAATTGCTAGAAGTAGAACCAAGATATTAGTGTTCTTTCATTTATTTTCTTGTCATCAAAGAACAACTATGGAGCTAGGACATAATTGTTAATGAACTTTTTATTTAATTAACTTTTTTTCACTTATTTTACATACCAACCACAGTTTCCTCCCTCCTCTCTTCCAGCCCCCCTTGCATCTACTCCCCATCCCCATCCACTCCACCTCATCTCCATTCAGAAAGGGGCAGGCCTCCCATGGGCTTGAACAAAGCATGGTACATCAAGTTGAGGTAAGAGCTCCTCCCCCTGCATAGGGGCTGGGCAAGGTAATCCAGAATGGGGAACAGGTTCCCAAAAGCCAGCTAATTGCTAGGGACAGGTCCTGATCTCACTTCTAGGAGCCTTGCAAACAGATGAAGCTACACAACTGTCACATACATGCAGAAGGCCTAGGTTGGTCCCATGTAGGCTCCCTAGCTGTTGGTTTAGAGTCCATGTGCTCCCACGAGCTCAGGTCAGTAGTCTTTGTGTGCTCCTCCATCATGACCTTGACCCCCATAAACTACCAAGGAGAATCTTCTATATCCAGAACTGTGAAGGACCATAGGATAGTAAAGTTTAATCTCTAGATTCAACAATGTGGTTAATTCGTTGGAGGGAAGTAGAAAGGTGAGAGTAGAGTGGTCAAGAAACCAGACAGTTTAATACAATTGACCCCATTAACTGTATATTGTAGAGCTCTGATAGGAAACTCCCAAAAAAAATCTATGGAGGCTCCATCAATCAGAGTTAAATGTATTTTTAAAAGAGGAATGAGCCGGGCGGTGGTGGCACACGCCTTTAATCCCAGCACTCGGGAGGCAGAAGCAGGCGGATCTCTGTGAGTTCAAGGCCAGCCTGGGCTACCAAGTGAGTTTCAGCTCAAAGCTACACAGAGAAACCCTGCCTTGAAAAACCAAAAAAAAAAAAAGATGAATGAAAAGTTAAGCACGGTATGGGTTAGAAAGTCTTGTCTTGCTGAGTTCATGAACTCCAGTGTATAAACCTATATTTACAATGTTTGGTTCTTAAGCAAGAGGACATAGATACTTTTATTCTCTTTTTAAATCTTATTTTACATATGAACTTTTTCAAACTTCATATATACAATTCTTATTAAAAAAAAAAAAGATTGTCTTTCTTTTTACATAACAACCCCTGTCTCCCCTGCCTCCTCTTCTCCTGCTCCCTCACCTACCCCCATCCCAACCATGCCCTCGTCGCAGAGAGTAAGGCCTCCCTTGGGTAGTCAACAGAGGCTGAGTAAGGCATTGCACCATAGGGAATGGGGTCTGAAAAGCCAGTTTGTGCACTCGGGGTGAGTCCTGGTCCCATTGCCAGGGGACCCACAAACACATTATTTTTCAATAAAAAACAAGCCATGTAAATAGAATAGATAAAAATAAAACTACTTGTAAATGCATAAAACTTTTAATAGCTTTCTTGGGTTTTCTCTTGCTGTGGTAAAACTCTGACTCAAAGCAACTTGGAGAGGAAAAGGTTTATTGGGTCATATATCTGGGTCACAGTCTACTAAAGGCAGGAACTCAAGCAGTGCAGGAATCTGCAGGCAGGAACTGAAAGAGAAGACATGCAGGAATGTTGCTTATTTGGAATGGATTGCTTAGTTTGCTTATACAACCCAGGATCACCTGCTGGCAAGGGATGAGCCACATCTCCCACAGGAGCTGGGCTGTCCCACATTAATCATTAATCAACAAGAATGCCCCACACACTTACCTACAAACCAATCTGATGGAGGTATTTCCTCAACTGAGATCCTATCCTCCAGAACATGTCTAAGCTTCTGTGAAGTTGACAAAAACCACCCATCACAGCAGTAGAAGACAGAAGGGCTGATGTCTCCCATAGGATACTTACTGCATGGTAACATTGATGCACAGAAGAGAAACTGGCCAGGATCAGGAAGATTTTACTATTCTTGAAAAGGATCATTAAATAAAATGAACAACATAGTGAACACAGTAGTCTATGTAATTTTAATATACAATATATGTGATGCTTAAATTAGTGTGATCTTCCCCAAAAATACAGATAATAACCCATATAAACCATACAGAATCACAATAAGCAGGAATCATCACACTTCAGGTTTCCATTTGTGTGTTTCTCATCATAGACATTTTTTTCTCAAAATGTATTACTTAAATATTCATCCTGTTACTAAAGTAGTCACACAAATATCCCCTGTGCCTATAAATAGGGCATTTTGGGTTTCAATAATTGTAACATAGAGACAATGTAAATCATCAATTTATGGAATCAAGAAAGCAGAGTATCAAAGAAACTCCTAAAATACAGTGGCACAGCCACACACACTGTCACGTATCTGCCATGTTGGTGCTCAGAATGTCTAGGCACAAGGGCTTCAGGCACATAGTGAACCTGTATCCTACAGCAGCTCAAAAACACACGTTATCTATGTGAGTAAAATATGATAATGTCACAGAAAAAAAATGTTCAAGAAGGCTTGACCAAATGGAGATCTCCACCACGTTAAGGAAAAATAAGATACAACAGCTTAAAGAAGCCAGATTGATCCATTCTTAAATTGACTTCTGCAGCCTATGAACTTCTAGTAAAAATTCAAACACCAAAAAAGGGTTTTGTGAAACTTAACTTGGAGACTGTAAAATTAACACCAAAATCACAAGACTAAGCAAAACATTGCTTAAGAAGAGAAATATTCCAGATATTAAAATTCAGTGTAAAGATGCAATAATTAAAAGACACCAGTACAGACAACTTAGTCAACACAGTGTAAGGAACAAACAAAAAAGGTGACAGATGCCTTGGGAAAGCATTGCACCAATACTATGAAGTGTACTGGAACAATTGGTTGTTCATAATTTTTCAAAAATATTTGTTTATTTGTTATGTAATCGTGTTCTGCCTGCATGTATACCCCCATGCCAGAAGAGAGCACCAAATCTCATTCTAGGTGGTTATGAGCCACCATGTGATTGCTGGGAACCGAATTTAGGACCTCTGGAAGAGCAGCCAGTGCCCTTAACCCCTGAGCCATCTCTCCAGCCCTGGTTGTTCATATTGTTAAACTAAATTCTTACCTTATACACATACACAAAAAAAGAAAAAAAATCAATTTCTATTGCAGGGAGAAATATAGCATAAAAACCTTACAACTTGTATGACAAAATATTTGGTAGTATAGTTATATACTCAGAAGAGCAAAGAATCTTCTAACACAGAAAGGAAATTATTCCAAAATAAAATAGCTACATACAGTTAGTACGAAAAACAACCCACTTACAACATGGTCAAAAAAAGATATTCTTAGCAGAAGGAATGGGAATCTCTCTCATAAAATGACACTCAAAAATTAAAAATTATAAAACATATGAACCAATCTGAATAATACAGCATTTAAACTACAAGCCTGACTAAAAATTCATAAATCTAAAAATTTCAGGTTTTGCAAAATGGTGCTGTTAAACTGACAGACACATTTTAGAGATGATTTTTCACTATCATTTCAACACTCACAAACCCTCTGCCCAAGTTATTCCATGCTTAATGCTGTGAACTAGAGAATCTGCTCTATGTCCAGAACCAAATAAAGTGTTAAAATGTTCATAGACACTTTTTTTTTATAAGAGAAAAACCTACAAGTGAGTCAAATAATCTCAGAATGGAGGATGACACATGTTTTGTCATGTATTCTGTGATGTTGTTGTTCAGTGGTAAAAGGAACACATCTTTACCTCATAAGTACATCTGAGAGGTGAACTTCAGTGTGAAATATTAGTAGCAGAAGAATGTACACATGAATTGAAGTACTCTAAGATGCGAAATAACAAAGAGCTGATTATGTTTATGGGAAAATACATGTGTGCTGTTAAAACTTAAAAAGGAACTGAGAACAATGCAGGGAGCAGTTGTTCTACACAGACACAGGAAGACAGGCGGAGGGAAGTGGCAGAGAGGACACCAACAGTTTCACTGGCCATAAATGGTGTTGATTTATTGTCATGATTCATGTGCAAGATATCTTTATACAAGAGAATTATACTGTTTTGAGATAAATTACATTCTTATCTAAGAACATTATAGCAGCAAACAGGAAGGAAAGGAAGATGCAGGTCTGAAGGCATGTTTTATGGTGAGTGACTTGGCTACTTATCACAGGTGAGGAGAGAGAGGAGAAACACAGAATTGTAACATTGTGGCTGGATAGCCAGTGTCACTGTGAACAAGAGAGTGAATGGAGGGTTTTGATATTTGATCAGTAGACTGAAGTTTGCTGCAGGGATGTATTTTACATGTGGGTGGAGGTCTGCCTTAACAATGAAAGTTACCAAACAGAATGGAAGAAAGGACAAAAGGAAGAAGAGAAAGAGCACAAGAAGGCAGCCATCAAAGGGATAATCAAAGCCAGGGGATTTGAGTTCTTCATTGCATCACAGTCTAGCTACAATCCATTCCTCTCTCTGGGGCTTATGTTTCTGCTTAATAAACTCCTGGTTGTTTGTGTGTTGTTTTTGAAACTGAACCAGATTGTTTCCTAATAGTTTGAACTCATATAATTATATAACATATTAACTATGACAATATGTACCAAAGATAGTCAATCTGAGAACACTGTGAAGATTAGAATGTGTTAGTGAGGCATGAACTGGGAGAAGAGCCTGTCTAAAATCAGAACGTCCAATGTCAGCATGGCTGTGAAGAAAAAATTTGAGACACATTCATAAAAGCAGAGGTGTGTATTAATATTTCCAAACCACAGCAGGTTTGGAGATTCATGGAGAAATGGGTGAAACAATTGAAAATATCAGAGATGGTTCTGAACTTGATCAATGCAATCCATCGTGACAATTTGCATCCTGGGATTTAAAGAATGTGAAAACAATACTGTCCTCTTGACAGGATACTTGCTACATTTAAGTTCATATGCACCAATGCTTCCACTATTGATCCTATATTTGTCACTAGTGGCAGGGCCGAAAAGCACAAAATAGTAATTGCATCTGTGAAAGAAAAGTGCATTAGTAGAAACTTTATGTCTCTTTGATTGGAGAATATGTCTTTAAAATATTTAAAAACAGTCATTTATTTAAAATGACTGAAGTAAATGAAACAAAAACAAATGCAAAAAGAAATAATGATTAATATTTAAGAATTTTTAAAGAGTGAAAAATACAAAGGGACAACATCAAGCTAAACATCCAAACCCAACCACAACAGAATTTACTGAAGACAAGTGGGTTCTAACCTCAGTGATAGGAACATGTGACATTATAAGGGCCTAGTTAATGTATAAGAATGCTAGGAAATGTCTAAGAATACAGTACTCCCTGTTTTATTGTTTGTTTGTTTGTTTTTTGACAGAATAATTTGCTGAAGCTGGAAAGAACATAAAAATGTGATAAAATTAGCATGGTGATGTGCTGTGAGATGATCCTTATGTATGCTGTAAATATCTATTACTCTCATTGGTTGATCTGTTTTGGCCTATGGCAAGGCAAGATAAGGTTGGGGAGTAGAATCAAACTGATGACTTGGAGGAAGAAGGGAAGAATCAGGGCAGAAACAAGCCAGCTGCTCAAGGAGCAAGATACCAGAGCACCAGTAAGCCATGAACCATGAGGCAATACATAGAGTAATAGAAATGGATTAATTTAAATGTAAGAGCTAGCTAGTAACAAGCCTGAGCCATAAGACGAGCATTTATAATTAATATAAGCCTCTGTGTGGTAATTTGGGAAGTGATCACTGGGTATAATCATGCCTACAGGACAGAAAGCTCTGTCTCCATTTACAGAACTTGGGAAGGTAAAGTAGGAGTAATTTGAGGCCAGCTTGGAGTTGGCTAGAGAGTCTGAAGCTACAAAGCAACACATTGTTGAAAACTAAAGCACACAGACAAATAAATGATTTGTTTGTATTTTCTCTACAAAAGAACCCTTACAGCCGGGCGGTGGTGGCGCACGCCTTTAATCCCAGCACTCGGGAGGCAGAGGCGGGCGGATCTCTGTGAGTTCGAGGCCAGCCTGGACTACCAAGTGAGTCCCAGGAAAGGCGCAAAGCTACACCGAGAAACCCTGTCTCGAAAAACCAAAAAAAAAAAAAAAAAAAAAAAAAAAAAAAGAACCCTTACTAAGATCTATTTACTAATATTTTAGATAGATGACACTTATGGCGTAGAATCTCTAAAATTGTGCTATTTACTATCTTTTAAATTTATATATTAAAAATCAACATTCATAATTACATCTATAAGAAGTCATTTAAATTTCTTCATCCTTTTTGATAATTCCATGTGGGTACTGGGAAGCAAACCCAGGTGCTCCACAAGATCACCAAAGATTCTTAACCACTGAGCATTCTTTCCAGCCATACCACTGAATATTCTTGCCTCATAATTAGTGTGTGTTTAGGAAATGTTTATTGAATGTATAGAACAATTAGTGAATGACAAACATATGATCTAATGAATGAATGAATGAATGAAATTGATGGGAAACCCCTTCCAAAGCCCTGGCTTGTGTCTCCAGAGAGATTACCATTTCTTCCTCAAGCAGAAAAACAAGTATTTAGTTTATGGAGACATTAAGAAATTAGAACATGCAATTGATAAGTATGGAGTAGACTTGCCACAACATCAATAACTGAATGTTGTAATGTCAGTGGAAAATGACAATTTTAGAGCTTTCTTGCAGAAGAAAATACAAATTAAATATTAAGGGTAAAAGCAGCATCTCATTAGACATCTCCACAGAAGTGTAGGAAATATAATACAGTGATACTCTTAAGAAATAAACAAAGCCCAGCGGCAGTGGCATATGTCTTTAATTCCAGCACTCAAGAGGCAGAGCCAGGAGGATCTCTGTGAGTTTGAGGCCAGAGGCCAGCCTGGGCCACAGAGTGAGTTCCAGGAAAGGCTCCAAAGCTACACGGAGCAACTCTGTCTCAAAAAAAGAAAAAAAAAAGAAATAAACATTCCCCTTGAGCATATCTCCAATATATCTTCGTGTAAAAAGCTAAACTATCCCTGCACAACCTTATATAAGAAATAGCTAAAGAGCGTAGCTCAAGAAAGAAACAAGCACAGAGATGTATATAGCATTCTAGGTAATGATGCTGATTAGGAATAGTAAACAGTCCACAGCAAAGCACTTTCACTATAAATATATCAGCTAGATATCTAATTACAGTACAAAGCTGGGCATCAGGCAAATACTTTACTTGTTTTACAGACAACTTCATCCCACAGAAGTTAGCAGAAACAAAAGGTGGCACCACCACTTGATCTGCCAAGAAAGAGATGTGTTTGGTGGTGAGAAGTAAAGAGTCCTAGAGGTAAGTACGATGCAGTTACAGGAGCCTGTAGAGCATGTTCAGTCTGCTTAAGTCTTGCTGTTGCAAGTGTAGATTTTAAAATGAATAGTGGGTAGAAACTCAGTAAAAATAAATTAAAAACTAAGTGTGTATTCAAACTCTACAAAAATCAAGGAAGAGCGAGACATGCTTCTTTTAAACTATTCACATTGTTAAATCACTGTATTTTGGAAGTATCTACAAAATGTATTTTTTTCAAAATTATAGAAATATGCACCAGAGATGTTTGTAATAGCACTATTTTTATTGTGTAAAAACACAAAAGCACTTCAGTTATACAAAAAAAAATACACTAAGGTGTTCACTCAAGAGGATATTATACAGTTTAGGCAACAATAAAATTAATGATAACTTTAAAATGTTGCCAGTAATTCATATGGATTGTTGACTTTTCCGGTGCTGTATAAAATATCGCGACTGAAGCAACTCAAAAAAGGTAGCGTTCATTTGGCCTTTCTGTCCTAGGGGTCAAGAATCCATGCTAGCAGGAAGTCACAGCAGCAAGAGGCAGGCGTGGCAACGAGGGCAGACAGCTGAGACCTCACATCTCCAAATGCAAGCATGAAGTAGGAAGAGCCGTCTGGAGTTGGAAAGAGACTACAGACACTGAAATCCCATTCTAAGTAGCACTCTTCCTCCTACAAAACCACACCTCATAAGTCTCCACACAGCACAACCAATTGGGACCAAGTATGCAAATATCTGAACCTGGAGGGGACATCCTCATCCAAATCACTACAGACTGCAAAAAGAGTCAAAATACAAATTTTACAGTTACCATATGTACTAAAAACCATACATACACACATAGTTAATTTTTTTATTCAACCACTCAAGTACAGTTTAATTAAGTCATACTAATATGACAAGTCATGAAGTGAATATTGAAAAAAAAAGAATAAAACAAAATCCTAACCATTCGAGAAAAGCACACGAAATATTTATGAAGGTGCAAAAAATTATGTAAGTGATATTCTTTTAGTATCTCTATAATTTCCACATTTTTGTCTGCACTTATCAAATATCCTGCAGTGAACATATTATACTTATAATGGAAACATAAAATATTGTTTTAAAATTAGCTGAAATGCATGCATATTTAATAAAAGTATTATGTCTTGGTTTGATAAATGTATAATGACTTAATCAAGGAAAGTAATAGACTATATTATGTGTTTTCCATATTACACCTGAGTCGTATGCTCACTCTCAGATAACACAGCTCAATTAGAAAATTAACAGGAATGCATTCAGGAAATAATGAGCATAATGATAGGATGCATGCCAGTCATAGTAAAAAGAGCAGAGCTGATACAAAGGCTGTGGTGGGGAGGGTGACAGGTAGAAACCTGAATTCAGGTCTAGACTGTCACTCTCAGCCTCAGAACAGAGCTCATGGCAGGTTTCACCTCTGTAAGTTTGTGTGTACGGTGAGCAGGGAGTAAAGTACATGTGTGTGCTTTCAGGCACAACGTGAGGCTACTACCATCTCTCCTAACTATGTTTTACAAACATGAAACTCAAGACCAGGACACAGAGTATCTGTGAAAGCATGTGTTTGTTATAAGGGATTTAATAAAAAAAAAAAGTTTTAAAAGTACTAACTTCAAAAATACTAACACAGCTTATCATACTGCATTTGGAGACAAGCCTGCACAGACTGTATCTCTTTTCATCAAGACAAGATCACAACCTAAAGAACACTTGACTGCTTAGCTTTGCTGTTTGCATTAATTTACTGCAATTGTGTTAGGATGGGAGGGGGAGGTCCATGTGTCCAGGTGCATATCTGGAGGTTAAAGTATGATTTTGTAAAGTCAGTCCTCACTTTCCAACTTCCCTTGGCTTCTGAGAACTCAAAAACGTTTTTAAGCCTGTGAAGCAAGTGTCTTTGCCCATGGAACGATCTCACCAGCCTGTTGGTGATTCACCTTTGAAACTTAGGGAAATGCTGTTAAAACTTGAATGGGTACATAACGTGCGCTGTTTTAAAAAGCAGATTTAAAAATGTGCTCAACTTTTGACTCAGTCTGAGGTGCATGCTACAGGATCGGAATCTATTAAGAAAGAATGGGAGTGAGGAAGGCAGAGGAAGGGAAAGAGGGAAGGAGTACAGAGAACGGAGGAAGGGAGTTTGCAATGGGGAAGGAGATAATGGGAGGGAAGCATGGAGACAGAACAGAGAGATAGAGACAGAGAGCGGGGGGAGCAGGATGAGGGAAGGGCAGAGAGAAGGAGAGAAGAAGGAGAGAGAGAGTTATCTATGAAGTAGCAATCTAGTGTGGATATTTTAAAAGAACTAGGCAGTTAGAATAACTCTCAGGTTTTTCCCGTTGTAAGGCTTTATGATTTTATTTGGACCCATAACTTGTCCATCAATGTCTAGATATGGTAAAGCAAGAAAGGGAACACTGAGATCCCCATGCTCCTGGTGCCTGCTCTGACACTTTACCTCACCTGATATTAATGTCCTCAAGAAGTAATTTTATTTTTTGCTGATAAATGAAAGTCCCAGGAAAAACACACACAAATAACCAGTGATCCATAGAATGAGAGTTTAAGCCCTGTTTTCCTGAAGCAGGCCTTGCTGTCCCTGTATCAGTGACTGTCTAGTGTGTTCCCGAGGTTATCAGGGTCCGAGGAAAATGTATAAGAACTGCACAGAGAATGGATCTCAGTGAGTGCTGTCTAGGACAGACCTATTTTAATTAGAACAGTCCTGGAATATTCTCTATCAAATAATGTTCATTGATCCTACCGACTTTCACAAAAGTTTCTAAATCAATTTGACCAGCTCGGCATTTTTCTCTGTATTTCTTCATGAAGTTATGAGGCTGGAGGCACACAAGCCTATGATATTAACATACTGAAGCCAATGGTTTGATCAGAAACCCCTAAGTGGTCTAGCAAATGACCTAAACAAAGAAGAAATTGGCCAGAAGCCAATGTTTCTATAAGGAAGAGGAACAAGAGGACACCATGGCATCCTTAATGCCAACATCCAAGAAACCAGAGAGTTTGGGAGAAACAAGCAGACAATTAACAAGTACAGACCACGTCCAATCAGACACCACATATGTGATCAAATGGATCATCTGAGTCACAGTTGATAGTACTATGACCTCCCGACCTCCAATTATAGCTACTCTCCCATAAAAGGATGTTTGAAAGTATCTTTCCCCAGGGAAATCCATAAGCGTTTTGTGAACTGATGCCAATATAATTGTTATCTTTAACACCTACATCTTCCTACAGTGGTTATAAAATATACTTAGAGAACACTGCAATGTTTCTCCTATAGAAAAAGTCTCTAAATAAATTAAAGATAACCAAAAGATATACAGCAAAGGCTGACGCACAGAGTGATTTTCATGGCTACTCCACTGTACTATTTCAAACATGGCTTCAAACCACATGACTACAGTTTATTTCTCTTTAGAAATTTCTTCCAGGACTCAACTCTGAGGAAAAAGTGTATCTACATTTGTTTTGGTAAGTACTTGAGATGTGCTAAAGCAATGTGTTCGGCAGATACCCATGATGTGTGTAAAATTAATTGAAAAGTTGGTCCACAGAAGTGGCAATGAGACATGTTGTAGTTTAGAGTCATGATGCTCTCTCAACCCCTGCACCGATGACTGTAAAAAGCGCTGTTTGGGTGACAACTCATTTCCAGTTCCTAACCCACATTCTCCTTAACCACTTGACCTCTGCTCCTTCTTGAAAGTGCCAGCATTGGGCTGTTGGTTTGCATTTTTCACCCAGAACAGGATGGAGGAAAGAGCTTTGGACATCAGTACAAACAGTACCCAGCTACTCCCTCTTGTATACCCAGAGAGCTTTGTTGCCCCTTTTGAGGTACAACTCAGACAGAAGCTGTGTTTTCGATGTGTTTCTAAAGCATGCACTCTTTCCTCCCATGCTCTGGCCATGCTACCACATTCCCAGCCCAGCAATGCTTTTCAGAAGCAAGACTTAGCTCCCACATCTTACCTCGCTCCAGCCCTGCGAAGTCTCTCTTCTGCACTTCCCAATATTTGTATCTTTAGAAACAAGAGAAAGTCTCATCCCTGGTTAGTTTCTTCAAGACTTGGGTTTCTACGACATAATCCTAACACGCCCCCTCTCCAAACCTAGCCAGACCAAAGCATCAGTGGGCCTCACACACACACACACACACACACACACACACACACACACACACACACACACACACTATTGAAACACCTCAATGGAGCAGCAAGAAGGATTTTAAGGTACTATTGGAAGGGGAAGGGAAGTGGTAACACAGAAGAAAATTTAGTCATTTAGAAGCAGTATCAAATTAAGAAAATTGTAAAGAAGGCTGGTCACAGAGAAAGAAGCAAAAACTCAAGCCTTATAATTGTGACTTTCTATCACATTATACACACCTTGTCACCTGCTGTACTTGCTTTCTTTGAGTCCCCACCACATATGATAGACGAGGAAGAATAGCTACACATCTCCAGAGGACTCACTCCAGTCAAGTCCACTGTATTCCAAAGTGAAGAGCATGAAGAGGAAAGAGGAAGGAAGGAAGGAAGGAAGGAAGGAAGGAAGGAAGGAAGGAAGGAAGGAAGGAAGGAAGGAAGGAAGGAAGGAAGGAAGGAAGGAAGGAAGGAAGGGAGGGAGGAAGGAAGAGAGGGAGGGAGGGAAGGAAGGGGAAGAAAAGGTAGAGGGAAGAAAGGGAGGGGAGCAGAAAGAGAGGAGAGACCACTCAGTCAGGAGGATACTAAATTTGGAATGTCTGTTACTTTTTAATTCTGAGAAAGCATAGTGTGGACTTGTAACAAAAGAAACAAAGAAACATTTATGATATAACGCTTTTGTTACTTTTACCTTGTCACCACAATGACATTGATATGGCCATTGTCATGTTGATAATATTACAATTAATAATTATTATGAAGAGACATATCATTTCTAAAGTTTTGACAATATTCTTTTTCTATCCTTGACTTTAGAAACCAACCAAGCAAGAAGAAAAATAGAAATAGAATAGAATGTGCCGATCGCTTATTCACCCTTTTAGTTCTAAAGAATTCTCAGAAAACAGAGCAGATGGCCCCTCAGTGGGAAGTACAGGAGACACACCTTCCTAATGCCTGAGAGTGTGTAATGCGTTTGTCTTCATTTTCATCTCTTTTTCTTCATATTTTAGTCACTTACTAATTATATTCCCTTGAATTTTTCAAAGGCAAGGAAAATTCACTCTGATTTTTAAAATCCCTGGACCACTAGGTGGCACCAAATAGCCATAATTCATAGAGTCCCTAAATTTAAAAAAAAAAAATGCATATTCCAAGTTAACAATTATCAGCCTTTGCTTACAAATAATATATTTGTAAAAATTAATCCAAGTATTTTTTGTTTTTAATATTAAGTAATAAAAAATGGAAATATTCTGTCATTAAAACATGTTGTTTTTTGCTAAACTGAAATGTCCTTGCGCAGTCTATTAATAAATTCACCCATAACCATTCTTTGTTGAATTTAACAATATAACATTCTTTTCTCCCATTAAATGGTAACAGTACAATAAATACCTTTCCTTTCTTTTATATAGAAATAGTTAATGTGGCCCTTTCTAGAGCTTTTGCTTTTGTATTTTAAGATCTGGTTTCACTGCGTATAGTTCCTATCTTGAGAGAATGTGCCTTTAATCTAATGGTGATGTTCTCACTCCAAAGTTGCATTTGGATTATAGTATAGGTGCTTTGCACAAGCTTCGCTTCACTGCCTACCCTTGTAAATCACCCTCCAAAATACAAGGTTCACTACACCAACTTCAGGTTTTTGTCACCTTGAGGTTTGACTACTGCCATGTCCTCTAGCTTGCTTGACAGAGGAAGAGCCCCAGAATATTCAGCGAGTACGGAATGTGACAGCTTGTCTGTTTAGCAATGCCAGCCACACAGAGTACATTATACAGTGGTTCAGTGCATAGCTCTGGCTTCCAATAGTCATTCTAGGTTTTCATTTTAATTTATAACACGCTCTACAGCCCAGGACTTTTAAATAACTTATTCAATGTACTCATGCTTCATTGTGGTAGGGTATGTCACCAGATAGTTAGGTGCAAAAATGAACTCAGAAGTGTTAGGCCTTTGATGCTACCATTTAATCTAATTTCTAGTTGGAAAAAAAAAAACTTGATTTGAATAATAGAGAATTTCCTTGAAAATATTGAAGCTTACTTTAGATTCATGAGCAGTGTGCATATGTGTAGAAGGAGACAGGGCCTATCAGAATAAACTGTCAATTCCATTTTTTCTGTTGACAGAACATTTTTTGGTAAGAGATATATATTATAGAAATTATAATAAGATTAGTTGAAGATAAAAGGCTAGCAAGATCCAGCATCAGTGTATCACAGTTTAGTGTCCTTATCCATTAGCAAACTTGTGTTGAATGATGACTACAATTAAGATTCTGTGTTAGAAATGGTGCAATGTAGCAGGAGACTTTATAAAACCATGGGGAATGCCGGGCGGTGGTGGCGCACGCCTTTAATCCCAGCACTCGGGAGGCAGAGCCAGGCGGATCTCTGTGAGTTCGAGGCCAGCCTGGGCTACCAAGTGAGCTCCAGGAAAGGCGCGAAGCTACGCAGAGAAACCCTGTCTCGAAAAACCAAAAAAAAAAAAAAAAAAAAAAAAAAAAAAAAAAAAAACCATGGGGTTTTCAAGTAGACAGCCATAACAAATATAAACTAAAAACATTAATTAGTCAGCTGCTCATCACCATTAGACAATATCTTTCAAGTAAATCTTTGTTTTAGCAGAATATGAAATGAAAACAGAAATGTCTCAAGTTCAAATTTCCATGGATGTCAAGCAACTCAACATCTTGGGAAGGAAACCCATCGTGAAAAAATGAAAATAAATGAACTTGAATATCTTTAACCTAACAGATGCATGTGGTGTACCTGTTGATGGTAATTTTCTCCATCAAAAACTTGTGATTAGCAGGAAGCAAGCAGCTTGCAGTATGCTGGGCTGGGTTCATGCTCTCTACTGATGTGCATTTCAAATGTCTTTCATATCCTAGAAAAGAAAAGCTAGGGATACTGATTCTTCCAGCCATTAGCCATCACATTTGGAAGGATCAAATATGATTTTCTACTTCTAAGCATTAATTAAAACTCAAAGTTTATTAATAAAAATGACTAAATATGAATTGGAAGGCTATAGACAAAGAAATGAAATAATCTACTTTTCATTTCTTTCTTTTTTTTTTTTTTTTTTTTTTTTTTTTGGTTTTTCGAGACAGGGTTTCTCTGTGTAGCTTTGTGCCTTTCCTGGAGCTCACTTGGTAGACCAGACTGGCCTCGAACTCACAGAGATCCGCCTGGCTCTGCCTCCCGAGTGCTGGGATTAAAGGCGTGCGCCACCACCGCCCGGCTCTATTTTTCATTTCTTAATTTTAAATTTACAAAACTGTTTCTTTTAATCAGAAATAGTGACAGTAAAGAAGCATGCTTAGCTGTTATGCATATATTATTTATCAATGCTATAATTTTTAAATTTGAAAGTCAAAATATGAATTTGAATCTATATTCCATGCAGGTAAAACAATGTACACCTTATTAGTTACAATGTACACCTTATAAGTTATTGTACAGTAAGAAGTGTATTGATCTGTTCTAGTCACTATCACCTTTACTGTTACATTTATCAGCACTAGTTGTTTTATCTTTTGGTCAAAAATAGGTTTATGACCTACAGCCAGATAGGCCTCTCAACAGATGTCATTCCTGGAGGAGAGGGCTCACTGTCCTGCAACCTACACTTGTGAGTGTTGTCCTCATAATTAGTAGAATTGGCAGGTGATATCATGTATGTTCTAGTTTGCTTATGGTCCTATATGCATACAAAAATCTGCCTTTGTTGATCAGCAATGGCTAATTTTTTCTGCATTAAGTAAAAATAATTTAAAAATGAACAACTTTATTTTAGTAAGTGGTTCTTTTATGCTCACAAACTTAATGTATTCCCTTTAAATCTTTGTTTTTGTTGTTTTTTGTTTTTGTTTATTTTATTTTATTTTATTTATTTAATAATACTATTCAGTTCTACATAATAGCCACAGATTCCCTTGTTTTCTCCCTTCCTGCCCCCCTCCCCTTCCCCCCAGCCCACCCCCCATTCCCACCTCCTCCAGATCTTTGTTTTAAGTTTGTTGCGTGTTGAATGCAAAATACTCAATTTTTAAAGTCATTTAAATCTAGGTATACAATTATCATTTAAATCATTTTTTAAATGATTTAAATCTAGAAGTACAATTTATTACTAAATTTTCACTGGTTGAGAATTTCATGCTATAGTGTCAAGATTCCATAAATTACTCCCTTTCATGTTAGTTCAGACAACTAAGGAAGGCTGAGAATCTTCCCCAGGGAAGAGCCACAAACTGATCGTCCAATGCCAAGTAGTCAGCCCTGGAATTATATCACAAATAAACTCATATTGACTGAAGAGGTTGTATGTATATACGAGAGAGAGAGAGAGAGAGAGAGAGAGAGAGAGAGAGAGAGAGAGAGAGAGAGAGCATTGAGAAAGAGGGAGAAAGAGAAAGTAAAAGAGAGAGTAACAAAATTAAAGAAATAGAGGTCATGAATTTGAGAAAGAGCAAGGGACAATGAAAGCATATGGGAAGGGCTTGGGGGGGGGAAGTGAAAGCAGAAAATAAAATTATATTTTAATTTTTTTAAAATTAATTATGGAAGAATTTCATGCTATTTAGAAATCCGTCCTTTTATTGGTTTATAAATGATCTTTGACCAATTTTTCCAGAAAATATTTTCAGCATATTATTGTCTAGATGCATGAAATGAGGATCAACACCTGTCCATCATTGTAATATTACTTGTATTTACTTAGCCTGTCCCTTGCAAGTTTAGATGGCCCTAGTTGTAGAGGTGTCAATGAGAAACTCACTCATAGGCTCTGGCATTTGAGGAGTCGGTTTCCAGTTGGTGGCACTGTTTGGAGAGATCTATGAGGTGTCACTTCATTGGAAAAAGTACTTTACTCTTTATGGCTTGTGCCATGCTCCCCGATATGATAGAGGAGACTTCTCATTCCTCTTTCATATGAGCTCAAAACAACTCTTCCTTCTATAAATTACCTTGGTCATGGTGTTTTATCACAGCAATAGAAAACCAAGAGATATGCTGGATGTTGAAATTTCTCATCATTTACACAACCGAGTCCCACTACATTAATCACACTTTGCTCTTTTCTGGTCATCTTAATTATGTATTTTAAGTAAGGCTTACAAAACTTAAGACTCACTTAGCTGATGAGATGTCACTAAATCACTGCCTAAGGTGACTTGGTTTTTATAATTTCATAATATTAGTAATGCTAGTTAGAAAAATTTGAGTGCTGTAAAAAAAAGAAAATGAAGGTAGTTTGCCTTTAGTTCCACTTTAGTTTTTAAACTTGGCATTAAAGAGGTCAACTAAAATTTAAATGAATATAAATGAATATTAATTTAGCAATTAATGAGCAGAAGGAGGAGGGGAAAACTTCAGAAAGACTTGAAATTCATTTTTGTACTTTCTTCCATTCTCCAAACTTTAATTTGTGAGGACATTTTTCATCACACTTTCAAATTAGCCTAGATTCTATAAATTTTTTCTTTTCATTAATTTTGCCTGCAAGGTATACAGCTGCCAAATATTTCATGTATATGAGTTTTATACCATCAATTCCCATAGAATAAAAGAAAAATAATGTTCTCAGCCTATCACATGTAGAGACATCTTAAGCAAATAAAAACAAGTTCATTGAAAAAATGATTAGCAATGTAGTATGATAAAATTATTTAGATATAAAAACAGTGTTCTCATTGTTGCTATTCATGTTAAAACACTACCTTAACATATATAAAAATAGCATTAATATTAAGACAGTTTCCACCTATACAAGTAGCACCAATGTACCTGCACATAGAATGAAGCTAGAAACATTACCACTGGAACGTTAACAGGTATGTATTGTTTACTGCATGCTCTGCTGGGTCATGCAAATATACTGATAAATAAAATGATCTCTTAGTTACAAAGGTTGCTTTGCTAGAGAATTGGCAGGAGCAGGTGATTTCTAACAATGTTGCTCACCTCCATTCAACAGACCAGTTGCCTCTGTATACTAAGGAAATAGACATGCAAATTCCATTTCCATCACAGACCTACTGAATAAGACTCTCTGCAGACAAAATGGACAAAGTTTAAGAAATATGGTGTTACAACTTTAGGTAATGCTTGGTAAGTGAAGTCTATGGCAAGAGATGCCACTCATTAGGAAGATTTTGATGATGTGGCACAGGGAGGAACCAATGTCTTAAGAATGTTTTCCCATTTTTTTTTTGTTTCTCTTATGAGATAATGACACTTTTCCTAATAATTAAATTCTGAAAGAATTTTATCTTCTCATGACACAACTGAAGTTGTGTGGAATTCACCATGGAAATAGCCAACACCCACAGGCTGGAAACAATCGGAAGGGACCACACATAACATGGCACACAGAGAATCCACACAGTGCTTGCTAGAATTTGGATTTGCAGTGTCTGTCAGAGTCCCTTGTGCTAAGCTCCCAGGCCTGACTGGGAGATGGAAGTTTTTAGATGATGGGACCAAATGAATGGTCTCAGGTTGTTAAGGACCTGTCCTTGAAGTAGTCAACAGGATTCTGGTCTCCACATTCCTGGCAACTAGGAAAGCAGTTTCACTCTGCCACATGTTCTCAACTTCAGTGTTCTGCATTGCCACTAGTTCCAAAATCAGACCCCCTAAACCATGAGTCAAAATAATCCTTTTGATCAGTCAGTTATCCTGTGTATTCATTACACAACAAGAAAGCTGATTAACATGCTTGCTAACAAAGAAGGAAGTGTAGATTGGCACCGCAACCCGGTTGCTTCTGGTGTAGTAGTGAATCTGGCTTTCCTCTAACGGAGATCTGGCCTTGGATACAAAATTCATTATTTTAACCTATATAATATTTCATAAGCATGTCTTTGTGTAGTATGGGTACCAGCCACATGTGATCTTAGGATGAGGCTACCTATTATCTACGTATATCTAATAGTCCTGAGGTAACAACTAGTCATGTGAAAAAAGACCAGGAACATAATAGTTTACAGTCTTTAAGTCAAACAGTATGAGTCGAAGTTGAGGTTGAGATCAACCATGTGTTCTGCACAACTGTACCAACATATTAGACACATGTGAGTCTCTAGTCATATTGGCACACACTAATTCCAGGGAGCTGTATAATGCTAGATGCTTAGAACGCTACTGGTCTCTGACTTAACATGCCCTTCCTTACACTGGTTTTAATGGATATCTTCCTCTTGCTGTAAATCATGGTCAATGTGTTCACTTTCATGGAGATGTTGGTTCTATTAGCAACTTATTAATTTTGGGAATGACTTGGGATACTTGAGAATTGTCAGTTGATATTAAAAATAAGAGCAATATTGCAAATAGAGGCTCCAAACAACATAGTTGGTCCTAATGATTTACAGTTGGTTTTCTTGAAGTGGAACGCCCAGAAACAACCCTGACTTACTGAATTAAGTGGTTTGGAAAGAAGAGTAATAGAGGATGAGGGTAATTATGTTTTAGCTCATAATGGTCACAGTCATCTACAGTACAGAATGGTAGCTGTGCCATGATATGGGTTACAAAAAAAGCTACAGTTGAAATTTAGTAATTGCATGGAGATACTTCTTTAGATACATAAGGAAGCAGTCTCTCCTAAGGAAGAACAAACCAATGGCTTATCCAGTGCCAAGCAATCAGCTCTGAAAACACACATGCAATTAACATCATATGTATTAAAGTGGTTATATTTAGGAATATACATATATATATATATATATTCAGATATATACATATGAATGCAGTATGTATGCATGCACTAACAATTTGTGAAAAAAGAGGCCAAGAAAAGAAAGAAGAGTGGGTAAGAGTACATGGAAGAGTTTGGAGAGAGAAAAGCAAAGGGATTGGCAATGCCAATGGTGGGAGTCCAGGAAATTATCTCAGCGTCGTGGAATCCATAAACTAGTTATTCCAAAGTAGGATGAATAAATCAGTTAGTGATAGAAGTATGATTGTCTTATTCCAATAGTCTTTGGGGTGGGATAGACCAATGGAAACATCTTTAGACCTCCAACATTTAAACTTTCTAAATAAATTTGCTGTGCTGATTTTAAAGCAAAGAAAACAATGGGGGGGGGGACCTGACCTCCAATTGCCTAGGGCAATATTACTGAACATTTATAAAGAGAATATAGATCCTAAACTTTTGTCTAAATAATGATATGACTGGAGTCCTCTGGCCATCCACTTGGGAAAATATCAAGAAGTAACAATTAGTCCTTACTAGGATTTTCTGACATGGAACCAAGATGTACTGTGTTTTCTAAACCTTTGATGACATCCTAATGGGCTATGTCTAGTTTCTGAGAAGTGGATGGGGTAGAGATGGAAGTTTGAAAGATATTCTAAGGTTTAAAGCAGCTTTGAGTGGTATTTGTATGTTTTATTGGAGAATGATTTCTGTTTCTACTACTGCAAATAAAATATTCAGCTGTTGGTTACATTCATTAAATAAGAATAAAAAAAAAATGTTTCCCAAAGTTCCGGGAAAGAGTACCCAGAGGACTAAGAAATGTCACCTTAAACGGTGAACTGTTATTAATTAGACTGTTGATATGAACCAACTATCTTTTAGAAATCTTGGAGTGAGTGTGTGAGTGTGTGTGTGTGTGTGTGTGTGTGTGTGTGTGTGTGAGAGAGAGAGAGAGAGAGAGAGAGAGAGAGAGAGAGAGAGAGAGAGAGAGAGAGAGTGTGTTAGGTACATAGGTAGAGATGAGAGAACAGTCTCGGGTGGTGTTCTTCCCTTCCACTTCAGGCTAAGGCCTGTGATGTTCCTTCCCCATTCCTACCTCATCATAGGAAAATGGACCGTAGATATGTGCTATCTGTCACCTGCTTTACATGGGTTGTGGAAACCCAAACTCAAACCCTCATGCTTCTGTGCAGATACTTTACCACAGGAGCCATAACCCTAGCCCAAATCATTTTTAAAATCATTAAATACTATGTCTCAAGCACAGCCCGATTTTATAGTAAACCCTGTGAGCATTACTCAGGACAGTTATCCAGATTTGAAACCAAGGTCTTCATTTGAGAGACGATTTTCCACTTTATGCCCTCCTTCGCGGGGCTCAATTGGACGATAAACTTGCCCTTAAAGTTTACTAGTTCTATGAATTAATACAGTGAATTTTGAAGGCAGTTTTGGGAACATACTTATCATTGGTATCAGAAATGAGACCAGTCTTGGAGACTGTATCTACAAAGTATGTAGGTGACCCTAACATCAGAATTCTTTGTGATTTCTTAAAAAATGTTCATTAATGATTATGTTTTTAAAATGAATTGTTTTCTCAAGCTACCTTATAGAATGAGTTCTATTAAATAAATAGTTTCATCATGTTTTTTAAAACCCCAGTTAAAGGTATTTAGACAGTCCATTATAATGCTTTGTACTTTTAAATGAGCAAAAATTCTACTGCCCGAAACTCTTAAAGAATTTTGTCAGAACATACATAAATCAGTATTTAGCACACATCAGTATGGTAACAATTAAAAAGCCATAAGTATACAATTACATTTGAAGAGAATTGATTGAGAACATTCCAGAATTATCAGAAAAGTTATTTCTGTGGACATAGTGTGTGTGTGTGTGTGTGTGTGTGTGTGTGTGTGTGTGTGTGTGTGTGTGTTCAAATGGAAAGTCTGTATCAGAGGATATTGTATATGGAGTCCTAAGGTTTGGTTTTAATAATGAATTATAACACTCATTCATAGTGAGGGTGACTCTAGGGCAGAGTTAGGTAATTAACTCACTGGGTAGGCCTCTGCCCTGCCAATCATCAACAAGGTTGCTGTGAGTCTCCACTAACACATCAAAGCAGTTTAGTCCTGAGAATTCCAATGGAAATGTAAGAAATGAATGTTCCCTAACTGGCAGCACGGTTTTCAGGTTTTCACTTTGTTGTCCCTGTAAAGCCTTGGAGTGCTTTACTCAGGTTCGGTTGAGAATTCTGTAATTTGTTTTTCTTCCTTTCTCAAGGGAATTTGAGGAGAAGAAAATGTACTACCTTTGATTTCTCTTCTTTTTTTTTTCTTTTCTTTCTTTCTTTTGGTTTTTTGAGACAGGGTTTCTCTGTGTAACTTTGCGCCTTTCCTGGATCTCACTCTGTAGACCAGGCTGCCCTCAAACTCACAAAGATCCTCCTGCCTCTGCCATCTGAGTGCTGGGGTTAAAGGCGTGTGCCCCAACCGCCTGGCTTTGATTTATTTTTTAATGTTCTATGGCAAATTGTAAAGAAAAGTGTATCATATTACTAATCTTTACTTGGTAAGTTTTCTAAATATTTTTATTTTATAATTAATTTAATTTTACATATCAGCCACAGATTCCTCTGTCCTCCCTCCTCCCACCTCCCAGCCTTCCCCCAATCCACCCCCCATTCCCACCTCCTCAAGGGCAAGGTCTCCCCTGGGGAGTCAGCCCAGCCTGGTAGATTCAGTTGCAGCAGGTCCAAACCTAGTGGAAAAACATGAACTGTGAACCAATGGTTGAGGAGCCCCCATGGAACTGGATCAGGCCCTCTGGTTAAGTGAGACAGTTGATTAGCTTGAACTATTTAGGAGGCCCCGAGGAAGTGGGACCAGGACCTGTTCTTGGTGCATGAGCTGCCTTTTTGGAACCTAGGGCCTAGGATGAGACACTTTACTTGGTAAGTTTTATTCACATTTTTCCTCTTTGTTAAGGCCTTTTTCTTTTTTCTTTTATTTTATAATTTAATTTAATGTTACATATCAGCCATGGATTTCCTTGTGTCCCCCCACCACCCCCACCACCCCACCACCACCACAACCCCCCCCTCACCCCCAATTCCCATCTCCTCCAGGGCAAACACTCCCCTGGGGATTCAGCTCAACCTGGTAGATTCAGTCCAGGCAGGTGCAGTCCTCTCCTCACAGGCTGAGCCAAGTATCCCTGCATAAGCCCCAGGTTCCAAACAGCCAGCCCATGCACCAAGGACATGTCCCGGTCCTACTGCCTGGGTGCCACTCATTACATTTGTTGACAATTTCATACATGTATGCTTGCAATGCATTGTTTCCCCTCATCTGCACTGTCAGCGTCTATCTTCCCTACAAGACTTTTTCCCCACACACATAGATTTTTGTATGGTTTCTGACCCATTGATTTTAACCAGGATAATCTTTGTAGCCACAGGATCTGAATCAGCCATGGGATCATTTGTAGACTCATTTAGGTGGAACTTTTTTTTTTACTAATATGAATCTCTTCCTTTAGGCACAATTTCAGTTAATTGTAGTTTTGGTCTGCATTGAATTTTTAGAAGATTTTTGTCTTCTCTCTGTTTTTTAAGTTTTGTGTTGAAGAACTGTCATTCATTTATTAAAAACCTCCTTCAGTCTGTATCTACATTTTCTGTCTGAATGTGATGTCTCTTTGAGAAACATTTACAGTATTCCTCCTCTCTGAAACATCTTAGAATTTAATGAAGAGAAACCACACATAGGAATACAGGGAGATGTTTTGGTCAACAAGGATTAAAACAATAGTACAATGAGAGCTTTGGAAAAATTATGGAATTTATTTTGAAGGGAATCTAAATAGTGCTTTCGGTGAGAAAGTATGAGGATGAGATGAGGCTAGAAGGAATGGACAGGGTTTGTAGAAATCAATAGTGAAAGAGGTACATCTGGATAGAGGAGGCATCAAGGGCATGACAAATTCTGGGAATTGCAGGACAGCCATTCTGCAGAATAAATGATTAGGGAAGTAGATAAAGAATCCCCACACACAAAAGAACTACATGGCAAATATAGTGCTCTGCAGAGGACTCCACTCTCCAGATTTAAAACATTTTGCAAACAGAAGTGATTTCATACTTGACATCTTTTTTTTTGTTTTTGTTTTTACGTTTTTCCATTTCATTGAAAGTAGATTGTTCTCTCAAACGATATATCCTGATTACAGTTTGACCCCCCTCTACTCCTCCCAATTTCTCCCCCCCCCTCCAATTAGATCTTACTCCTCTTCTGTCTCTCATTTGAAAAGAACAGGCTTCTAAGAGATAACACAACAAAATGAAGTATAAAAAGATAAAACAAAGAAACATCATTTCAGAGTTGAAGAAGGCACCAAACAGAAGGAAAATGCCCCAAGAGAAGGCAAACAAATCAGAGACCCACTTGTTCATACACTTAGGAGTCCCATAAAAACTTGAAATGAAAGATATAATATATATGTAAAGAGCACAGTGCAGATCCATGTAGGCCCTTCACTTGCTTCAGAGAAATCTTTGGGTTTTAGTATGTATATTGTGAATCATATATTACTGGAGGGTCATGTATATTTTCAATCAAAATATCATAGCCTAAAAACTAATTTAAAATTTCCAGACCTGAATATCCCTTCCACTACTAGATAAAGTGATGATTGTTTTGAAAATAAAAGCATCTGATTCTTTTAAAGATAATCATATCATGATTGTTTCTGTAAAGTGAAAAAGTAAAACAACAGATCTCTTGTTGTTCTAGTGCAAAAATTGCTTAACGGAACCTAAGTATTTTCATCTGAAAATAGAGAATAAAATCTACTTTCTAGATTATTTTGGGAAGATTAAATCAAAGACCACATGCAATGCTTTAGTATTATTGCTTGAAATAGTTTAACTCTTTAATAATTGTTCTACTCGTTCTTCTTTTCCAATAAAATTATGCTTTAATGTAGCAAATTTAGATTCTAATAATATAATTTATAACTGCATAGCATTTGGTGATGTTAATTATTTATTTTTTCAAACAACTAGTAAAAGAAAAAATATGAGATTTTAGAGTGTATCAGTTTTTTTTAAAAAAAACACACACAACTATCAAAGGCCCAGGCCAGATGCATACCATATGAGTTGATGAAAATGTACATAGGAAGTTATGATAAAAGCTTTTCTTTTTAGTCTACCATATCTTAAATTCAAGGTTACTCTTTCACAGCTGGTATACATTAGATATAATTCTTTAAGTTCTACCAAAATAGTTGGCTTTAGAGTTACAGAAAAGAACAGAATACTGAGGATACTTCTACCAACAAAATGAGTTTAGGGGACCTTCGCACTGAGTATCCCTTCTGCATGGACAAGCCACCATGATCTGAAAAACATAGAAGGGGTGTTATATTTTGGCTAAAATTTGGAATCTTTGCTCACTTGTAAAACATATAGACAAGTAAATTTTGTCTTACTAGTTATAGTGGAATTGGGGAAAAAATCACATTCCTTTAAAAGTACTAGTGACAAAAGAAGAGACCTCAATGAGAAAGAATCATTAGTGGGAAGAGATCAGCAGGAACTCTTCCAGCAAACAAGACTGGTTCCATATTTGCCAGTATTTCCTCTTGTCTCCTTGCTAACATGATTCTAATAAGTCTTGTTTAACTGACTCAGCTGCAACTGCTGAAATATGATTTTTCTATGGAAACCAACCTTAGATTTTGCTCTTTCCAACTGCTACCAATACATAGTTTAGAGCAATGGCACATGAGAGGAAGTCAGCTGGGAGCCCCAATGAAGGTTTCCTTCTTATAAAAGGCCTGGAAGATAACACTTTGGAATAACCTCATTCCATTCCATACCTACTCTGGTGATATATAGTGTATCATATAAAGCTTGCCCGAGGATCAGAGGAGAGAGCCAGCCACTAGATCAAACATAGAGGCCAGGCAGTGGTGGCACACACCTTTAGTCCTAACACTCAGGAGGCAGAGATCCTTCTGGATCTCTGTATGTCCAAAGCCACCCTGGACTACATGAGATTGATTCAGTCTAGGAGAGAAACAGAGCTAAGCAGTGGTGACACACAACTTTAATCCCAGTATTTGGGAGTCATGTGTCTTTAATCCCAGCACTAGGAAGGAAGGGATATGGCTGTACAGAGAAAGGTATATAAGGCATAAGGAGAGAGAAACTAGAGCTTTTTGGCTAAGGACTCAAACTTTTTGCTAAGGACTTAGGGCTTTTTCAGCTGAAGACTCAGAGGCTTGCAGTCTGAGCATTCCTGGAGATAGGATCTCGCCTTCCTTTCAGCCTGAGGATTTGGTAGTAGTGTGAAGTTTCTCTAGTGGCTTGTTCCTTTGTCTCTGATCTTTCAGTACTTACCCCAATATTTGGCTCCAGATTTTTTATTTTAATACTATTTAAAAATCATGCAACATGCTACCTTTTGTAAAATCTGGTATTTGCAGTTGTTTCACAACCATATAGTCACAATTATAGGAAGAATCAACATACCAAAGACAATGGAACAAAAATGAAATTTGTTTACTTTATACATAACATGGCTAAGCTGTCAAACTGACCCTAAAACTGTGTATAGTTTTCTTCAGAACTATTAATATTGTATGGTTTAATCATTGATGCTTAAATACTTTCTTGATTAAACACCAAGGATTATGTAAAAGACATAAAATTTGTCTGTCTTTGCTTCTCTTCCACCTCCCCCATTTATATATTTTGATGTTGGTAGGATAATTTCATTTCTTTAAAGAATGTGAAAAACTAGCTGAAAACTGAAAAAGTCAGCCAATTCTAGCACCCAAAACATCCAAAGTAACCCAAATAGCATCAATAAGCAAATGGATGAAGAAATCATATTATGTCTGCACTGAGATATATTGTTTAGCAATCAAAAGGAATTGTTGATCATCTTATAATAGATGATCCTCAATTATATCAGTTATAGCAGACATGGAAGACTACAATACTCATTTTTTTCATCTTTTTATTTTTTATTGTGTGTGTGTTTGCATGTGTAAATATGTATATATACACATTTGTGTGTATGCATGTGAAGATCAGAGTTCAACATCAGCTATCTTCCTTGATATCTTTACACAGGTTTTCTTCTCAGACTGGAGGTCACTAATTGCCTAGGCTAGCTAGCCAATGGGCTCCAGGGATGCACCTATTTCTACCCTCATCCCAAGCTCTGGGGTTAGAGACATGTTCATAGGTGCCCAGCTTGTTTCTTGAGTGCTATGGAACACAAACTCAAGATTTCTGACATGATTATCAACTAAGCCATCTACCTCATGGCCTGTATATATATAAAACTCTAGAACAGATGAAAACTATCTGCTTTAGAATAAAACACAGTAATGATTTACACTATAGGTTGTATAATGGCAACAAAGAGATCTTGGGGCAATAAAAAAGTAAGTGTATTGATAAAGACAATGGATTAATAGCATGTTATAGAACTTCTATAATTGTGAACTTAATATCATCTAATTTTATCTTATTTTAAAATGGTAATCAAAAATAAAAGATAAGTTCTTTTTACTTAATCTAGTGAAGATAAATGAAGATTTACAAGAGAATTATATATTAGGAAGAAATGCAATCTGTTAGGATGCCACCAAAAATATATTTAACACATATTCTTTTGCACAGTATTTCTACTTAAATCAATTTATATTTTAATCAACTTGAAAATAATCATAGATATATATAGATGTAACCAACCATTTTATTAAATAAGAAACACAGAAACAATGCAAAAGAGAAAGCCGAGAGGTCAGAGCTCAGAGCTGAAATCTCACCCTTCCGCCTGTGGTGTCCCAGCTTCCCGAATCAGGGCTCTATTTCCTGTCTGTTAGTCTATTTAAAGAGACAGAACAAGCCACAGCTATCTCACCTCACCAGTTCCTCAGCTGGTCCTGTTTCCTCAGACTGGAAGCTTCTGTGTCCTCATCCCAATAGCTCTCAGCTGAACTGTGTTGCTCCAAAGCCTGAAAGCTTAACCAGCCAAATGCTTCTAGTTTCTGGTCCTCACGCCTTATATATCTTTTTGCTTTCTACCACCACTCCCTGGGATTAAAGGCTGGCTTTCTGGGATTAAAGGCGTGTGCCACCACCGCCACACTCTTGCTATGGCTCTAATAGCTCTGACCCCCGGGCAACTTTATTTATTAACATACAATCAAAATCACATTTCAGTATAATTAGATTACCACCACATTTCCCCTTTTCTATTTTAATAAAAAGAAAAAAAAGCAAAAGGTTATGACTAACAAAAGAAAAACTATATACAAAAGTACAATAACTATATACAATATATACAAATAATAAATACCTAAACAGGTATTTGACAAATCAGAGAAAATAATTCCATTATCTATCCTATTTTGGTAATTCCAAGATGTATCTAATGCACTTTCTATCCTAATTAATTTTTCAACTATAAGTAACTAATCTTCAACCATAACTAACTAATCTTCAACTCCCTCAGAGACCCAAGAAGGAAACAATATTAGCTAACAAAAATAAAAAACAGGAAGTGCATGCAAGCAACTTCCAAAAAATTTGTGAGTTGACAGAAACAGCCAGCTGCCTGGGCAGTCACCTGAGGTTTCTCCGCAGTGTTGGGGCATCATCTTCAGCCTATAGGCTTAGTGTATCTGACAGACTCATTTGTGAAGTAGGATGTACACAAGGTCAACAGTTCAATCTCACATTGGGTGAGAGCAGTCCATGTACCAGAAACACCTGAATTCCACTAGTGTCCTGTCATGATTCAGGATTTTAATTTCTGGAAATTGTTGACAGTTTTTTAATTCAGCTGTCCATTCTTCTTGGCTGTGTATATATGGCTTCATCTCAGCATCCTCTTCTTCTCCACATCCCTCTATTAAATGCCAGTCTACTTTCGAGAGGCATGAGCTTTCAGCTGCTGTTCCATTGTACAACAGAATCCATCCGCCCTCTGCCTGTTAAGCTGCCTTCGAAGAAAAGGGCACTGTACCTTTTCCGGATTGCGAAGGTCACTTCAGGGATGGGGCCATATTGTCCTGGCCTCAGAAGATGCCTTTTGATAAAGCCATAACCACACTTGTTTTGGCAAGAATCAGTAGTCCCTTGTTTCATGATCTGTCTGTCCATTTTGTCCTGTTGATTCGAGGATACTTTGTTGTCCAGTGGCTAACTTTTGCCAAAATGAAAGTTGACTCCATATGCAGTTTCTTCAATGCCCATATTTTCTCTAAAGTAGATTGGTACTGCCAGGAGCTGACATGTCTCAAAAAAGAAAAATTTTCTAAGTTATTAAAACATTTTAAATGCCATATTCTGTAGATCTCTGAAGGGTTTGAAGATGACCTGTCTAAAACATCTCTGCTCAATTTTTAAAACATATCTAATATGACTACAAGTTCCATTGTAATGTCTAACTACTAACTTTCATTTCTTTATATCCTAGTAGTTGGTAATAATAACATTCAAGGATCAGAAATTTGTATTACATTGTTAAATGAATGGTATAAATACAATTAGAAACATACATACAACATTTTCTAACAATATCAGTTTCAAATTTGTATACAATATAAAACAATTCAATCCAATGTAAAGTATTAGTAATTGTCTTTTTCTTTTCTTTCTTTCTTTCTTTTTTTTTAACAAGAACCTTAAATCTAATCTCCTTTGCTTAGCCTTTTTTCTTAACCCTTGACAATAACTTGTAACCAGCCCCCCTAAATACTGAAAATTATCCCAGACCCAAAACCCATTAAAAGGACCAAAAAACCACCCGCCCCACACCACCTCTTTGGGAATGTGGGCGTCGTATTCTTAAAATTGCTTCCTGCTGGGTATGGGCGAAGTTTTCTTTATCCTTATTCAAGTAGTCTTTGAGACTGGATCATCTCAGCTAGTCATCTCAAAATTGCTCTGAGCACCTTGTAGTTCAAAGCTGATCTGTGGATGATGTTTGTCAGCTTAATGATATTATTATTGTCCACGTGGAATTGTTGTTGTTGTGGGGCCCCATCTTCTTTTTGGAGACTTCAGTTGATGTTAGGCCTGGCCATGATTTCCTGCAGAAAACTGATAAGAGACTCAAACACAAAAACATATATATGCAGCTAGCCTTTTTTCTAGAATTAGTTAGTATTCTATATGACCATTCATATCTTAACAAAGTTTAAAATGTATATATATATATCTATATATCTTTATATGTTAATCTTGTAAATTTTGATATAAAATTCATACTTTAAGAAAAGTTTAAAGAATCAGAATAGAATCAAAGAGTTGAGATTAGTAATAGAATAGTCCCTTAATTAATTTTGCTTTTGTCCTGTACCATAGCAGAAGATGGCTCTTATTCTGGCATGATACAGGGAGTTTGCATTTTCCTTTTAACAACATGCTTGATTTTAAAGAAGGAGAGAGCCATTCTCCAACTCCAAAGTCAGCTTTAAATTTTAATTGACTGGGACTATTAGAAAACCAATAGTGTTAAATCTTTAGAGAAAAGCAGAAACAAACATTTAGAAAGACATAAAAATTTTTTAGATAATATATACCCATACACCGTTTCACTCTGTTTCTTGGGATAGATGATTTGTCCCTTTTCTTCAGTTGTCTCATTTGTCCAGTGTTCTTCAGATTCCTTAACCTTCATTCTCCTAAAAGACAAAAACAAAAACCTTTCCCCAAGACTAATTTTGGGGATGTTTCCTTTTGACAAGTTATTATCTGATTAAATGAAAAGGCATGTGTTATTGATACCAGTTAGTTTAAATTGGATGTTCATGCTGGTTGATGAACTATCACCTCCTCTAATTAAGAGGTCTCTCTTGTTCAAATCGAACCTTTATCAATTTTGATGGTACCCACAGCTTATCTTCTCCTGTAGAAACAAAAGCAAAACCTCGTCCCCAATGTAATACATACCCTGGTTTCCATTCTGAGGTCAGCACATCCTTAAAGTATATAGGCTGATTTAATTCTGTAGTTTTTTCTATTATCAATGTCTCTCTGCAGCTGTTGTTCCTTTCTCATTGGCATTCAGAAAATTCAAAGTTAGAAGAGCATTATGCAGTCTATTTCTGGGGGTTTTTGTTACCCATTTCTGTTTATTTAGCATATCCTTTAGAGTTCTGTTTGATCTTTCTATAACTGCTTGACCTGTAGGATTATGTGGTATGCCTGTAATATGTTTTATATTGTAATAAGCAAAAAACTGTTTCATTTTAACACAGACATATGATGGAGCATTGTCAGTTTTGATTTGTGCAGGTATACCCATGATGGCCATAACTTCTAGCAAATGAGTGATTACAGAATCAGCTTTTTCAGAACTCAAAGCAGTTGCCCATTGAAATCCTGAATAAGTATCGATAGTGTGGTGTACATATTTCAATTTTCCAAATTCTGCAAAGTGAAACACGTCCATCTGCCAGATTTCATTTCTCTGAGTACCCTTTGGGTTACATCCTGCTGGTAATGGCGTCTGATTGTAGAAGGAACAAGTAGGACATTTCTTTACTATTTCTTTGGCTTGTTGCCAGGTTATGGAAAAATCCTTTTTTAAACCTTTACTATTAACGTGATGTTTTTTATGAAATTCTGAGGCCTCCAGCACATTTCCTATCAATAATTTATCAATCTCATCATTGCCTTGTGCTAGAGGGCCTGGCAGACCAGTATGGGATCGAATGTGAGTTATATATAAAGGATGATTCCTTTTCCTGATTGTATCTTGTAATTGAATAAATAATGAAGTTAATTCTGAAGTATCAGGGATAAATTCTGCAGTCTCAATATGTAACACCACTCTTTCAGCATACTGAGAGTCAGTTACTATGTTGAGAGGTTCTGAAAAATCCATTAATACCAACAGAATAGCATACAATTCTGATTTTTAAACTGAATTATACGGACTTTGAACCACTTTACTTAAATTTTCTGATTTGTATCCTGCCTTTCCTTCTTTGTTGGCATCTGTATAAAATGTACGAACTCCAGATATGGGTTTTTGCCATACAATTCGAGGCAAAATCCAATCAGCTCTCTTTATAAGAACAATTCTATTGCTTTTGGGATATTTGCTGTTAATTTCTCCCAAAAAATTACTGCAAGCTCTTTGCCAAGGTTCACTTTCTGTCCATAATTTTTCAATGTCCTCCTTAGTTAATGGTACGACAATTTCTGCTGGGTCTATGCCTGCTAATTGACGAAGTCTCAATTTTCCTTTGTAAATCAAGTCAGAGATTTTTTCCACATAAGTTTTTAATTTTTTATTTGGTTTATTTGGTAAAAATATCCATTCCAATATAATATCTTCCCTCTGCATTAATATTCCAGTAGGAGAACGCCTAGAAGGTAAAATAACCAAAATGCAATCCAGCTTTGGATCAATATGATCCACGTGTCCTTCATGAACTTTCTTTTCTACCAAGGCTAATTCTTTCTCAGCTTCAGGTGATAATTTTCTTGGACTATTTAAGTCCTTGTCACCTTCTAAAGTTTTAAACAAATTAGTCAGTTCATCATTTTTTACCCCAACAATAGTTCGTAGATGAGAAATATCTCCAAATAATCTTTGAAAGTCATTAAGAGTCTGTAGTCTATCTCTCCGAATTTGCACCTTTTGGGGTCTAATTTTTTGTAGCTCTATTTTATATCCTAAATAATTAATAGAATCTCCTCTTTGTATCTTTTCAGGAGCAATTTGTAATCCCCAGCAAGGCAAAATTTTCTTTACTTCTTCAAATATTATTTCTAAAGTATCTGTATTTGAGTTAGCTAGTAAAATATCATCCATATAATGATAAATTATAGATTTAGGAAATTTTTTACGTATCACTTCCAATGGCTGTTGTACAAAGTATTGGCACAGAGTTGGGCTATTCAACATTCCCTGTGGGAGGACCCTCCATTGAAATCTTTTAACCGGTTGAGAATTATTATAAGTAGGCACTGTAAAAGCAAATCTTTCTTTGTCTTTTTCTTGTAAGGGTATTGAAAAGAAACAGTCTTTTAAATCAATAACTATGAGAGGCCATCCTTTTGGTAACAGAGTAGGCAAAGGCATCCCAGATTGTAGAGAGCCCATTGGCTGAATTACTTTATTAATTGCCCTAAGGTCTGTCACCATTCTCCATTTACCAGATTTCTTTTTAACAACAAAAACAGGAGAATTCCAGGGGCTACTTGATTCTTCAATATGCTGAGCATTTAACTGTTCTTCTACCAGCTCTTCTAAAGCCTGGAGTTTCTCTGTTGTTAAAGGCCATTGCTGGACCCACACAGGCTTGTCTGTTAACCATTTTAAAGGTAGAGCTATTGGTGTCTTTGGAAGATCATCAGTTATTGTGCCCTGTTCTTGTATAATATGGATGGCTGGTGACCACTCATTAGAATAATATCTTCTAATATTTCTCTCAGTAACATGTGTTAGGTTATGATTTGTTTCTGAGATTGGAGGGATGTTAATCTGAGTATCCCATTGTTGCAACAAGTCTCGACCCCACAGGTTCATAGTTATGTTAGCCACATATGGTTTTAATTTTCCTCTCTGTCCTTCTGGACCTATACATTCGAGCCATCTTGCACTCTGTTTCACCTGAGATAATGTCCCAATTCCTAACAGTTGAACGTTTACCTCCTGAAGAGGCCAAGTTGGATGCCAAAATTCTGGTGCAATTATGGTAACGTCCGCACCTGTGTCTACCAGACCAGACAACAAAACACCATTTATTTTTATCATTAATTTTGGTCTTTGTTCATTAATAGAAGTTTGCCAAAAAAATTTCTTTATGTTTTCTCCTGAATTTTCTATTCTCTCTGTTTCATCAACCTGACCAGCATGATTTATTCCAATAGGCATTTGGTTATTTAATCGCTCTCCAGAGCAGGCATTTCCTCTATAGCTGCAGGAAAGGTTTGAACTGGATTTGCACTGGGGGCCTGCGCGAGGCCCCTCTGGGAGTTTCCCGAAGACTGAGGCAAAGGATTACCCTGTCTGTCCTTTGTTGATCTACATTCGTTGGTCCAGTGTTTTCCCTTACCACACCTTCTGCATACTCCAGAAGGAAGGGGCATTCTGTTGCCCTTGTTCCTTGAATAAACATTGCTTCTAGGAATGACCTGTTTATAGTCCCTTTTAAAATGTCCTTGCTTTCCACACCCAAAACATCTAACATTCCTCAAACCTTTTGAAATTACTTCTCCTACCCACGTATCATCATGCTCATCAACCTCAACATTAATTGTTTCTCTAATCCAATCTTCCATAGGTGCAGATCTTGCCCTTAATGGCCTGATTATTCTTTTGCATGCTGCATTCGCATTCTCAAAGGCCAAAGATTCAATTATTGCCTTACCAGCTTCTGAACCCGAGACCATTCTCTTTACTGCTGAAGCCAGTCTTTGTAAAAAATCTGTAAAAGACTCTTTTGGGCCTTGCCTCACCTTTGTAAATGACTCAGATTTTTTTCCTGGTTCCTCAACTCTGTCCCATGCATTCAAGGCTGCCGTTCGACATAAAATTAGGGTTTGGACATCATATAAACATTGTGTTTGTGCTGAAGCATATTGACCTTCTCCCATAAGCTGATCCTGGTAAACTTGTATTCCTTTATCCCTCCATTGTTTTTCTATATTTTTAGCCTCCTCCTTAAACCAAGTCAGAAATTGAAGTCTCTGGCTGGGTTCCAGAACACCTTGTGCAAGGTCCCACCAGTCCTGTGGTATTATCCTATTATATGTTGACCAAGAGTTTAACATTTGCTTTACATATGGGGAATGCATGCCATAAGATACTATTGCCTCCTTAAACCTTTTTAAATCCAACATTTCAGTTGGAGTCCAATTATTTTGTGTAGCCATCATTTGATCAGGCACCTGCTGTACAGTTACAGGATAAATTAAGGGTGACTGTGTGAAAACAGGCTTTCTTTCTACAACCTTATGATCCCAATTTGAAACAACTTCACTGATAATTGGATAAATTAAGGGTGACTGTGTGAAAACAGGCTTTCTTTCTACAACCTTATGATCCCGACTTGAAACAACTCCACTGTTATCTTCTAAAGCTGTTATCCTGGCACTTAAATTGACTATCTTTTTAAATATTAAAATGTGGATTAGCATAGTGATAAGGTGCATAATTCCACCAATACTAATATTATATAGTTGTTCCATTGTCAGACTGCCTAATATTTCGAACAAAAACCAATTTTCTTCCAATGTACACATAAAGCCCATTTTTTTTTAAATGTGGAAAAAAATTGTCTTTTAAATAGTTTCCTTTATGACTTACCAAATCTGCGTAGAACAGTAGAAATCCCAGCGAATTAAATCTGCGTAGAACAGTAGAAATCCGAGGGGATATTCAAAACAGCCACCTAGTGTCCCAGGTGTAAATCCAAAGAGAAAGAGAGAGAGAGAGAGAGAGAGAGAGAGAGAGAGAGAGAGAGAGAGAGAACAAGAAAGCGTAGCTGGCTAAAGTTTAAATGCAGCCACGTGTTCCCTCTTGTGCCGAGTCAAGGCTTGGGTCTGGCTTCCTTAAACTTTGACCACTTGCGTTGGCTTTATAGGCAGGGCCCTGCTCGGCAGGGCAGGTCTGAGTTGTTTGTAGCACCGGCTTTAAGCAAGTTGCTCACAGACCTAGGCCCGGGCCAGAAGCTGCCACTGGGACTAGGAAGCTGGCAGCTCGGACTAGGTAGCCGGCAGCTCGGACTAGGAAGCCGGCAGCTCGGACTAGGAAGCCGGCTGCCCGGTCTGCCGCCCTTGCGGGAAAGCGGACCCGCCGCCAAGCCAAGCGGTTTTCAATGGATTCTTGTCACGTTGGGCGCCAGATATAGATGTAACCAACCGTTTTATTAAATAAGAAACACAGAAACAATGCAAAAGAGAAAGCCGAGAGGTCAGAGCTCAGAGCTGAAATCTCACCCTTCCGCCTGTGGTGTCCCAGCTTCCCGAATCAGGGCTCTATTTCCTGTCTGTTAGTCTATTTAAAGAGACAGAACAAGCCACAGCTATCTCACCTCACCAGTTCCTCAGCTGGTCCTGTTTCCTCAGACTGGAAGCTTCTGTGTCCTCATCCCAATAGCTCTCAGCTGAACTGTGTTGCTCCAAAGCCTGAAAGCTTAACCAGCCAAATGCTTCTAGTTTCTGGTCCTCACGCCTTATATATCTTTTTGCTTTCTACCACCACTCCCTGGGATTAAAGGCTGGCTTTCTGGGATTAAAGGCGTGTGCCACCACCGCCACACTCTTGCTATGGCTCTAATAGCTCTGACCCCCGGGCAACTTTATTTATTAACATACAATCAAAATCACATTTCAGTATAATTAGATTACCACCACAGATATAGGCAAATATATAATATTTATATATGTATATAGTTTTATTCAGTAATAAAACAGGTAATACTTTGAGTCAAGCTTGTTTCATTGGCTCAAAAATTACAGCAATTAAATATAAAATGGAAACTAGAACATAAAAAAAACTCAAAGTTAATTTGAAAAAGATAAATCTATATATGAAAAAATATACAAATGCATAAACTCCTAAACTTGCAATGGTTACCAAGAGTTTGCTCCTGGAGGTCAATGGGAAACATCATGGCAAGCACCAGGGTGAACCAAAGCCAAATTCCCTGAAGGACAGTGAGAAAATGTCTTCTATTGTAGGATGCTACCTATGTAGGCTAGCTAGGGAAACAGTGAGACTCAGGATATCAGGTACAGAAGACATGAACTTGCTCAATAGGTAAAGGCACTGAGAAAAAGAGATTGAGAATGAAACAGTAACAAACTCACCACTCCCCATCAAATGACTCTTCAAATTAAAATTCAAAGTCACTTGAAAAACTCTGAAGAATCCTGACAAAACTGTATACTTGCAGTAAAACAAGATATATTTGCTCAACTGGTTTTAATACAACAATTTGGAAAACTTTCATAATGTTTACATTATTACAGAATTATGTAATATTAAAATTAATATGCAACCAGATAAACTTGTGTAAGTATATTTGGAGACATGCTATCGTGATACATTGTGTACCCTAGTAAATTTGCCTGAGAATCAGAGGAAAGAACCAGCCACTAGATTAGACATAGAGGTCAGGCAGTGGTGGTACACACCCTTAATCCTATTACTTGGGAGGCAGAGATCTGTCTGGATCTCTGTGAGTCAAGGCCACCCTGGAAACAGAGCCAGGTAGTGATGGCACACACCTTTAATCTCAGTACTAGGAAGCACACATGCCTTTAATCCTAGGAAGTGATGTCTGGGCAGAGACAGGTATATAAGGCATGAGGAAACAGGAACTCATTCTCTTTAGGCTGAGGATTTTGTAGAGGTAAGAACTAGTGGCTGGCTGTTCTGCTTCTCTGATCTTTCAGCTTTCAACCTGACATCTGGCTCTGGCTTTTTTATCAAAAGACCATCTAGATTCAAAGAGCATCTGGCATCCAACTTGTGGGGCATGAATTCATGAAAAAGTGGCTTTCCTATGGCCTTACAGGTTGCAGCTCCTGCCTGAACTGCACACAGCCAGTTTCCTTAACCCATTGACTAAGTTTTTGTTGCAGCCTCTCTGTAGCAAACTCTATTTTTTTTTAGGCTCCAAAAAACATAGGAGTTAGCCACTTTCTTTCATTCACTCATGCAGAAAACTGGCTCTTCGTCTTCTCTCCTCTACTGGTAGGTTGTGGGCTCTCCCTGGATCCCCATCTGGGGATGCTACCATACAAGGTAGCTGCCTTGAAACCCACTTGGGCTTCTACTCTTCTATGCAGAAGCAGTTAGCCTCATATCTGAACCATCATTGTTGGCAGATTTGGTGAGTCAATTAAGATTTCTTAAAGTGAGGAATTAGTTAAAGAACAGTTTTTTTTCCCACATTAAAAAAATGGGAAACATTTTTATAATGGAAGGCATTTTTGTCTTTGACTATATATTAAACAGTCTGAAAATGGAACAATTAAATGAGAGGATAATTAATGTTGATGCAATAGATGTAATGTCAATTATAAATATTATTTATTTGATTATTTTTGTTTTATCATTAAAAAAGTTGGTTAATATGAGCACCAAGATAAATATTTTAGAAAAACTTGTTAAAACAGATCATAGAGAAATTCAGACAAAGACAGAGAAATTTAAAGGTGAACCAATCTCAGCATTGCATTATAAGTTTACAAGAGAAACAGCCTAAGGCTAGCAAACAGCCAACCCTAATCTATCCAGTAACCTTACAGAAGCTGCCAAATGCTCAAGGCTGTGTAAGAGATGACTGGACTTCTGTGAAAATGTTAGATATGAGGTGATTCAAAGAATCTGTAGTGTCATATGGTATGCATTCCCCACTTGTAAAGCAGATGTTAGACTTGTGGTCAACTTGTAATAGAATTATCACTCAAGACTGGAGATTGGTTTTAGCAGTCTTAGAGGCTGGTCCCCAATTACAATGGAGGACCTGGTAGAAGGATGAGGCTAAGACCATTGAACAATGAAGTAGGTCTAGAGGTATGGAAATCTCCTAAGATCAACTTCTTGGAGAAGGAGATTATTTTGATATACAAAGACAATCATTATATGATGACTGCACCCTGGCTTTATGCTGAATGGCAGCCTTGAATACTTGGAACATAATTGAAGAAGTAGGAAGGAAAATGGACATTTACAAAAGTTATACAGGGCCCAAAAGAAATCTTCACTAAATTCTTACAAATGCTGTCTTCAACAGTAAACAGAATGATACCAAATTCAGAAACTAGACAGATAATAATTGAATTGCTGGTATTTGAAAATGCTAATGCATAATGCAAAAGAGTAATTAGGCTGTTAAAGGCAAGATTAGCACCCTTGGAAAAATGGATCTGAGACGCAATTAACATTGAATCTCATGATCATGATGATACTTGGATAGGAGAGGTAATTTCCAGAGGTTTGAAGAAAAATAGTAATGTCAGATGTTTCAAATGTGGTAAACAAGGTCACCTGAAAAGGGATTGTAAACAGGGCATTCCTAGAAACACTGTGTTTTCAAGGAATAGTCCCAGCAGTCCCCCCCCCCCTTTCTGGATTATGCAGAAGGTAAGGCAAAGGTAAACACTAGACTAATAAATGTAGATTAATAAGGGACAGACATGATAATCCTTTGCCTTTTTCATCAGGAAACACTTTAAGGGACCTCTCACAGCCCCCCCTCCCCTGACAAATTCAGTTCAGTCTTTTCCTGTCATCATGGGAGAAACCATTCCCAGAGCAATTAAAGATCCTAATGAATATTGTAAAAGACCATACTGCTCTGGATGATAGAACAACTTTAGAAAATAAACAAAAATTAAGTGAAACAAAAAAAAATCAAAATTAATAAAAGATTAGAAAAGGGAACTGTTGCTGCAGGGCTTCTCTCCAGGATCCACCAAGCCCCGCAGTCCCACAATCCACTTATAAAATAATCACTCAGACACTTATATTACTTATAAACTATGGCCGTGGCAGGCTTCTTGCTAACTGTTCTTATATCTTAAATTAACCCATTTCTATAAATCTATACCTTGCCACATGGCTGGTGGCTTACCGGTGTCTTTACATGCTGCTTATCCTGGCGGTGGCTGCAGTGTCTCTCCTCCTCCTTCCTGTTTCCCCAATTCTCCTCTCTCCTTGTCCTGCCTATACTTCCTGCCTGGTCACTGGCCATCTGTAGCTAGAGTTTTCCTGCCTGGCCCACAGTCAGGACAAATCTTTGTCACCCACCAGTCCCACAGCTGCTCAGACCCAACCAAGTAAACACAGAGATTTATATTGCTTACAAACTGTATGGCTGTGGCAGGCTTCTTGCTAACTGTTCTTATAGTTTAAATTAACCCATTTCCATAAATCTATGCCTTGCCACGTGGCACAGCACTTCCCCTTTTCTTTTTTTTTCTTTTCTTTTTTTTTTTTTTTTTTTTTGGTGTTTCGAGACAGGGTTTCTCTGCGTAGCTTTGCACCTTTCCTGGAGCTCACTTGGTAGTCCAGGCTGGCCTCGAACTCACAGAGATCCGCCTGCCTCTGCCTCCCAAGTGCTGGGATTAAAGGTGTGCGCCACCACGCCCGGCCCCCTTTTCTTTTTTAAAAAGGAAGGTTTTAACTTTTATACATCTCCAAAGCCAGCTTGGTATATTTGGGAATTTGGGCGTAGCTTCTCTTACTACTTCCTGCTGGAGGGGGGCGCTGTATCTTATGAGGACACAAAGAAAATTTTAGGATCATGGAGTAGTCCGTGAGACTGTATCGTCTGAGCCAGTTGCCTTGAAATGATTCTGGATGTTGGATCATCTCGGCCATGGTGTCATCAGAGACCTTTCAGGTGGTCTTGGCTGGTCAAACCTGATGTATCTTAATCTGGAACAAATCCATAGCCTCTGGCTTTCTGTAGAAACAAAAACAGAGCCTCCTTTCCAAAGCAACATATCCTTACAACCAAATTTTGAAGTCAAGGTACCTTTAAAATATACATTTTGGCATAACTCAACAGCTTTTGCAATCAAATGTTTTTCTTCAGTTACAAATATCAAAGAGAACATAATCCAGATTCTCTGTGTGGTAGCCATCTTTATGTGGCTTATGTTTTATATTACCTTGAGCCTATTGCTTGTAACTGTACCATTCTAAGACTGAAATGGCGCTGTGGCTGCTGGCTCTTCCCACTTCAGCTTTCCAACATGGCGGTGGTACGTTTTCCACCAGCTCTGGGAGTCATCAAGTCTCAGAAATAGTGGGTCTATGCTTCTTATCAAAGCAGCATGTAGCCCAGAAACCTCTTTTTTGTTCTGTACTAGCAAAGGCTAAATCCACCACGCAACTTAATGTGCCACTTGCAGAGGCCTCATTCCCGCCATACTGCAGATCAAGCTCGAACGCTAGGAACCTGCCAGTAGCTCAAACCGGCAGCTGCCGCTCATTTGAAAGAGACAATTAGGAAGCTGTTTTTAGCTCCATTTTAGAATCTTTTCTCAGGTTTTAGGTAGAAACTCTTGCCAACACGTTGGGCGCCATTTGTAGCTAGAGTTTTCCTGCCTGGCCCACAGTCAGAACAAATCTTTGTCACCCACCAGTCCCACAGCTGCTCAGACCCAACCAAGTAAACACAGAGATTTATATTGCTTACAAACTGTATGGCTGTGGCAGGCTTCTTGCTAACTGTTCTTATAGCTTAAATTAATCCATTTCCATAAATCTATGCCTTGCCACGTGGCTGGTGGCTTACCGGTGTCTTCACATGCTGCTGGTCATGGCAGTGGCTGGCAGTGTCTCTCTGCCTCAGCCTTCCACTTCCCAGAATTCTCCTCTCTCCTTGTCCCACCTACTTCCTGCCTGGCCACTGGCCAATCAGTGTTTTATTTATTAACCAAACAGAGCAATTTGACATACAGACCATCCCACAGCAGCCATCAGTGTTTTATTTATAGTGATATCCACAAGTTAGGATGGAAAGTGAATTACGTACAGCATTTTGGACTCACCAAAATAGGATAAATAATGGAGTATCTTCTCTGAATTTGTCAAATGTTAATGGACTGGATATTGTTAATCTAATTCTTGACTGCATATATTGTGTGTACTTATTTACTCATTGTTTATAGTTTTTCTTATATTAGCTATAACCTTCCTTTATTATTTTAGACAAAAAAAGGAAACTGTGGTGATATATTGTGTACCCTAATAAATTTGCCTGAGGAGGAGAGGACAGAGCCAGCCACTGGATTAGACATAGAGGTCAGGCACTGGTGGCACACATCCTTAATCCTATCACTTGGGAGGCAGAGATTTGCTTTCTGTACACTGAATATGTGTTCCTCTGATTGCTGATAAAAAAAATGCTGATTAGCCAGTAGCCAGGCAGGAAGTATAGGTGGGGTGAGCAGATGAGGAGTATTCTGGGAAGAGGACGGGCTGAGTCAGGAATCACCAGTCAGACACAGAAGAAGCAAAGCATCAAGGCAGAACTGAGAAAAGGTACCAAGCCAAGTGGCTAAACATGAATAAGAATTATGGATTAATTTAAATGTAAGAGCTTGTCAGTATTAAACCTGAGCTAATGGCTGAGCAGTTATAAATAAGCTTCTGAGTGATTATTCTATAAGTGGACTACAGGACTGTGGGGGATTGGAGAGACTGGAGAAACCTTCCTATTACAGAGATTCATCTGGATTTCTGTGAGTTCAAGGCCAGTCAGTGGTTACACACACTTTTAATCCCAGTACTGGGAAGCACACATGCCTTTAATCCCAGGAAGTGATGTCTGGGCAGAGAAAGGCATATAAGGTGTGAAGAAAGAGGAGCTCATTCTTTTTAGGCTGAAGATTTTATAGAGCTAAGAACTAGTAGCTGGCTGTTCTGCTTCTCTAATCTTTCAGCTTTCACCCTGATATCCTGCTCTGTTTTTGTTTGTGGTTTTTTATTTTTTAAGACCATCTAGATTTTAACTACAACATGTAGTTCTCAGTGCTATGGCATATGGCCTCAACATTCATTTCACTAATGGTCAAAGACATGCTGGGGATAGTACATTCATAGCCTTCTGGGTAAGATGGTTGCCTAGAGGAGCAGTCATCATGTATAATTCATCTCTCCTTTTTGCACTACTGCAAGTATTTGGCATTTTTAAAATATTAGATATAATTGAAAAGCATCAAAAGAATATGATGCTTTGTGACATATAGAATTATATGGAATTTAAACTTGCATTAGAATATGGCACTTGTATTAATTTATATATCATATTTTAAGCATATTTGAATTTTGACACAGAGACCATGTGACCTAGCGAACCCAAATATGTACTAACTGGGCATCTAAATATATAGTATGCTAACTACTCGCCTAACCCATCACTAATAATCAGGTTTAATCAAGAGCTCTTATCAGACTGAAGTTCAGTTTCCTATCAGACACTTGGTTTCCTAATTTTATTAGAATCAAAGGGTAATGTACCTTCCAATGGAAACCAATACCACTGGACCACAGAGACCCTATCACATGTGAGCCCTTATGAGCAGGCCCTAGATATGATTCTTCTAGTTCAAGTTAATTATTCCATAATTATCCAATTATTACCCTGCTTCTCTTACTCCTAAACAGCTGGTTGTAGATTTTACACACAGGTAAAATAAATAACCCCAATTTATTAATTTTAAGTGTGATTAGTGTACATATGGCTTTGATTCCCCCCACCTGTCTAGCTCTGGTTTTACATATATTCAAATTAGGCAAGCATAATATGTGCAACCTGCTTACAATATGGTGCCTTTCACCTGATACAGAGTTGATACTGATAAATGGCTGAAGCCAGAAGAGAGAGTGTGATGGCTAGGGTTAATTGTCAAGTTGACAGGCTCTAGAATCACTGGGACAGGCCTCTGGGCATGCTTGTGGGGAATTATCTTGATTTGCATTAATTGATGTGGAAAGACCCATCTTGGCTGTGGGCAAGACTGCTCCCTTAGCAAGGGATTGTGGATTATATAAACAGAAAATGAACTGACCAACAGTAAGCATCCATTGCTCTGCCATCCTGATTATGGATGGTATGTGACCTGCTGCCTCAATACCCCCTACTTGACTTTCCTACCCTGATGCACACTGTACCCTGAACTGTTGTGAGCCAAAAGTAAGCCCTTTCTCCCTTAAGCTCCTCCTTTTGTCAGAGTTAATCACAGCCACAGGAAAGAAAACAAGACATGGATTTAGAATTCCTTTCCATCAGCATACTACTGTAAGTCAATTAAATAACAATAAAAATTAGAACATTAATGAAATAAATATAATGCAAAAAATCTGATAAACCTTCTAAAATGTATCTGTTATGGGGTGATCACAGACACAGATTTAAAAAAAAACACACATATTTAAAGAAAACACAGTACAAAATATAACCAGATACAAATTTAAAAGTAAGGTAAATATAAAAAATAACATGTAAACCTAGGACATGAAAGTTGCAACCACTAAAATATAAAGATTCAATATTTGAGATGGATTCTAAACAAAACACAAATAAGATACAAACAAGAAAATTCAGAGGTTTGCATGGATATTGAGGAAGACTGATATGCAGCCCATGGACAAAAAGCAGGAAAAACATAAATGGATACTCAATAAAAGTGAAAGATGGATTGACAATCTTCATTGTGCATCCTCTCAGAATATGGAAAGAAAAACATTCAAGGGTTTAGCAAGGCAGTGATAATAAATGGAAATACTTCATCATTTCAGAAATTAACAAGGAAAGGCCAAACTTTACTTATCTTGAATAAAGGATAAATATAAAATGTTATTTCTTTTTCCTGAGTCTATGCATCCCAAATTAGACTCAAACTTGCTGTATAGCCACGGATGACTTTGAACCTTTAACCTGGCTGCCTTTACCTCTCTTTAGTTCCTGGGTGTTACATCCGTACCACAGGATTCAGCATCACACCAGATTTTATGTGCTGCTGGGGCTCCATCCCTAAGCTGTCTCTCTTTTTCCCAAATGTTCTTCCAGTTATGCTACATACCTAGTCCAAGGAAATATAAAATTTCAAAGCTGCCAAAGAGAAACGAGATGGTCCAAAAGAACAAGAGACCAACATCAGTACTGCTACTTTGCAAAGGTATTTCAAAACCTAGCATACATTTCAAAAGTAATAAAAAAAAATCCAACTGTTTGAACAACATGTATGTTTCTATATAATCTATATAATTCTATAATGACATGATATAATTATAATATACACCCTGTAGGACTCAAATTCTATGATTGGAACATTGAAAATTGGAATTTTGGCTTTCTTCCTTGGGGGTATGTGGTCTTTTGTTTCATTTTGATGCTATGAAGCAGTAGTGAGGCCCAGCACAATGTCCACCACCCGGACTCAAGGACTCAAGGGTGAACAATTGATCTTCCAGAGAACATCCATGGACACTAACAGTTGTAGGGTGTTCGCATTCCTCTCCCCTCCCTCTCTTCCTCCCTCCCTCCCTCTATCCCTCCCTCCATCCCTCCCTCCCTCCTTCCCTTCCTCTCTCTCCCCCCCCCCTCGCCCTCTTCCTTCCCTCCCTCTCTTTCTTTGAGTTGTTTTTTTGAGACTGAGGTCTCATTGCTCTAGTTGGCTTGAAATTCACAAACCTCCTGCCTCAGTTTCTAGTGTGCTGGGAAATACAGGTATGCAGCGCCACAGCAGATAAGTACTGTTTCCCTGATTCAGAAAGCTTACCTTGGGAGAAGTGTAGGAATAACTGTGTAACAAACAATAAGCCTGAATGGGAGGATAAATCATGGATACATATATTTGGGGGTTTTCATGCCGTTCTCCTATCAGATAAATCAAGCAAACAGCAAAAATTGAGCATTGAAGGTTCTTGAAGAGTCAATTAACAAGCTCAAATTGGTGGGCATGTATCACTCCTCACACCAACATTCTTTGCAAACACAAGTGGGACTTTTGTTTTTTAAGTGTCCCTGTTCTAGGACACAGAGGAGAGATATTACTAAATTACAAATAATAAGTGAATTATGCTATTCAGAAAATTTTAATAAAGTTATAAAGTAAAAGTTTTAAAGTACCAATTTTCCAGAAATAAAATAACATAATAAACAGCTTTTTAATTTTAAAAAATGCAAGGAAAAGTAAAATGTTCTTAGAATCAGAAAGAAAATATCACACTTCTAAATATTTATTGGGACTGCTGAAGTCACCCTCAGAAATAAATTTAAAACATGAATAAGAATGAAGAGAGACACTTTGTAGTAATAAAAGGAATTGCACATCAAGAAGATAAAAGAAATCATGATAGCTTCCATTTAATTGCAGACTTCTAAAAGATATAAGGCAATAGTAACAGTTATGAGATTAAGTAGGAACATTTATAATTATTGCAGGAAATTTTAACACTCTGTCAGGAACTAATTTGCATGATATTTGATTGATTAAACCATGGTTCAATCATACAATGTCAAAGTTGGTGCTCTTAAAATTTTTATAGAGTTCTAGCTTTAATTACATATTACAAAATTTTCTGTGACACATTTAAATAAAAAATAATGCCAATGTTAGCATGTGTATGCCTGCATCTGTATCACATAAACAAAACACTGAGAAATATACATGCTAAGATGTGGTGAATGACACAATTTTTTAAAAAGGTCTGTGTATGTGTGAGTGCAGTAGGGAGAAGGTATTAGATCACCTGGAACTAGATTTGCAAATGGTTTTGATACACCCCGTTTGGATGCTTAGATCAACCTGAGGGCCTCTGGAAGAGCAGTCCATAATTTTTGCCACAGAGTCATCTCTCCTGCCCAATAAATAGTAACATCTTGACAACAGAATTAGGGTTAATCAGTTTCTTTATGTTTTCTTTTTTTATGATTTCCCCAGTGATTGATTAGGTGTTAATTTATATAATCAAAAATTTGAACAATACCAGCATTTGTATTTCAGAGAAAAAGTCAGGACTATTTGCATCTTAGAGGAACATGTTTTTGTGTTATATTTAAAAATCCAGTTAACATAATTAATTGGGTTCCTTCTTTGCTCAGGCTCTTTCTTACCAGATTGGGTTCTAGTCATTGTCTTACGAGTATCTCCCACCAAGCTCATTGACACACAAAAAGAAAAGAAAATTTTGTAACTGCCAGGGTATACCACACAAAATGCTTGTGTCTCTGTGTGCAGTAAAAACTATGTGGCAGGAAACACAAAGTCATTCATTTCCAAGTTCAAAACTTGGTGGCTTACAACACGCTCACATGGTGGAGCAAGTGCTACCATCATTTCCAGACAGTTTTCAACAGGATAGATGGTTCTTTTACACTTAGACATGTAGAACTAGGTAGATCCAAGGTTGGTTTGGGTGTGAGGGGAGTTTTATATTGTCTTAAATACTATTCAGGGGCATAAACCAATGGCCTGCTTGAACTGAGCAAGTAGTTTTCTCCCCTGGTCCTACTACAGTGCCTGTGTTCTCTCCCAATCTTTGTTGTGCTTTGTTGTTTTACACATTTAAAAATTAATGTTCTTCCTTTAAATAACTATATATTAAAAAGATCAAACACTCGGAGAGGGAGAGGGTCTGTATAAAATAAAACCAGGCTCACTCAAAACTTTCTTCTTAAAGATAGCACAGGTAAACAAGGGAAGTGGTGGTGGCTACATCTTGACAAGAGGACAGCAGGAAGTCAACTGACTGTTATGCTGACTGAAGCTTGAGAAGAGACCTCAAAGCCTGCTCCCACAGTGACACACTTTCTGCCACAAGACCACACTTCCTCCAACAAGGCCACACCTCCTAATAGTGCCACTCCTGTTGGGGGCCATTCTCTTTCAAACAACCACAAAACCTAAGTACATAAGTCTGTGCAGCAGCTCGTGATGCTCTAAGGCATCATGAAGATGTGCTGTAGAAGGGACCTGTAACAGCAGAGCTGCTTAGACAGAAGAGCTGGTTATGTGTTTTCTTCCAGCTTTCAGTATTTAGCAATGAAGGACTCTATATGAAGTACAGAGTCCTTGAACTTGAGTGGAGTGAACTAAAGAATAATCTCAGAAAGCCAGTGTAAAGGGTGACTGCTGGGTGAGGTAAGAGTCCTATAATGTAACCACCAGCCGTAATGAGGAAGCCGTATGAAAGCAAGATCACACAGCTGAAGGTTGTATCCAGTCCCTGCTCTACAGGGATTGAGTTAGCTCCAGTATAAACCTTGGGTAAATAATAGAGGGTTAGACATAGAAAATCCCATTTTGCCAGAGGAAAGAAAATCTCAGGTGAAGTTAGCATATCCAGCATCAGTTTAGGCTACGGAATTCCAGAGGCAAACTGCTCAACATGCAATCTAGACAGCTTTGAAATCTAATGATCTTGGAAAGAGCTTGGGAACGAACCATGTTAGAACTCTGATTCCTTGACTACCCAGGGTGAAAAGACTCCAAGAAATACCACTTCATAATAAAAATCCACACCTCAATCATTCTTTGGGAAGAACCTTGGATTAGACAACCTCTAAATCCCCATTTAGCCAAAAGATTATGATACTAGGGTATTAAATATTGACAGACAAATAACGTGGACTCAATAAATGTTTGCTGAAATGGACATAAGTGAACTGAATTCAGGAAGTAAAAGGTCTATATTTCATGACTGCAGTTTATCTAGTTCTCACACTTGAACAGCTGTATTCACTTCCTGTCCTTTGAAAATCTTACATTTGTGTACCACATTTCCCTGATAAAGTCTGTGAGGTAGAGTTCATCTTACTAACCAGATTTCAGAAGTCAAATTGCCTCAAATGGTTTACTTTTAAGAAACCGTTTTCCTTCAAAGTAATCTTTTCCCCCAAATATTATTATCTCCAAACAGAATATTTATGTCACTTACACAATAAATTGCCTGAAGTTGATTTGCATGGGCTTAACGGAGTAACTAACATGGGATTTCACCTAACTGATCCTCAATTTTTTTCTTGCAAAGACACTTTATGATTTATGATCCTTAATGACCTACTTATTTGAAAAAACCATAGATGGTATCAATGAACTTCCTTCAATTGGTTAAAATATCATACGTTTCTTTCACCAGTTCAGACATTTTGCCTTTGATCCCAATTCACAGAATGTAGTGAGGAGGCGGTAAAGAGAATTGTTATAGAAGATGAATCAACAACACGATGGACAAAGGATCATAGAAGTAATGAAAAGAGTATTTTTAACTTCAAAAAATAAGCCAGGAAATGTAAGAATCTTTGGATAAGGAAATGAACTCTCACTTTGGCACAAATTTATTTGTCTAACACATTATATAGTCTGATGGTCGGCCATTTTTACTGATGATCATGAAAACCCTGTAATATTGTCTTAAAAGTTTCTGAGGCAAAGTCTACAAGGCATTTGGTGCTCATCAGTTCCTCTGAGAATATTATCAAAATAACAATCTTTAGTATACAACACATATTGCTTGTACGATATGTGCTAATTTTATATCAACTTCTTTAAATTCATAAGAGAATCTAGTTATTTTAAAAATAAATTATATAGTCAATCTTATCATAATCCAGAAATGGCTGTTTATGTTTTTAACTTTTAAGAAATTAACTGTTAACAATGTATAAAACTGTTAATGTAAAGACAGAAAGCATAATTATTAATGGATTTAGCAACTTGTTTTTTCTAGTGTGTTTATTTTAATTTGTTAAAAGCACACATATTGATTTGCTGTTTTTTTTCTAAACTCATTTATGACTTTCCCTTATCTTCTCTTGTCAAGTACCATAACTGTGCTATAACTTGATTATGAAACCCTCAAGAGACAATGGGCATTTCTTAAGATAAAATAGGAAGTGAAAAGCCTCTCTTACTTTCTCACAGGTTTTCAAAGTTTCATTTACCTGAAACGAGATGGAAAATACTTGAACAATGATCTTGTTTAAAGGAATTACTGCTTAAATATTGCTGTTCTTACATGATTTTTGCTAGGCTCATATGGGAAGTTGCCATGTTAAAATATATTATATGTCAATGAGTTTTCTAGAACATGAAATTCATGTAATCAGAAACAGTGTAAGTGGCATTCAGAGGACCTTCAAGACTGTGGTATATGTGTTTTATGTAGAAATCTTGTACACAATCTGTATTTTTCCTCTTTATAGTAAACAAAATAAAAAGTAAAAGTTGAAATGTAATTTTACATTCAAATCATACACTGGGCTTGGGAGAAACCCAGTGCCATTATGTTTACCAGGAATAATTCTGGAATACATAGAGATTACTGTCTTTTCAAAGATCAGTTTTTCTATTGAAATAAGTCTTCAATGGTACTAATATTGGAAATACCAAAAGTAGTGGATAACCTGAAAAACTCCTGCTAAAGTTTAGCCTTTTAGATGGCCATGGAATTACAAAACGGTTGCTATTTGACAAACACCCAGCATATCAACTTGAATCTGAAAGACTTTTATTCATTAATAATTTGTGACATTTGCATATCCAGGAACAATTTACATCATGACCCTTTCTAAGGTTCTTTCATGAAATTGCAGTAGAAACTGTTATGCTAGGCTCCAGTTATCTTGAGAAGACAAGCTGGAGACAGAAGGATCTGCAACCTGCTTTGCTGACATTGGTGAAGGGAGTCCTTAATTCTTTTTGGTTTCTGGCAAGATTTCACTCCTCATTATTGCAGAGTCTCCATAAGGCTGTTCACATAGAACTACTTCCCAGAGTGTATGAAGGAGATACAGAGTCCTAGGTGAAATCCACCATCCTTTATAAACTCAGTGGCATATTACTATCATATAGGACGTTACTACTTGTCACACCAGATAATCATGGAACAATATGGATGGTAACAATACAACATCTTGAGTTCTTGGGGGAAAGAATAATGTTAAATCCACTCAATGGGTATCACAGCTGTGAGTAGTTTTGGTATCTTCTTTTGGTACTTTTGTATGGTGTCGTTCTACGATATAATATTACAAAAGCATCTGTATGTCACCAAATGTCAGGCAAGTGCTATCTTAATGGCTAGATCCAACTATATGTTATCTTTTGAATTGTTTGTGATTAATCTGCTATTGCAAATAGTTCTGTGACTGCCTTTTGTGAAGCTCTTCCACCTGCATTGATAACTTTGTCACGGAATTCATTCTGAAAGCTCAACTGAAATTCCAAATCACGTTCTAATTGAGTTATGTAAGAGTTCTTAAGAGTGTCTCTTCCTTTGCTCCTTCATGAATCCTCTGCTCCTTCATGAAGCAGGGTAATCCTTGAGGCTTACATCTATGTAATGGTGCTAATTCAGTAAATTTTATGTTACTTTCCTGTTCTGTATTTCACTCCCCACCTCGTGAGTGTATGTGTGTGTGTGTGTGGTTCGAAGAAAGAGGAAAACGATGGAGACCAGACTGAGAAGAGAAGGGTTGAGGCACTTAGGAGGATGGAGACTGAGAAGCTATATCCTGGATTTTACTGAGGGTAAAGTGATGAAAAGAGAGAGGTCTTTGCACTTTTGAGGCTAAGGGAGGAAAGAGGCTTTTGAATTGAAGGCCAGACTGGTTTGCATAGCCAATCTCCACTTTGTAGAAAGCACTACTTAGAAGAAGAAAGGAATGGAGAGAAGGAAAAGGCAAAGAAAGAGAGGATGGCAGAAATGGGGAAGGGAGGGAGGAGAGAATAAGGACAGGAAGGAAGCAGGGAGGGAGGGAGGGGTAGAGGAAAACTAGCACACACCTTGATGGGACAGGGAAGATGAGCTGAGAGGTGGAAGAAAGAGATTGGGAAATACAAATTTCCCAGGGAATTGGAGAAAACACTGGGAAAGAAACCCTGTGACTGCCTTCCTACAACCAGAACATTGACCTGTTCATGTTGTCCTGCTTTTTCTTGCTTCTTCTGCTTTGGTTTGTTTTCTTTTCAGTTCCTATCTTAAAACTAGTGTCCTGTGGTGAGATCAGGAAACAATCTTGATAAAAGTATTCTATGAGTAAGAGTAACATGAGATAATTCATGTGACCAACGGAATCTCTTCATAGTTGTTAAACATGCTTTGCCTTTTGATAGAACCATATTTTACCACAAATTTATGATTTGTTCAAGTTCTGGAGGCAGCTGTTTGGTTACAGCTGTTTGGTGAATTTCACATTTTTGTAAGCTTTATTCTTAGATTTGTTTGTTAAAGATCAGCACACACACACACACACACACACAGAGAGAGAGAGAGAGAGAGAGAGAGAGAGAGAGAGAGAGAGAGAGAGAGAGAGAGAGAGAGAACAACTGGCTGTGTTGTTCTACTGCAGATTTAAGAAATATTGTTTTATGGTGTACTGGGGCTACCTCTGTCTGATGGTTTATTGAAATTGATGTTTTATTGAAATAATCCACTTATGTATTTTATTTCTCTCACTAGAATGTAAGTTCTGTGCAGGGACCTAATCTTACACATCTTTAATTCTCAGAATGACTAAATTCTCAGAATGACTACCACAGTGGGTGGCATATAAATATTTGTCAAGCCATTAATGATGCAGTTGGGAATTTGAATGCAGATTTAACATACTTTATATCTATCTGCTAAGTTCTTTAATATGGAAAATAATGAAAATCTTCAATTGTAACTATTTTAGCTAGATATTTGGATAGCAAAAAGGACAGATTTGCTGAAAATGATACATAGCTAGAAATCTGACTCTATTCTATTAGATTACATTTAACATCTAGAATACATTTGAGAAAAGTTGTTTTTATTAATTCAAATAAATTAAACATATGCTCACTATGTGAATTAAGTGCACTGAGCTAAAATCTTAACTTTTGACATTATTGGCTGTTGTGAAAATTGCTTGCTTTTAAATAAGCAGTGTTATGAAAAACAATGAGGATGGACTGGAAAAAAAAAGATACTGAACATATGGAAGATGGGTAGAAAATTGTCAAGTATCGTCCATTAAGAAATTATGAGATTATATGGTAGAGCAATAACTGTGGGATAGATGAGAGAGGATTATGGAAGATGAATGCTGCTTGTGCATTAAAAGGTAGGGAAGATATCATTCATGTTCAGATCCCTTTTGGCTTTATGCCTCCAGTATCGGATTATGGCACCGTTAATGGTTAACTGGGTGATGTTAGAAGTAGATGGACGGGGAGAAAAGAGGGGAAGTTGATTCCTTTCCACCAGTTCCCATGCTGTTTCAAAGACCTGCTGAATGCACACAAGTGCACCTTAGGTGGAAAGTATCCTGTGGACGTTTTTGACGTGGTCATTGTAAGGCCGTGATGAAGACCATGCCGACAGTAGACACGGATGGATAATGAAAGGGGAAGAAGAGAGAAAAACAGAGTCAAAAGGAAGGAGCAGAATGGGGAAGAGGACTGTACCTTTACAAAACATTTTTACTATTAAAAATTTCAGTGTATTATTTGGGCAAACTTTCACAGCATTGGAGCCATCTGGTTATCCAACCAAATATAAACCTGAGTTGTTATGGGACTCAAGGGTTTTCTTTATTTACTCATAGCTTTGCAAGGCCAATGTCAGGTTTTGTCCTGTGTCCTGTTAGATTTTATTCCTTAAATGGCAGTGAGGGGAAGCCGATAGGGATTCTCTTAAATAACCCTAAAAACATCAAGAACTGAGGTTAATTTTAGCATCTCTCACCACCAGTTTTTTATCAGAAACTTGGTGAATAGTCCTGCACTTTCTTTCACTACTGATAAAGTCTTACTACTAATCGGCTTCTAAAGCAGCAAGTCACCAGGCTTTTTGTCTCACACCGTACAGTGGGTATGACATGACAATTATCTATCTTCAGTACTGCAATGAAATCCAAAGGTATTGCCACTATTGAACTATATCAGTTTTGATGGATATTAAGAAAAATGTAAAGATATGAGGTATGTGTCTAAATGCTTTCTCTGGGATAAGAGGAAAGAGAATGGTGTTTAAAAATATGAAATAATTCAATCACCATTTTGGTAACTAACCGTGAGACTTAGCCAAGGCTTTTCCTTTATGAGTTTTGAATTTAGAAGACATGATTAGAATATCCTGCAGTTTGGGCTCTAAAATTTCATAGTAATTCTGAGGCTAATTTAATGTTAAAGGTATCAACAAGCAAAGGCCTTTTATGTCAGGCAGTTCTACATATTTGAATCAATGTAGCAAGAAGTAACTTTTAGTGGCTGGGTGTTTAACTCACTCTTTCAGAGACAGACTAAGAAAAATATGGGTTCCATTAACTTAAATCATATTAAATTGTCATCTGTTTAGTTCTAAGGTGGTCAGCTGGGGAATTTGTATGACTCAAGTTGATATAGTTCTGGTCAATGTCTTTTCAATATAAATAAGCAATTTTGTTTTCTTTAAATTTATTTTTATTTTCAGGCAGATAGAAATTTAGTGATTTCTTAACAAGGAAAGGGTGCAACAGTGTCCAGAGTGACAGATTTTTAGTTCTTCAGAAATGTCACACAGTACAAATACTGAGCCATTTGATTTTTGTGTGAGAAATATTGCCAATGCTTTATCGAGGCTTTTGACTGAAAAGCAGATAGTTGCTGTGCTTCTTTAAACACCATTTTGACTGAAATATGTCTTGGTGCAATATGTCCTTAGCCCATAAAGTCTATCCCAGAGAAACTGATATTTGTCCTTCTGGAAAGCACAACTATGAACCAGAAGTTGGCACTGACTGCTTTTTAATCATTTTTTTGACACAGCCAACCTTATTACAAAGATAAGCTGTGTTTTATCCACTACAGAGGATATACTAACAAAGGATGCAGTCTTGATTGTCATGAGAAAAAAAAAATGTCATTCGGTTCACTGAAGACATTCCTAGTTCCTGGAGTGTCCTAAGTTCTTCTCAGATGCTTACTGGAAGCAAAGGGTTACTGTGGGGTGTATGCGTGTGGGGAGAACCTTGCAGACCCACAGATATTTTTAAATGCTTTCTCTGGAGTATAGAAGATTTGGACTATTTGCTTTGCAGAAAGAGAACCTGGGCAAAAGTATGAAGCTAGGAAGAAACATGTGTTAGGTAACTTCAGCGTGTAAGTTATATATTTTTTAAAAGATGGAAAGTTTAGGTTGTTGTTGTTATTGTTATTATTTAAGTTGGGAAGGCTCATTATGATTTTTATTAGGTCCGGAATTTTGTAGTCCCAGAGCTTAACGACAGATGGTGGTGTAACTCCACCGATTCCACAACTCTCCGCATTTTGACATTGTATCAGATTATCCTTGGTCAGACTTCTGAGGAGCTAGATTTTTCTCCTTGCCCTCTCTGTGCCTAGGAGGAGAGTGGAAACACAAACCATTTAGAAAGAACGTCTCCATTTGCTCAAGTTCACACAACTGTATCATGTTAAAAAACGGGCCTTTTAACACTTGCCTTTTTGTCTGTGTAAAAGAAAAAAAATCCCCGGTATTCAAGATTGCTATTAGAGAGAGCCTTTTGGATGGGCAACACAACTTTGGAGATGGTATCTCTAAAGAGAAAACATGACTTTTAATTGTTCACTTCTCCATTTTCCAGCTAAGAAATCATTTAAATTTTATGTTGTCACAGTTACACCGATAAAACGCCCGGGAAGAAGAAGAAAAAGTAGCTCATGTTTAACTCAAAGTTTGGGGAGGAAAAAAAAAAGCCCAAGTATGTGAATGACTATATTTTTATATCAAGTAACTCAAGATCAAGTGACTCACTCAAATAAAAGATCAGCGTTAAACCGCCACTTCTAAAGCGTTATCCGCATACGCTGTTTTCTTCACGTTGGCTTCAGTTAGTCACATTTGGAATGGTTTATTTTGTGCAAGATACTCTGACAGACACCACTTCAAACGAATTTATCTTTCTCTAGCACCCTAATAGAGCAGTCTTTCAGATTTTGTTGATTTGCGGTTTCGTCGTAAAATAAACTTCAAATCAAATAAATTTTCGCGAGAGAGGTTCGAGGTCCACGTGGTGAAATCGCTTATTCACCTAGTAACCCTAATCAACTTTTCCTTGGAAGCACGTTGAATGACTTTCGCAGACCCACGTGTGGCTAGAAGCTGGTCGGCTACTTAAGGGTCATAATTTGACTTACCCTCTCTCCCAGGCACTCAGTGTTTGGTTGCAAGACTGCGGTGATCCAGCAAGCGGACGGGTGACTGGTGCAAAAAAGAACTATTCGTTCGCTGTTTGCCCTTTTGGCATTTCCCTGGGCTGCGGAAACCCGGTTTTCCTATTATGATACTGCAACTTTTTTTTGGAGTCTGCCTGCACTGCGCGCTAAACCCCGGCCGGCTCCAGCAGCCAGCCCAGGCGAACAAAGCCCGCAGTGTTCAGGGCCATGTCGGGGGCGGGGGTGGTGGGTGAGTTAAAGGAATTGCAAATAAATATATTTTATGACCACCCATCAACAAACTACGTGCCACCGTGGCAGCCCCTGGTAGCCAGGCTGGGACTGCTGAGGGGCCGCGGGGCGGGGGAGCTGCAAGAGAGGCGACTGGAGCAGAGAAGCTCGGGGCGAGTCCGGGGCCTGAACTTTCACCTCTCGAACCCGGGCCCAGCCCATTGGCTGTGGGCAAGGGTCCCAGGGGATCAGCAATTCCAAGCAAGACCTGCTTTCTCCTCTCCTTGGGTGTCCTTCCATCGGGAATGGCTGGTGGCGGAGGGCACTGCGGCAGGCAAACTAAATATCCCGTGGAGAAGAAGAGCGGGGCCCGTAGGGGTTGTGGTCCTAAGGTCTCCAGGACTGCTTAGAGATGCCCGGGAAGAGTGAGCGGCGAGTTCACGCTGGGCTGCACAGACTTTGACACCCTTCGGCAGCTCCAGCCGCTTGCTGTTGGGACTCCTTGGAAGGCAACCTCAGAGGCTTGCAAATTTCGCCCAAACGCGGCGTCTTTGTGTAGGAAAGAGTGAACGACTAACTCCCCTGTCCCACTCCTGTCCCTGAGAAAGTAACCACATTTTCCTGCTCTTCGGGAATTTGAACGTGACGTGTGAGGGCCCAGGTTCCTTTGCAGTGCACCTTTCTCCAGCACTTTCTCAGGACACCTGGCGAGATGGGGAAGTGACTGGGGCGGGTGTGTGCGGGGAGAGAGGGACCGGAGTGCGACTCTGTAGACCTTTTGACGGTTCAGTTACTTTTAGTCACCAGGCCCAGGGAAAGGTTCGGCCTCCAGTTTTCAAGGGATTCCATGTTGGGTATCTACTCGTCTCTCTAAATAATTTCAAATTAATTCAGAGTCCATTTTATTTAGGATTGCTAATGAAGCACACAGATGCATCACCCCCGCCTTTCAGACAGGCGGGGTAGGGCCTTTCGGATCCTTTCCTAATGGTAGTGAGGGCTGTTTTCCCTGTTCACATCCACCGTCAAGATTCGGAGTCTGTGGACTCCCGAGTATGCATTTCTCAAAAGACCATTTGAGAACGAGCGAAAATGCTATCCCCCAGCAGAGCCCTCAGGACAGCCTGGCTTTAAAAGGCTCCCAGAAAGCTCAGTAATCCAAAGCCGAAGCTCACCCGCGTTCCTTCAGCTCCCGACTCAGGCCGACTTGCCAGGACCAGCCCTGTGGCTTATTGACAAAAGTTGGTTTCACTAGCAAACGTGGCGGTGTGTTTACAGATGTGGGTGCCAGGGCCGCCGCTTCCTCCCCCGGAGAGCTGCAGGTTCAGAAGAAGAAGTGTGTGTGTGTGTGTGTGTGTGTGTGTGTGTGTGTGTGTGTGTGTGTGTGAGCGCTCCTTTGCTCTGCCCTTTAAATAAAGGGCGTGTTGGTCTTTGAGGAAAGGGGAGACTCGAAGGCACAAGTTGGTGCTGATCGTCTGCCACCCCATTTCACCATCCCCTCTCAAACAGGAGCTGTGTGTTAGCAGCTCTTTCTCTCCCGAGAATTGCTAGGAGGGAGCCAAGCCCCCCACCCCAATCCTTGTCGTCCCGTGTCGCTCCCACCCCCTCGCCTCCGCCCGGGCTTCTTGGCTGTAGCTATTCCATGGAAAGTTTCTGTGCCTCTCGGAAAGCTACGAGACTGATTCCGCTGCTGAGCTGCAAGCTCCGGTGGTGGCGCGCATTGAAGGCAGGCGGTGAAGGGTTGCGGGGGCCAGCGGCCTGGGAGGGGCTGGCGAGAGACCTGGGGAAGGCACTGCCCTCCCAGAGCTAAGGTGGAGAGGGGGCTTCGGAGGAACACCCACCCAGACTCAAGTCACGCGCCCCATCAGGGCCCGCCTTGATCTCCTCCGGCCTTTTCTCTGTCATCTCCCCATCGGTCCTGCTCAGGCCAGCTAGCTAGGTCGGAGCACGGGCATAGGAGGAGGGTCCTGGTGACCGAGACACTCCTGAGCGCCCCCACACCCGGGCCACTGCTTTGAAGTGCGCTGCGAGCGGGCGCTGGCAATTTCTTCTTTCCTTTCATTCCTGTTATTTTGTTTTCCCTAGTCATTGATCGAGTCAGTCCCCAAAGCCTCAGACTTAAAAAAAGAAAAAAAAAAAAAATCACAGCTTGGTGGTGCCATTTTTCCAAGCCCCGCCCCGGTGACCTGGGCTGCGCCCCGGTGAGGAAGCCCCAGCAGTCCTGGCCCCCAGTGAGACGGGAGCCACGACAATGAAGAGTGGGAAAGGTTCGGCCTCTCCATCCAGGCCGCAGAGGCGCACGCCTAGGAGAGAAAGGCCAATCAGCGCTGCTGTGCTCGCGCGGGCTCCCTCAGTGATACTCTGTGCTTTAACTACCTGCCACCAAGGGCTTCGGATCCCTTCGAGGCTTTCTGCACTTCACGTGGAATCCCCTGTTTCATTTGCCAGCAGCTCCGTCTGCTGAGAGGACGTACTTTAGGGACTGCCAAGAAGCAGCAGACACAACTCGGCTGTGCCAATACAGCATACGGTTTTGTTCTCGCCTCTCCTCCCCACCCCCATCCCCGACTCGCCGTCTGGGGCGGCGGGAGGAGGCGGAGCAGGAGGTGGGGAGAAGGGTGGGGGTGGGGGGATCGGCGCAGAACAAACAAGTTCTCCAGCGAGTTGTTTACATAGCAGGTGGACCTGACGTCATCCAGGAGGCTCCACCGCACAGCCCGGCTCTATGCTGGCCCGCGATTTCCCCCAACCCTGGAAGAGGTTGGTGGGGAGGGGCAGGAAGGGATTGGTGGAGAAGTTCAAACCACTTAAAAAAAAAACACACATATCAACAACAACAAAAAACAACAATCCCAACTACGCAAAGTAAGACAAAACAAGTGGCCCAACAGTACTTGAGCGTCTGCCAAAATGTCCCTTCCCCCAGCCCGCCCCTCGGAGGAGAGGCGGCTCCGCGCGCAGTGTGTGTACAGTTTGCATTGCCAACAACACGCGCGCGCAACCGGGTGCGCGCGCCCGCCGGTGCACGCACACACACACACACACACACACACACACACACGCACACATACACACACATACACGCGCGCACACACACACACGCACACACACACACATACACATACAGAGATCCGGGTTGGGGGGAGCTGCAGCGCGAGAGAGCGCGAGCCTCCGAGAAAGCGCGAGACACGCCGGCGCGTGCAGCTCCCCGGACGCAGCCTCGTCCCGGCCGGAGCCCCGGCGCCACCCGCAGTTGGCCCGCTAGCGCCCGCCCAGGGCATTTATGCGGCGGCCACGTCCTCCCGCCGCAGCTTCCTCGAGTCCCCCCACCCCTGGCGTCCCCCCAACTCGCAGCCGCGGCTGCCGGGACTCGAGCGTGGGTGTGTTGTTCGGGGGCTTCTGCCTGGGCGCGCTGCGGGTGCCACCTCCCGGGACTCTGCCCACGGGGTCCCTGGCCGCGGTAAGTTTCTTCGCCCTCACTCTGACGCTCTGCACTCAGCACTCCACCCTGTCCCGATTACAGTCACGCGCGAGCGGACTGCGACTTTCCTCCACGCTGCTCCCGTCGCGGCAGCAAAGTTTCGCCCCAGCGCCCGCCGTCCTGCGCGGTGGGGCCACGGTGACATGTGTCAGGTTCCGACGTGGGGTCGGGGTCATTCTGAACCCAGCATAGCCACTTGTTGGTTCTTAGCATTTTGCTTTGTGATGGTGGAAAGGAGTGTGCAGAGAAACGAGATTTCTCTGTGGGCTCCCCGGTGATTTATTTATTTAGTTGGTTAGTTTTGAATATGCAGAATGTTGTCTCGTCCAGAGAGACTAAGTCTGGAGGAAAAGATGTGTCGAAACACCAGATGTGTTTGTTTACTCTTTTAAAAAAATGTTTGTTGTCTTTCTCTCTTCCTTCCCACTCTCCCTAGGGAGGAGAAACAGCAGTAAAAACATGTGGTGGTTAGAAGCGCACACTTTATTGATCAGACTGCTGACCTTTATTTACTCCAGCGAGCAAGTGCATGCTTCTTGGGTCTTAGGCACTTCTGCGTTCATCTCAGAAGTACTTATCCAAGGAACCTGAGAGGCGTCTAGGGGACACTCCTTTTCTCTCTAGTTAAGAAACTCCTGGCCCCTTGTGACGCCTGAGATAACCACGCATTTTCGAGCCACTCCTGATCGCCGTCTTCCACTTGTCCGTGAGCCAGCACGGCCGGCTTCCCTCGGGATCTGTCCCGATTTTACTTTTATTCCACTTTGGAAAGTGCTCCTTGCTCCGTGTGTGGGTGTCCTCGCGTCTTGCTCCTTCTGGGGGAAGGCTCCTGGGAGGGGCGCAGACACCTTTGTGAGAAAGGAAAGGCTTCTCGCCAGCGTTTTTTTTTTTTTTTTTTTTTAAACCCCTGTATCCAACTTGGGGTGGCTGGGACCAGCACAGAGCTAGGGAAGAGCCTTCATGCTTACAGAGACGCGCGCGTGACTGTGAGAGGTGGCCTGACTCACCAGGTGGTCGCAGGCACAGTGAAAGCGCCTCTCCTTACCCTCCTCCCCCGGGCCAGATGCGCCCCGAAGTCCCATCTTAAAGTGGGCCCAGGCCTCTAGTGCGCGGAGGAAAAGTTGCCCTCCTTGTCCCCAGACCCTAAGAACTCGTAGGTAAGTTTCTCCGGGTCTGAAGCGAAATGGGTCATGCTTTTATTATTACAAGAAACTTCAAGAAGAAGAAGTGTTCAGGTTGGTGTCCTTTGAAAGTGAAATCAATGTGCATTTTGCAAAGGGTTTAGTCCAGAGCCCGAACTGGCCAGGGTTTGGGAGGCTCCTAACAATCGGGAATCCCCTGAGGAACTGGACCCATCTGTGTGTTTGTTTATCCAGCTCTTTAAGCAACAGCTTTAAACCACTTAGTGGACAGCTGCTATCTGTGAGGCTCATACCCCTCCCCCACCTTTCCTCTCACCACATGTTGAAATCCGCTCAGTCCCTTGATCTGGAGACTCATTCCTAGAGTGCTACTTGCCTCCAGGTGGGCAGGCATTGGCAGTGTGAGGTGCATGAAGTGGCCTGGGTGAGTTCTCAGAAGAGACAGGAGGGAGGAGGGAAGGATGCAAAAGACCCAGGGGAGTGTGTGAGGTGTGCATCTTTGCAGTCACACATTCAGAAACACTTAAATAGTTATCTCCCAACATAGCCACCAGGAACTTGGAAGGAGAGTTACTTAGTAGCAGGTAAGCCCGGAGGGAGAAAGTGATGCTCTGGTGTCAGGTAGCAGAACTGGACATTTTCCAACTGGAAGTCTTTGCAGAGATTTACTTTAGAAAACAAGTTTGCCTGGAAGGCACATCTTTGCATGGGCTCCTAACTTGCAGTGGTTTGCTTAGGCAGCGGTGGAGAGAAGAGTGTATAGAAATGTGGGCCTGCACTGGAGGTAGGAACTGAAGTGGAGATGGGCATTCAGAGAGCTTCTTCCCAAAGTCTGCAGTGTGCCATACCTCGGGAAATGTTTTATGTTGTGAAGAGGCCTGTTTATCTTTTCTGTCACTGTGAGTTATGACTGAGGATATTCTCAGTGTACTGGAATTTTTAAATGTAGTGTTTGTTTAATGCTGTTAAACACAATTTACAATTTTGATTTATTTGCATCTCCATTAATAGAGTGCATATAGTTATATGCACTGGGATCATTAGGGCTGTCATATTTTATGTCTGCATTAGACATGTAGTTCTCCTTTCTTCCTTGAATCCCTTCTTCCATCCCTCTTTTACTTAAACGGTTCGTGTTCATAGTTGTACAGCTCAATACTTCCTTAAGAAAGCCACATGGGCACAATTATTAGCAATAATTAAGTGAAAGAAAACTCATTGTAATCAAATGGCTAGATTTTTAAAGAGAGGAGAAACATGTTGATATTTCACTCTGGGTAGATGCGTGAGGGCACCCACCTAAAAAGACCCTCTCAAAGTTTAAGCATAAAAAGTAGAATTTATTAAGGAGTGATTTTTGACATTCAGCTTAAATGTGAATAAAATAAATATATTTTATACATAGATGTTTAAAATGTGGCCATTGCCATTCATCATATATTATAATAAGTCAAGTAATTAAAAGGAACTTGCATGTGAACATGATGACTATACACAATTTATTGGTCTTCGAACACTGCTTTATGTTTTCAGATATAGTTGTCATAGAATTCATAATTTTTGTGTGCATGGAAACCTTAAGTTATTTTTTGAAAGGAATGTACTGAAGAATCCAATATTGGCATTTCCTTTCTTTACACTGAGGACAGTGCAGTAGTTTTACTTTGAAAAACTTTGTGGTTTTCTAGGAACTTTAAATGAGAAGGAACTCCCCATAATTAGTATGTGAGGAAAGGAGAGCAGGGAGCAGGCAAACATTGATATGTGCGCACATAATCGATAATGAGAGGTTGGATTCTCTTTGTTTAAGTTTCAGGCATACAAAACAATTATTTGTGCATAGCTCTCAGGTTATATCTTGTAGAAAGCATATTTAAATATGTAAAGATAACCAGCTGATTTGGCTCAGATTCTTACAGAATATAACAATAAAATGGTCAGAGCTAAACAAATTTACCAGATATTTTGATGGCAAGAGAAGATGGGAACAATGCAGATCCTAATTACATAAAAGAAATAATATTTGATATGTTTTAGGAGTTACAGTTAGCTCCGGTCAACACTTTTGTCTCTTTCAATGTTGATAACCTCATGTTGAACTGGCTATTAGTGATACGATTTAACAGAAAACTGAATAAAAGAGACATAATTTCCACCTTTCTATATGAAATCAAAGGAAGGTCCTTGGCCACAAAGAAGAAAAAGTGAAAAAGTGATTTAGGACTCGGATTATGAATAACTTTTGCTGGCAGTTCCATTAGTTAAAAAAAAAAAAAGTAAAAATCATAGTTGAATTGAGACATAGCAACAGTCCTTTCCAATTACTTATCACTAATATTTGGCACACTTGAACTATTTTATGGGCTTTGAGATTTTAATATTGCTGTAGATGTTTGAAAGCAATCTTATGTGGCTCCTCATTTAGAGGGTTCCAAAGGCCTGAACAAATCCAAAGCAGAAAGATTGTTTGTATTCTAAGGGCGTCTGTAAAAATTCACACGCTTGAAACTTAAAAGAAATATATTCTGGTGTCCCTGGTTTGCAGACAGTTTAAAGCTGATTCAGATTCTACATGCTGTTGTTAGTTTTCCTCTTTGGAAGAATTACGCATTTTCTAGGCTCAGCTATTTATCTCTTAGATATTCTTAGACTGAAGTTATGTCACTTTTATATTCTTTATCAAGGAAAATAATTTACTTTTGAATTTTTTGGTTTACTATCTATAGATTTCTACATGAGCTCTATCAGGTCCTCTTTTACTGCTTTCTTATGGTTTTGTTCTAAACTTTCAGTTGCTTTGTTTATCAGAACTTCAAAGTGGGCCCCATAACTATTTTTGTTTGTTTTATCTTCCATCTTAATTAAGCATTGCTGGGAGGGCTGTCTAAAAATGTGCTTAGTTCCCTTTCACAACCTAGCATTGGTTAAATTAAAATTCATTATTACTGATGACTATGAATACTCATATTGTCTGGGGCTCTTCCCTTGTATCTAATGTTGCTTGATAAAATAAATGGTTGCTACCACTTGCATATTTCCTTATTACCTCTGATTTATTTGAATATATATGTATATATATATGTATGTGTAAATATATATGTATGTATATATATTTCCTGTGCCCTGTGTCTTCATCTATCTTTTACCCAATATTTTCCTGACAAAACAAATACAAAAATAACTAGTTATAGTAAAATGTAGCAGAATGTTATGATTCAGGGACCAGTGATAAGAAGAGAGATGTTAGAGAAGACATAGATTTGTTGTTGTAATATCACTAATATCAAACAAACAAACAAGCAAACAAGCAAACACAGCTTGCCTCTGGTGATTTGAGTTCTTAGTTGTGTATGTTAAAGCTTTTTTCTAAGTAATATCTTGGGTAATTGAATGTGCCTCAAATGTAGTATTATGTTCTATTGGCTTTATTAATTTTAGTAAAATGTCTTACTTTGTAGTTGAACCAATCTGGAGTTTGTGTTCATGCACAGTGATATTGGCCTAAAGGCCAATGTCTATATTCTCTGTTCTCTGAAACAGAGAATGGCATAATCCCCGTTCCATTTTTGACGCCATGTTATATACAAGTGATTTACAGCTAATGACTTACTCCTTGATTTCTTTGTGTAACTGTGAACTTTGTTTGCTTGCTTTTACATGAATTTGGCATGAATTTGTTCACTTTTCCAAATTACCACCTGCAACTAGAATTCTAAAATTATTTAAGTTCATATATGTCTATCTACAATTTTATTTTAAAAGCATTTTCCCCATAAGCCACCTAGGCTGGCCTTGGTTAACCTTTTGATTTCCATGATTTGTGAAGTATGCATTCTTGAATTCAACTTTCCAATCAGTTCTGCTCGGCTCTCTTCCTCCTATGATTCACCAAGGATATCCACACCATCCCTTTCCTTTATATTGATAGCTCTGTCACTTGGAACGGACATCTTCATCTCTTTCTGCTCTGGCAAATTATTTTCATTAGCAGGAGCGAATAAGATTTAATGTTGAAAAAGCACATCACTGTGAAGCAAATGAATTCCCAAGGGGTTTTTAAAGCTCTCAGCATTTTTAGTTTATTAATGTTCCTCAATTCCCTTCAGTTCCTGTCTTGGAAAACTTAAAATATACTTGGTGGAAGATAATGTTGACTTAAAATTTATTTAAGTTTTTAAGAGCTGCTTTTAAATATTTTTCTGGCATGTCAAAAAGATTATACCATTGTAATGTTATAATTTTTTTTGAAAAACAGGTTAAGGAGCTTTCTCCAAACAAACAAAAAAATCCAACTAGAAAGAACATAAATGTGTTTCTTTTTTCTGGTATTCATTTATGCCTTTTTTTTCCTTTGATCTCAACTTCTGTGTTTACTGGATGGTATTTTCTGTGAAAGCCTTTGTACTATTTTAGTATTTATCTCTGATGACAGCCATCATTTTGTAACTTTTTCTAAACCTTAAGGAAAAAGTAACCTTGCTTCTTAATGTGTCATTCAGAAGGAAGGAAAGAAGCCAATGAGAGGCATACTACAGAGAAAGCATGAAGTTTCTTCCTTGCCTGGTAGTGAGGAGAAACTTACAGCACACTATCCAAATACCTTAACATCTTATGATGTGTAGATTGTCATAAAATCATATTTTCAAAAACGAGCCCTAAACATCTTTAAAAATTATTCTTCACAGGTACTTCGTGCAAAGTTTTGGTTCATTTCTGTCTATATGCCTGTGTTGACTTTTCAATTCCTTCCCTCCATCACTTGGAGCCTGCCTTTAGTTTAGTTAAATGCCAAGCTAAATGGGTCTTCGCCATACAAGCTGAAGCTATAGAATTGGTCAGGTGCACCATTAAATATTGTAGTCGCGAGTTTGTTTGTTTTTCATTCTCCACACACTACATAGTTCTCTATGGGGACAGTATGCCTTTAGCCTCAGGCCTTGTTAAGCTACTCTTCTGTTCATCTTCTGACACCCCATTAGGCTCCTCAGAATGAAAAAGACCTCACATAAGGTCTTGCTGTTTTTCTTATTACTGTGTACTCCAGCCTCCTTAATGTTGCTCAAAATCGAGTGGGCTGTTTTCTACTTAGGTATGTTTCTCCCTATTCTCCATCTGGAATGCTATACAGTAGGGTGTCTTTGCCAACTTCAGCTCCCTGCTCAATGTATCCATAATACAGAACACTGTTTTTGTAAAATGCACATCTTCACAAACTTTACTCCATTATCTCTACTGCATATTATTTTTCTCCAAAGCACTACAATTTATTGGAATTTATAAAACTTCCTCCAGTATAATGTATATTAAATTATGGTGTACATTCAGTGTGTTATATTTTTCATGATGACATACAACCAGTGTGGTATACAATCAACACTGAAATACTTCTAGTATGGTGTATATTTTATTATGATGAACATCCAACCATGTTGTATTTTCTATGATGATATATATATATATACATATATATATATATGTATATATATATTCAATGATGATATAATTGCAATGTGGTGTATTTTCAATGACAATATACATCCAGTGTGTGTGTGTGTGTGTGTGTGTGTGTGTGTGTGTGTGTGTGTGTGTTTTCATGATGATATCTCTCCAGTGTGGTACATATTCTGTGATGGTGTATATCCATTGTGGTATTATTTCATGCTAATGTAGCTCTAGGGTGATTTATATTTCATGATGGTAGACATCCCATAAAATGCATATTCCACAGACCTGCAGGTTTTGATTTGTTTTTTAATTGTGCTTAGAACAGTGGTTTGCATTGGCTAGGAACTCCATAAACCCTTCTTGAATGAATAATGAGTGGTTTACAGGAGGCTCAAGAGATTATTTCCAATTATAGCATTTCTCAACATGGTATAATGCCATTGTAATATATTTTTATCTTAATTTTTCATCCTATAACATTTGAATGTCATATCCCATTGGAAAAACTGTTTACTGTTATATTGGTAAAGTCATGGCTCTTGCCTTAGGTGGGTACTACGATCCCCAATTTGCTATGTCTCCAGAGTTAGCTCTTCCTGTCCTGGAACTTGCTATTTAGACCAGGCTGGTTTTGAACTTATGACACTTTCCCGCCTCTCTTTCCCTCTCCTTTGTTCTTGAGAAACAATATTACATTCTACTGTTGAAAATTGTCAGTTTTATACAACAATCTCTCAATGGCTGAGTATTTCTGCATAATGCCTTTTTTAAAACATAAACTGGCATATTTTACATTATGTCTTACAAATAGTACCAATACTTTCTATACATGTTTCTCATGGCTAACATGTCAATATAATGTTAGCAAACCAGGTGTTTCTGGAACTTAATACAGAGATATGAGGGAAATCTGAAAAATCAAGATCATATCTATATGGAAAGAATCTTACATCTTTATAATGGGAAACATCATAAGTTTACAAAGTCCTCTATCTGTCTGTCTATTCATACACACCTTTCCTCCCTAAACAGAACATATTAGAGATTTATACTTTGATGAAAAGTCCATGTCTCCTAACTTAAAACCTCATACAGTTTGTTGAAATTGCCCATGGCTACAGAAACATAAATAAGAGATCCAGCGATCAGTGTAGTGCCATGCAGTTATTTTCTTATAACTGCAAAGCACTGCAGATCTCGCTCAACACTGTGTTCATATTGAATGCCTCATTAACTTGCTAAGAAATGTTATTGTATATTGCAGATATCTTGAGAATGAGAACAGAGTCTCTAATATTTTCTCTGGGTAAAGAAGGAGAAACAGGACTCCACCAGACTGCCCTGTCTGATTTTTCTCTGTCCTTGTTACTTTATTATCTCTCTGGCTCGATAATGCTTGGGAAGCTCTGAAACAAGACAACACAGTGACTTATTCATACTTGCTTCTTCCCCTCCCCCATCAATACCTGTTGCCCCCACCCCCAGCTTCAGTTCCTCTTGCCCTGCCCCTCGGACACACAGGGCCTTCCATGGCTCCATCTGATTCTATCTGGCAATTTTCTTTGTCTTTGTTGGAAGCAAGACACATTGCATTCTAGGATTTATTTTTTATTTTTTATTTTTTGAGACGGGGTTTCTCTGTGTAGCTTTGCACCTTTCCTGGAACTCACTCTGTAGCCCAGGCTGGCCTCGAACTCACAGAGATCCTCCTGGCTCTGCCTCCGAAGTGCTGGGATTAAAGGCCTGTGCCACTACCGCCAGGCAAGGATTTTTTTATGATAGCCTTGCATATCAGAATGATAATGAAAAGTTTTGAAAATAGCTTAATTGCTATCCCAGATAGGAAAAGTAGCCAGCTTGGCTTACTATGCAGATCTCCTTGTTAAGAACTCAGAGGCCTGCAATTTGATGTGACAGCTAACTATATCTATTATTGTTGTGTGATTTTAGATGATACTTCCTCCAAAATTAAAAAAAGATACTGGATTAGTTTTCAGATTACTTCCAACTAAAGCATCTTATGAAACATATGGAATGAAGTTTAAAGCTACAAAATATTCTCTACTTACTAACACATAAATCTATACATAAGAATGAAAGAAGAAAAAAGATATATCTGAAAATAGAAACAATGCCAACCAAAAAATTATCATTACTTCACTTCTATTGTATAGCAGAAAATACAGTGATTCAGTTAAAACTGAAGCCTTTTTTTTTTTTCAAGTTGTTTTTTTATCCCATAAGTTATATTTAGATCACTCTTCTTTCCAGACAGGAAACACAGCCACCTCTTATTTAGCCAGGATGCTGAAACAAGGAGGTGTGTGTGTGTGTGGGGGGGGGGTGGAGCGTGAATGTAGAGGTGATCACACTAGGATCAAGAAACATACTCAACCACCTGGAATTTTCTTCTCTGAAGGTCAGAGAACCGACATTCTGTAAATATTAATTTACTCAGAGTTTTGTCCTGGTCCTCTGTTGAGTCATATATTTTGCTGTTGATAATACCAATGCAGAAATATCTGGTCATGTGTTTGGTAAAATTTGTCTTTTTATTATTAGTTTAAAATTAGAGGGGCTGGCCAGATGTCTCAGGGGTAAAGATGGTTTTATCTCGGCCTGATGATCTGAGTTCAATCGCCAAGACTCATATGGTAGAATCTGAAAAGTTGTCTTCTGCTTGCTTTGGGGGGCATACAGCACACATACACCCCACACTTGGTGGTGGTTAGTATTTTTTAATTTGACACAAACCTAAATATACCTGGGAAGAGACTCTAGTTTGTAATCAGTCCCAGACTTGCCTGTAGGCATGTCTGTGGAGCATTTTCTTTATGTGTAACTGATGTAGCAGGGTCAAGCCATGGTGGGTGGTTTCATATCTGGGCAGGAGTGGGGTGGGATAGACCAGACTATATAAGAAAAGTGTCTGATCTGGGTGGAAGTGGCACATGCCTTTAATCCCAGCACTCGGGAGGCAGAGCCAGAAGGATCTCTGTGAGTCTGAGACCAGCCTGGTCTACAGAGGGAGATCCAGGGCAGGCACCAAAGCTACACAGAGAAACCCTGTCTCAAAAAACAAAAACAAAAGTATCTGAGCAAGTCAGAAGGAACAATCCAGTAAGCAGCATCCATTTCTTGGTCTCTGCTTCTGTTCCTGCCTCCAGGTTCCTACTTTGGCTTTCCCTGATGATGGACTGTGACCTGTAACCCAAATGCTTTTCCTTTCCAGTTGTTTTTAGCCATGGAATTTATCACAGCCAAAGAAAACAAACTAAGACAGAAATTGGTACCAGATAATGGCTGTTAGTGTGGTGGATATGAGGGAGGATTGTAGAAGCATTTGGAACTTTGGACTGGCAAGTCCTTGAGTGCTTGGAGCTTAATGGGCTCTTCTGTTGTAGCTTGGAAGGTAAGAATGCTGAGAGAAGTCCGGATAATGCAGTCCTGACTTACAAAGTTTCAGAGGGAAGCAAGGACTCTTTGGAGGCTATTTGTGTGATATTTTCTATTAAAATGATGAAAAATGAAACCTGTCATCCACTGTGATAATAGTTGCTGGTCAGCTAGTGCTAAAGAATCAACTTTGATTAATAAGAGACTAGCATCATCAAGGTAAAATCTGCTGGGAAGTATTTCCCCTAGTGGGTTAGCACATAGAAACTATGGTCTAGAGGGACCCAAGGCCATATCTGTGGAAGCAGAACTTGACAATGCTGAACAGTCTACTATGTGGTATTGCTTTTGAAGTCATGAAGGGGTCATTGGATAGCAGTTAAGGCTTGATACTTTTTATTTTTAATTTTAAAATTTGATTTAATTTTACATATCAGCCACATATTCCCCTGTCCTCCGCCCCCTGCCCCCGCCCTCTCTCCAACCCACCCACCATTCCCATCTCCTCCAGGGCAAGGACTCCCCTGGGGAGTCAGCTCAACCTGGTAGATTCAGTCCAGGCAGGTCCAGTTCCCTCCTCCCAGGCTGAGCCAAGTGTCCCTGCATAAGCCCCAGGTTCCAAACAGCCAGCTCATGCACTAAGGACAGGTCCTGGTCCCACAGCCTGGGTGACTCCCAAACAGTTCAAGCTAATCAACTGTCTCACTTATTCAGAGGGCCTGATCCAGTTGGGGGATCCTCAGCTATTGGTTCATAGTTCATGTGTTTCTACCAGTTTGGCTATTTGTCCCTGTGCTTTTTCCAATCTTGGTCTCAACAATTCTCGCTCATACAGTCCCTCCTCTTTCTCGCCAATCGGATTCCTGGAGCTCCACCTGGGGCCTGGCCATGGATTTCTGCATCCTCTTCTTTCAGTCATTGGATGAGATTTCTAGCACGACAGTTAGGGTGTTTGGCCATCCTATCACCAGAGTAGGTCAGTTCGGGCTTTCTCTTGACCATTGCCAGTAGTCTATTGTGGAAATATCTTTGTGAATTTCTGGGGACCTCTCTAGCACTTTGCTTCTTCCTATTCCCATGGGGTCTTCATTTATCATGGTCTCTTTTTCCTTGTTCTCCCTCTCTGTTCTTGATCTGGCTGGGATCTCCCGCTCCCCTAAGCTCTCTTTCCCTCAACACATGCCCTTCATTACCCCCCTTCACGTCCAGGTTGTTCATGTAGATCTCATCCATTTCTCTGTCACTGGGCGATCCCTGTGTCTTTCTTAGGGTCCTGTTTCTAGACTGCTACTCACAACTCCAGGGAGGCTACCTAGAAAAAAGGCTTGATACTTTAGGGGCCAGGAAGAGCCATTGGTGAAGGTGCTGCAGAGTAGACCCAGGTTATTGGAGATTCCAGGACTGGGATGATGGAGGTCAGCAGTACAGTTAGACTGAGCATACAAGACAAGCTGTATGTGTGTTGACAATGGAAAAACCAGAGAACTGGAGCTGCCCAGGTACTTTAGATCTCAGAAAATCATGAGTCCTAGATGTCAGACAATGAGCTGCAAGACTGGGAGCTACATGTTGGATTTTGCTTGGCTTAAATGTGATTGTTTTAATGCATCTATTCTTCCCTTTTGGAGTAAGAAAATTTTAACTTGTTTTGGTTTTCATATGAATCCATAATTAAATGACTTTGCAATTTTAGAGACATTGAACTTTCATACTGGGCTTTTTTAATGTTGTGCTGTATTAATATTATGATACTGACAGCCATTTTGGACACAAACAAGAGTGGGATAGTTATGATTTAACAGTGATCTGTTTGTGTGTCAAATTTAGCAAGGGGTGGAATGTATTGCTTAGTTTTTGCCAATTTGATACAAACTTAGACATGACTGGGAAGAGAAATGGCCTGTGGGCATGTCTTGGGGTGCAGTGGTATTTTCTTTCTTGCTATAATTTCTTCCTTGCTCACTTGATTGTTATAGTAGAAGAGACCAATTCACTGAGGATGCTTCCAACTCTTTACAGATGTGCCTAGCATGTGTATTAAAAGCAGCTGAAAAAGTAAGGGAGGAACCAGTCCATAAACCAAGACCTTACACAGTCTCTGCTTCAGTTCCTGGTTTGATTTCCCTTCAGGATGGAACATAACCTGTAAGCCAAATAAGCCCCTCCCACCTCCCCAGTATTGGATAGTCTTTTTTTTTTTTTTTTTTTTTTTTTCAACTTGACACATGCTAAAGTCATGTAAAAAGAAGTAAGCTAACTTGAGAAAATGCCACCAGATTGGTCTGTGGGCAAGGCAGTGATAACTACTTTTTTTCAACATTGCTTGGCTCAAGGAGAATTGGGATTATTACATGGTTTACTACATCAGAAGTTTTGTCCCAAGTGCCTTGAAATATTTTTCTCCTTTGCTTGAGTACTGCCGAATGTTTTTGACCACAAAAATAGTTCTTTGCTCTCTGGTTTTCACCCTTAAACCTTGGCTGTGTGGTGGATATAATCATCTCAAATGCACATAATAGAAAAGATCATAGTTGCTCATTTCAGGGCCTGTCTCTGTCACAATCAGACCAATAGACAAAGTCAACCACAGAGGAGAACAGCTACAAGAAGTTCTCACTTCTCAGGAGAGTGGGGAACAAATCTGTTAGATATGAAGCACATAAACTTGCAGTCATTCATGTTTCCAAAGACTTTTCCTTGTCACAGAAAATGTAATTATGTGATTAAAAATAAAATTATTTGAGAATCTGATACCTTTTCCAATTAAAATAGTGGTAAATTATACCTAACTTTAACTTTAAATTTTAGATGTATGGGTGTTTTGCCTACATGAATGTCTGTGCATCACCTGTGCGCCCAGTGGGGGCAAAGCCCAGAGAGGGTGTTAGATCCCCTTTAACTGGAGTTACAGATGGTGGTGAGCCTCCATGTGGTTGTTAAGAAAAGAACCTGGCTCCACTGGAAGAGTACCCATGCCTTTGACTGCTGAGCATCTCCTCAGTCCCTATGATGAGCTTATTTTGAATCCATATATACAAAAAATATGACAGCAAAAAACATAGAACTCATGGACAATGAAGTTAATGTTAATTTGTTACCACAAGAATTATATTTCTTATAGGAATGTATTCTAAAACTTGAATGTGAATGCATAATTCTACCTTATCAAGTCATGAAACAGTGCAAATGTATTGGATTATTTACGAAAAGAAAATTTGTTGTACATTTGAAATTTCATTTTAAGGTAGGATATTTGTTTCTGTTTTTCAGAGCCTTGTGTTTTTCTCAGAAAATAATCTCCTCTAATAGGTTTTGTTAATGACAATTCATATTAAAAATCTAGGCTTTCATTATTGTTTCAAGCTCCTTTACTTTCTCCATTTTCAGTCCAAGAATTTTTGGTATATGGTAAACTTCATCTCATTTCAGTGTGATTCTTTATAGTTTGGTAAGTCTAGAGCTGCATCCACCACAACTGAAGTACAGAACAGAGCAGCTGGCTTTAGTTCCGTCACCCCATTTCTTCCATGTACCTTGGAGTAGTCCTTCCTGATTCTTAGTCCCAGGTGACCACTGATCTATGTTCAATGCCTGCGAGTTTTTCTTTTCTAGTGGGGTAGGTAGCCTTTGCAATCCGGGCTTTTCATTTGGTGCAGTGTGTCTGAGGTACATCTGTGTGGTTATGCCACTCTTGCCATTGCCAGAATCTACTTGCATTTTTTCCCCTTTATAATTCCTTAGGGTTTTGAATTCTCAGTTTTCATCCAGATACGGTTGTGTGTTTGTGTGTGTGTGTGTGTGTGTGTGTGTTATTCAGCATTTTCTTGGTTATGAACAAAATGATGTTTCCTATTAAACAATATCTATGATTAATATTAGAGTTGTGTCAAAGTTCTTCCCAGTCTCAGCTCTATCACTTGTCTCTCCTTCTTGCTTTCATTTAAAAAAAAATGTTCTTTGTTACCATGAGTACTTATTTTTTATACCTTGACAGCCCTTGGCATCTTTTGTTTGATTGAAATAGATGAAGTCTATTCATGTAATTATTTTTTCCAAAAGAAAGAGATTCATTATCAACTATTTAATAATACGCAATTGTTTATTCATCTCTCAATCAGTGGGCATATTTCATTTCAACCACATATACACTCATGGAAAGATTAGTAAGAAGAATACAAGAATTCTAGTGTAGAAAGGGATCTTTGAAATAACAAAATTAAATTAATTCTCTAATCCCTATTCCAAGCCTAATAGAAATGTAGCTTGGCGATTGTTATCTGAGAGTGTCTGTCAAATTGTCTGTGGGCGGCAATATACACAAAGAGGGAATGCCCAGGGAGGCTTTTAAGTACAAATTGTGAGTTTGAAGGTGTTGTAGAATATTATTTTAAGATATATTACATTTGTTTATGCTGTGGAATAGTTTTTCAACGATGCAAAGATTTGTTGCATTTGTTTAACTCCATGGCTTGCTGTGTAGCTGGGTGGCTGGCCTCTGATGTCCTTCTCTCCTTCTCTCTCTTCTCGATTCTCTCTTCCCAGATTTCTCTTCCTATTTATTCTCTCTGCATGCCAGCCCCTCTTATCCTTTCTCCTACTTAGCTACTGGCCATCCAGCTATTTATTAGAGCAATCAGGTGTTTAGACAGGCAAAGGAACACAGCTTCACAGAGTTAAACAAGTGCAACATAGAGGATGCAACACATCTTTGCATCACTAAACAAATGTTCCACAGCATAAACAAATGTAACACATCTTAAACTAATATTCTACAACAGAAGGGGAGAGGTTGAAATGGAAATGAACCCAGTGAACCAAGATAGGAATGGACAGGGACAGTGTGGGGATATGCCTGGTGTGTTTGATCTGTGTGGTAAGTGAGTAATGGCGTCTGAATACAAAGGAGGAAGTGACCTTATGTAGGCTTCGAGAATGGCTTTTAAGCACTTCTACAAACAGACAGACAGACAGACAGACAGACAGACAGACAAACTGTGCTGACATTATGTCCAATCATCCAAGATGGTTTGGTTCTTGTCAAGTTCTTCCTCACCTTGGACGGAATCAGTTGTGGTCAATCAATTGGCCCTCACTTTGTCCTTGTGCCTTCAATTTACACAGCATTTTCCATAACACAACATATTGTAAATTTGGAGTTGTATTTCACAGTATTTTTTCTTTCTTCCTTGGTTTAATGAAGTCAATTTTCTTAAACATTATCTATGTATGAAAAAAAAATTTGCTGAAGTTTCCTTTTAACATATATTAAGGGTTGAATAGTACACAGTATGTCTGCCCAATATCTGTTAGCAAACTAATTTCTTTTGTTAACATTCCTGTCATTTATTTTATATAAATTTCAGCTAGTATAGAATGTGAATCATTTGTTTTTATATGTGATTTATATCTTGGTAAAATTTGTGACTCTTTAAATTTGTTTTACACTCTGTCAAGTGTTCGAAGTAATTCTGATTATTTTTTTCTGTGTCAGAAATTGTGCCACCAATATCCATTATTAATTTATTACATATTTCGTTGAATTATTTTTTGAAACATTAGCCAGAAAGTACCTAAGAATAAGCCCTGTGGTTCTGACTAATGTTGCACACTTGAGGAGTTTCTTCACAGAGACGAAACTTCAATTTAGGAAAGCTAATGATGATAAGCGACGATAAGCAATCCTGGCCATTGTTCCAGGAGGCACCTCCTCTCTGATCCTAGGCTTCTTGTTTCAATAGCCATGAGCAATTAATACAGATGGAAAGAAGCAGAGTGCTTCTGCTTGCAAAATGTGCAGAAATAGGAGAGATCCGTCGAAAGTATCTTCTTCTCCCAGATGTTGCGAAAATTTCCAAAGTTAAACAAATAGTAAATGGCCTAAAGTCCGAGTTAGCCAGCAGAGAATTTCCCCATATTTTCTTGGTTCAGATACTCTGCAGCTAAGGCATTTCTCTGATCCACTCACCTAGTAACAATGGCAGTAACAGAAGCAAGTTTGGGCACAGCTTGTTTTAAACAAATCTATGCCAGATTTGTTTCATTCATTCATTCATTTTCATTCATCCCAAACCATCTGTTTAATAGCCTGTTTTAGAATTTTGTGTGGATAGTGCTGAGCTCACTGATCTTTATCTTCTACGATATTATTATCTTAAACAACAACAATAAAAAAACATAAAACAAAACAAAACAAAAAAAGCAAAAAACCAGTTTGGTCCCTAAGTGTACTGTGTCTGTTCTCCTGTTTGTGATTTTGAGATTATTAACTGTGGTTCTGTGATAATACTTACAGGCTTTCTAACAAATGTATTGCAACTTTGATCCTGTAGTTCTATACACTTGCATTTAAAGTGACATCTTTTTTTGACTTTTGATTTTCTTATTAATTATACCTGAGTCTTTATTCCATCTTCACATCTTTCTCTAGTTTAAAAGGTTAAAAATATTTAGGATTTCAGAGGTTTCTTTTTGGCACTTGATGATAATCTACATTATCACCAAATACAAGGCTTAGTTCTTCCTTAATATTTTCCACACACCTAAATAGATAATGATATGCCCATAGAAATGTTTTTGTGGTTTTTTCCAGTCTGTTCAGAGCATGTGTTACAACTTTGAGTCATGTTTCTATGCTATTTCTTGCCACATGAGTCACTTCTGAGATGGAGTACTCCCAAAGTAAGCCTAGTCATTCTTTGTGTATTTTCTCATATATTTTTACACTGGTTACTTTTTAGTGCTAAAGGATCATAACTTTACTTTAAATAATGCACAATTTTAATAAATGAAATAGCAAAGCTACTCTTGATTTTAATGTTTTATACCAAGTTGTTGTATGTAGCAGGGGTCAGCATAACGTCTTTGTAAAGACCTAGATGGTGTAGACAATATGAACCTGCTATCTCTGTTGAAATTATTTATTGTACAAAATATAGGTAGGTATGAATGATATTGAAATGTATGAGTGTGGTTGTGTCCCAGTAAGTTTTATTTATGGAAATTTTAATTTTACTGTTAGATCAAATTTATATCTCATAAAATATGAAAGTCCCATATTTTTTATTCAACTGTGTAAACCCTATTCTTATCTTACAGAATATTCAAAATCATGCAGTGATCCAGCTTAACACATGGAATATATTCTGCTAAAGACACACAAATATAGTTATACAGTAAATATAGTCTATTCCTAAAACCCACAACACATTTCAATTTACTTGCTTGAAATTAAAAGCTTAAAATAATCATGGATATCTAAGAATTCTGTCATAAACTCTTTCATAAAATATTATTTCTTTTTCAATGCAGTTAAGTCTGAAGTAAGTAGTTTTTACATACTCTATAGAGAGAAGTTGTCAGCTAGTCAGTAGTTTTAGATGATCTATTTTAGGCACAGTTAATATCACAGTATATACTGTGATAATAACATACAACTTGTTGAGTCATAGAGTTTTAGATAATGGATCAAGAGGAATATATTACCATTCTGTCACAGGTTGGTGCACCACAAAACATCAGGAGCATCATCAGGTAGGTAGAAGTGTTAGGAAGCATCACATCAAGTCCCAGAAATGCTCACATACTTATTTGTTAGTTGGAACTTCTGTAGGTTGTGGATACAGGAACCATGAGTGAAGCATGTGGTTAGACTGAGCCACCTGAAAGCTGCTCTCTCCAGGACAGCCACTTGGTTACATTTGCTGCTGTGCCTTCAGCTAAGAAGGCTTCCTCCCTGTGTTTACTTATGTTGGCATTGTTTCTGCCCCCTGGTATTTCTTTATGCTGCAAAATTGTTCTTGTATTTGCTGTATATTTTGGAGATCATTCACTCAAGCTGGAGTTCATGGGGCACGATGAGATGAAAGGTCATAGGAGTAGGTGACTTTTCTTCTTTCTTCAGTAGCATTTCCCTAAGTAGTGGATGATGGAGTACTCCTCCTCTTTTCTTTCTCCTCCTTTCCTCTTCTTTCTGTCTTTACTTTCCCACCTGCAACATTCCACACACACCTCACTTTAACAAGGAGTCCTAATATAGAAACAATATGTCTCACTGTCTTTTATGAAAACCAGTTAAATATCACTTTTAAATTCTTACATATATAGTATACACACATACACACATATACATGCACACACTCACATATATGTACTATTTGACATCTTAAATAAATTATGACTTTTGGCTTCCAGCTAACTGCCTATTCACTCCCACTGTTTTACTGTTTGAACTCATTTTGAATTTCTTTGCCCTAATTCCTCTTATGTGAACTCCATTCTTTGTTGTATTAAGGCTTAGAAGACAATTTAATCCTGCAATATTGCAATTCTTTGTGAAATAACTTAGGCCAGAGGTATATGAACTTTATTATTTTTTGAATATTTAAATTTTGATTCATTGACCTAGATGGTTGTCATTGTGTGGGATGAAATTTGTTTTATGATAGTATACATGATATTATATCAAAGTTTTAGTCAGAATGGGCTCTCAAAAGAGATTTTAAATAAAGCATTTATGGAAAAAAATCAGGCTAATCTGTTTTAGAGTTAAGAAAACAAGAAATGAAATATTTATGAGTCAAGGCTTGGCCGTATGAGAAAATACAGACACGGCTGTGGTTTCATTACATTACTTACAGTATTTGTGTGACCTAAAAAGCTCAAAGTGCAAACGACCTAATGTAGTCAGGTATGAGGGATGCTGAGATATCTAATGAAATATGGTTCTCTTCCTCTCCTCCTTGTCTTTTTTCTTTCTTTTTCTTTTTCTTTCTTTCTTCCTTTCTTTCTTTCTTTCTTTCTTTCTTTCTTTCTTTCTTTCTTTTTTGTTTTGTTTTGAAAATGTTACTAGCGGTGGAAGAAATACAGCTACTGGATGGGGAAGGTAATTCAAATTTAAGAAAGACTGAACTGAAAACTATTGATTTCATACATTTTGTACATAGTCCTTACTCTACAAGTAGTTACACGCTTCCTTTCTCTTTTGAAATCACATTTTCTACCAAGAACAGTTAGTCACATAGAGCAGTTGTTAATTTATCTAAAATTTAAAATATGGTAGTAAAAGTTGAAATAAATTTAATGTGTTTTCTGATATGACCATGGTACCCTAATGCAAAACATCTGCCCTGGCTAGTTTTGAGTCAACTTGACACAAGCTAAGGCCATCAATTGAGAAGATGCCTCCACATGGGCAGAGATTCCCTGGTTCAAGCCTGAGGCAGGTGAAAGAGCTGACCCCGAGGTCATAAGAGCAGGGGAGCTGCTTCTGCCTTTCGCCAGCTGCAGAATTGGGAAAAGCAGGTCCTGCACTTTGCCTGGGCAACACAGCAGAGCCAGCCCTATTGGAAGTGTAGGTGGCCAAGCCTCAAAGTTGTGAGCACGGGAGAGCTGTCCCCACTACTTGTCTGTCATGTGGTGGTGTCCCTTGCCCCTCAAGGCATGCCACAAACAAGGGAGCTGACTCTCCCCTTTACCAGCTGCAGTACTCAGGAAAGAGGCCCTGCTCCTTGATTTTGTAGCACATTAGAGCTGGCCTTGTTGGCAGAAGGGCAGGGGAGCTGGCCCTGAGAGTGTGAAGAGTGGGATAACTGCCCACACCACCCTAGTCTGCCGTGTGGTAGTGAGTGCTGGGAAAGATGCCCTCCCTCCCTTGCCTCTGCCCCCTCTGGTGAGCAAGGGAGCTGACCTTCCCTCTTAGGAGCTGAAGCTCTTGGGAAACTGAACCCTGCACCTCACCTGGGAAGCATAGCAGAGCTGATTGTATTGACTAGGGTCCAGGTGAACTGGCCCTGAGACTGTGAGCATAGAAGATCTGATCCTGAGGCTCATCTTCCACATGGTGGTATGTGTGTGTGTGTGTGTGTGGGGGAGATGCCTGCCCCCATTGCCCTGCGGCCTGTGGTAGATGGGAGAGCTGGGCCTGAGATCATAAGAGCACGAGAGCCATCCCTGCCCATCATCAGCTGCAGCACTCTGGAGAGTGACCCTTTACACCTCACCTGGGCAACACAATAGAGCTGGTCCTGAAGGTGTAGGTGTGGGAGAGCCCACCATGAGGGTGTGAAAGCAAGAGAACTGGCCCCATCCTTTGCTCACCCCTGTAAGGTGTGATGCTGGAGAACTCACCCTGGTGGTGAAGAAGGGAGAGCTAGAAGGCTGACCATCCCTGAAACTACCACAGCCCAGAACCAGGGTTATGAGTTGGCCCCAACTATGATTTGCAGAGCACATGAAGAGGCAGTCCTGCCTTCCCAAAGCTGCAGGATCTCCTTGACACAGGGCAACAACAGAATATCCAAGAGGACTCCCAGTGAGAACCTAGCATTGATAGTGTAGCAGAAACCAGAGGCTTTGAACCAGAACAATGACTCTTTGCAAAGGAAACTTACACATACAATAAAAGGGTTTACTGCTGACTCACTAAGTCATACTACAGCTTCCACATGAGATTTTTCCCTTTTTTTCACTTAAGTTTTATTTTATTTTGGGGAAAGGTTGCAAGGACAGAGGTCAGATATGAAGTGACGGGAAGTGAATGGGATCAAGATGCATGATGTGAAAGTCACAAAGAATAGATAGAAAGTTTAAAAAAGAAAAAGAAAATGCCCCCATAATATCAGGTTGTAGGCAAGCCTGTAAGGCATTTTCTTAATTAGTGATTGATGGAGGAGCTCCTAATCTATTGTGGGTGGTGCCATCCCTGTGCTGGTGATCCTGGTTCTAAAAGAAAGCAGGCTGAGCATGTCAATAAGCATCACTCCTTCATGCCCTCTGAATCAGCTCCTGCCTCCAGGTTCCTGCCCTGACTTCCTTTGGTGATGGACTAAGATGTGGATGTGTAAACTAAATAAACCCTTTCTTCCCTAAATTGCTTTTTGGTCATCGTGTTTCATCTTGTCAATAGAAACCCAAACTAAGACAACACCTATGTAAATTATGTCAAATCAAGCTAAATATATCATTAGCTGTAAGTATCAATCATCTTTTGTTGCTAGGTTATAAAAATATTTATTCAACCAAAAAGTTCTAGTATAGTTGAACAGGATTATGTTTTTAAGCTTTTAAACATGATGCTATTGAGGAAACATCTTGGCTACAATATAAGTAAGTCAAAAATTTCACTGTGATATTTTTTGCTGTTCACAAGAATAATTTGGTGGAAACTTGTACAAGGCTGATTACCATGTCTGATCTGGATTTTCTGGTTTGAGTTTCTGTTCGACTGAATAGGACAGAAACATGCAATTTCATGTAGAGAGAACAAATTACATAAAGAAAGGGATATCACTGGAGTTCTTTAAGTAGGGCAGAGTTGGAAAAAAATATGAGAGAGACTGAGACAAAGATAGTTTTGTTGCTAGTGTGTTTAAAGGTGGGATGTACTTTGTGCCAGTTTCTGTGGAACCAAAGTCAGTGATTTTTTTTAAGGTCTTTGTGTTCATGATTCTTACTGTACACATTATCATAGTGGTTTACTTAAAACCATATAAAAATAAAGTGAAAGTGTGAGATTTTTCTGAGGATTTCACTATTTTGAATAAAGAAGTTTGAAGTTTTAAAAGCTTTCTCAATTTGTTTGTATCAATAAGCTGTTTTGAATTGGGAATTCATTTTTTTCCTCCACTGGAAAGAATCATTATAAATGCCATTAACTTAGATTCAGAATTGATAGAAAATTATGTTCCAATAATAATAGGGTTTAAATTTAATATACTTCCTTGAATTTTAAGTACAGGAGTTGTAACCACCTGGTTGAGCTATCACTTGCTGAATACTCCCCATGTCCAGTCTAGCAAATCAAAACAAAGGATATGAAAACAAAATGATGCTCTTAACCTCTTCATTGCTAAATTCAGATACCCACTCCGAGCTCTCACATGATCTGATGGTGAACATTTGACTAGAGATATTAGCTTTCCTATTTGTAAACATCTTACAGATAAAATGATTCTGTACAACATGGATTGTTGTATTAATTCTATAGGAAACCTTAAGGAAAATATATTACATGCTTTTTGAAGACAAGGAAATAAATTAATGTTTCCCCACTGTTAAATGGCCAGCAATCTCCAGACCTCATATTTACTTCTTCCCCTAGTTCATGTTATGTCTTCTGGATATACCACACTGTTCCCTAGGAACTGCACATCTGAGTTTCTGAATGACTGTGGATGTTTTCCGTCTGGATGGCTTCTGTTGCTTCCCTTTTCTTGGTAGCATGATGAAAGCCTGGCTGGGCTACTTGTTAATAGAGATGTGGACCAGACAATACTGAGCCTGTAATCAGACAGATGGTGAGTAAATTCCAGGCTTATCCTGACCATACTACTGTGGACATATTTTATTTCTGAACCTAAAATATAAATCTTTAAAATATATAAAGTATATATGAAAAAACATACTGTAGAACTTTCCTTCAAATCGAAAATCAGTGAGTGTCATGGATCCTGCACAGTAGCTGCAGTTGTAACTATGCATTTAAAATTCCCCTTTCAGCCTCCCCACCTTTCCTGTAAGATTGTTTTGATTTCCTATTTTTAAAAATAAATTTTCCTTTGTTGTGTATGTTTTTCATCTTACAAACTAGCGTGCTGAGCTTATGAGGCAACTCTTTATGTTAAAGAGGTTTCCTCATGACCCTGGGAGTGATGAGCACCTGGGAGCAAGGGAAACAGTTACCAGAAGCAGGGGTATCAAGTTCCTTGCTTTTTGGCCCTTTTGGTCAAGCAGTTCACTTATAAAGAACTGATCCAGTAATAATCTTTGGAGGAAAATATGATTTCATGGATATGCTCAGAAGTCAAATATTATCTCTGCCTGAACCAATATAGTCTTAGAAACTGGAAACATGAAACTTAAAAATTAATTTTGTGTTTTGTTTGTGGTATTTGCAAGTGATGTTACAATTGTTTATTCATGAAGTTCTCTGAAGCTATTAGATGTGGCAAAACTAGATGTTGCCCTATTTGACTTTAAGATTATCTCACTTTTGCAGCATTTTCTTTTAAGGATTTATCAAAAGCCTTCCACCTTGATTTGCTTCTAAATACAATCATTTTAGAGCAATCAATTAGTCATGGCAAAGTGAAGCATTTTTGGAGAAATATTTTCTGTAAAATAATTAACTAATAAACTAAAGAGTCTCTTCTTCTGAATATTGTTTTGCCTCCAGTTAGTGTTTTCCTTGCATTCCATTAGTGGGTTTAGACAGCATGGTTTCATGCCATTTATGTCCATGGTCATTTTTTTGTTGTTTTTAAATTCTGTTCTGTTCTGAAATCTTCCCAGTCTTGTAGCTGAGGTGGATATTGTCTCTTGACTATGTGTTATGTTTGGTAAGCCATTTTTTTTTTTTGGTTCGGAAATGAAGTAATTTTTTTCTTTAATAAATTAGGTAGCTGCTTCAGCTGCCATTAGAATCCACTCCCTTGTGTTCAGTAGTCTGGATTGTTTTATCCTGTGATGTGAACTCTGTGCAGAGGAAAGTTCCGGACTGCAATACAATGTCCTGTGCATCCCGTTGTTGGTAGTTGGACTGAAAATATCAGGCATTTTCTTATCAATTTTAAGCAATAAGGAAAGATTTAGTAAGAACATTTAAAGATGCCTCAATGCTCTTCCTTGCTCTTAGTACCAAGAAAAGGCATGGGATAATATAGTCAAAGAACAAAATTCCTTTTGCCATTTCTCTGGAAATAATTATTTGTTGAGAAGATATGTGTTCAGTGGAAGAAAGGTTTGGCAAGTAATACATATTCTGTAGCTCATTGGAGTTGTAAGCATATGTTAGTGATCCTACAATGAAAAGCACATGCTTAAAAGTGGTTACTGTGTGTGGGTAGTAGCTATTCTTATACCATATTGTAGCATGGGGAGGACTTCTCGATTGGGGATAATTGAATTTATGCCAATGCATGCATTTTGTATTTTTTTTTCAAGATCTAGTCCAACCTTGCAGATACCAATTCAAAAAATGTTGGAACTTGGGATTCCACTGTGCTTGCTTAAATTTAATAGGTGGGTAATAATGTATGCTAGTTAATTTAACTATATTTAGCAACTAGTGAAAATAAATTGCTTAGTCACAGTCCAGGTCCACATTACCTGTTAAGAACGTCAGTAGATATTGTTCCTTGCTTAAAAAAATATCCATAGTTGTGCCACTGCTTTTACTGGACGAAAATATGGGTAAGTATGAAGCAGGTTGAATGTCCGGTGAGACATGTTAGTGCTTTAGTTCTGTTGTTACTGTCAGGAAAAGTTACTTTAGAGCTATTTCATTGGATCTCCCAAAGTGTCTCGATAAATTGGGACATGAACTTTTTTTTTTTAATTTTAAAAATATGGAACGCTTCACAAATTTGCATGTCATCCTTGCGCAGGGGCCATGCTAATCTTCTCTGTATTGTTCCAATTTTAGTATGTGCTGCTGAAGCGAACACTGGACATGAATTTTTGCTTCATAGCCAGGCCTTATGTCTGAGTGCATACAGGTGTGTCCACTCCTTCTCCCATCCCAGGTCCCTCTCCTTTAAAAGCAGCCATCTAGATTTCTACTGTCTCAGCTGTTTGTAGTTGTTAATATTTTTTTCCCTTTTGGCAAGATACTGTGATTTTTGTATGTGTATATTTAGCCTAATATTCAACTTAAATATCACTCTTACAACTATTAAATGTAATGATTCTTAAAAGGAGATTAATCTATAAAATTATATAAAATGTAGATTATCTAAGAGTATTTACAAATGCAAGGCTTGACATATGTCTGGGTAACATTTTTACATAGAAGTACGTTTTGCATCAACAATAATAAATGTATCCTTTAGTTTCCATTTTTATGACATACATTTCTTCGTTTTTAAATTATTTTGCTAGTGAATTATAATTTGGTGACTATAATGATATTATTGGTAAATTAATTTCTAGATCCATAAATGCCTGTATTAGTTTAGAATATTAGATTGGCTTGATTCCTTTAATTTGCTAAATATAGGTCACATAGAATGATGAACTATATTTAAAAATATTTGTCTGCCCAAATTTTAAAAGAAAAATAGGACTTTATACTTAAAGTGTGAAGCCTGAACAAAACTATAATCCAATCATGTACAAGAGAGTGCCTAAACTTTTGATATTTTACTTGATTGTGTGTGTGTGTGTGTGTGTGTGTGTGTGAGAGAGAGAGAGAGAGAGAGAGAGAGAGAGAGAGAGAGAGAGAGAGAGAGAGAGAGAGAGAGAGGAAAGAGGGAGAGAGAGAAGAAGCACTCTATATCCTTATCTTTACTGTTAGCTGTCCCTCAGTGGGAAACACACCAATGAACCAATGAGCTCACAGTTTTATTTTTGCCATGTAATTTGTTTGCTTCAGTAAAAGCAGGCCATTGCAAAGACTTAGTTCTGTTGTTTAACTGTTTGTTGGACTGATTTTAAACACTTAACAAATCTGTCTGTTCCTTTTTGTTAATTAAAGGTATATGTTAATTCCTGTGTGTCTTTGATGTCTTGTATTCTGTCCCATCTTCATAAACCTGTTCTAATACTGTAAATCTCAAGTAGCAGCTCACTTTTCTGGATCATGGCTACAGTCATGGAATCAATACAGCATGTTAAAATGCAAAAAGGAAGTTTTAAATGTTCATATTTTTACCAGATTGAAAAATTTTAAAGGAACTTTATATTGATTTTATAAAAAAACAAATAGGCAAATTATCTTAAGTTTGTAACTTTAGGGAATTTCTGATTTATCTCTATTGAATGTGAAATGGTCCATGATGTATATGTTAACTTACAATCATATATATGGCCCAGTGAGCACTCAAACTAACTGTATTTCTTTTCTTGTGGCTTATTTTGATCTGGCAATTTTCAAAACTTATCTTAAAATAATGTGTATGTTTTGTTGCTAAATGATTAAAAAAAACCTCTCAGACCTTTTATTCTCTTGATTTTATTCGAATGCAAATCTCATATTTTAGGATAGAGATCTTTTATTTTCATGAGAGCTTTAAGAATTTGGGATTTGAGCATGTGCTGTGGCATATGGTGCATTTTCTGTCCTATTTTGTATACCAGCCCATTAAGAAGAGAAAGTGAAGTAAGTGATCTAAAAATAACTCTGCTGTTGGCCTAATTTAACAACAACATAAAAAAGTCCTCTGTGCATAAGTAAAGTTCCACATTTGCCTCCCTCCTGGAAAGTCTCCGAAGCATTTTGCTACTTCGGCACAGAATAACACCTCATTTGGCATCCCTGCAGTCAGAAAGACCATTTGGACTTGATTTTTCTTTTACTAGTATTCTGTGCTAGCCCTAATCAGTACAACTTCTTCAGTCCAGATAAACCCACCTAACTGAGGATTGCACATAGGCCCACTCTTTTTTCTAATAGATATTTATTTTCACACACACACACACACACACACACACACACACACACACACACACACACACACCAACTTGGTGTGAGATTGAAATGACGATTTAAAAAAAATGCTACAAAAATAACACTAATCACAAAAGGTTTAGCCACAATTCAGAGTTCTGCATTATAATTATTTTGCCTGTTAAACTCACCATGCAGTCTTCATGGAGCACTATGAAAATGGTAACAATCTGTAAGGTGGAATATGTTTCTTCGAGTTTATCTTTTCTCGGGCAGTGGTTAACACTGATTGCTTTGCAGACTGTTGATGTCCACAGTACTTGCTGACATTGTTCTCCTGCCCCTCAGAGGCATGGGCATATCAACCAGACAAAACTGATTCTTTCTTTAAGTTTAAGGCTTTGGACATTTTGGACATTTTGTATGATAATCCATTCAATATTGATTACAGACCCGAAGTGCCTCCAGAGCCTTACTGGGAGACATCAATAGTGAATGATGCATTTCTTTCTGGTGGGGGAACTGCTCACCCTGATGTGTTTAGAGGCTTTTGCACTTATATTCAAAGGAATTTTTATTCCTTCCATAAGAGCTTTAAGAATTTAGTAGTGAGCATTTGCTGTGGCATATGGTGTATTTTAAATTTTAAAATACTTTTGAATCCTACATAAGCATTCATTCTCTGATATGTTGACTAGTATGATCTTAGAACACTTGTAAAAATACTTTAGGCTCCAAAAGATAAAGTATGGAGCAAAATAAGAAAGAAATTTTGTTAAGGAATAACATAACACAAGTATTGAAATGGTATTGGCCATAAGTAACAGCCTTGGAAGGCAACTACCATGGTAGGCTGCTATATTGATGGCTTTGCTATGTACCCCACTTTCCCAGATCTACATTCTTGTTGAAGTCCCTACCTACAGTGACTCTGGTTTAGGAATGTGAATTGTTTTGTTCAGTGGGCTGTAAGTGAATATGATACAAGTAGGGGCATAATAAGTTCTTGCACATTGCATTTTCCCTTCTTGGAATGCTGTTGTCACCATTTGAAGAAGTCTAGTATAGTCTCCTTGAAGAAGAAAGACAACTTAGCCCTGAAGTCCAGGAGAGCACTGTCCACAGCTAAGAAATCCCCCCTCTCTGTAAACACACACACACACACACACACACACACACACACACACACACACGTCTTAAGTCACCAAATTTTAGGCATTCAATAATGATCTTACCTAGTCATAGAAACTCAGTTTTATGTTTTCTCTATCTTGCTTTAGTAGAAGTTACTTTGGTAACATTTCTTCAAGATTTACCATCTATAAAACATTGCATCTGATTTGCTTACAGTTTAGACATAACAGTTAATATTGTTCATTTGGTTTCTCAAGGAGGGATGGATATCAGAATGAGGGTAGCATTCATAGTGATCTAAGAGAATCATACTTGGTATGTTCTAGGTGAGCTGTTATTCTTCACTGGTCCATGTGATGACTATCTTCATGGGATTGACTCAGCTTATCATAGGAGAAATTTTGGATTACAGATTCATATAGTCAAACAGTGTTCTGGAACACATATAGATTCAAGCAGATGTTGTGATCTGCTTAGATGGACTGCTGTGAGCTTCAGGCAGAAGTTGTTAAAATCCTAGGAAAAAGGACAGAGAACAAGGATAGTCACTAATTCAGTCTCCATAAGACTTCCTAGATATGTCAGGATTATGCTTCTTAGCTGAGGCTTTATATTCAAAAGCCTACCACAAATGTGATTGGTAAATGTTTTGCCTACTACATTAATGGTACTTTGTAAATGAAGTCAGAACACCAAACAGTGAAGTAATCAGATTGAAACTATCAGGTGCAGTTAACGGTGAGTTAGTGACCTAGGGAGTTAGATAGCTAGCATTGTCATAAATAAGAAAGACCTAGTGAACCTGAATGTGATCCCTATCCTACTAATGTCTTACACCTGATATTGCTAAGATGAGTACCACACAGCCAGAGGATATAGGTAGCCAGTGTCTGGAGAAGCAAAATAGGAAGGTTACTGTACGACTAGGAAAAGTATGTGAAGAAACACTATGACAATCCTCTGGATGTTTCCTAATGTAGTTGTGGGGCATTTGGAGGAAGTGAAGGTCCTTACTGGTACATGCAGATTAACCAGTCTCATTGCTACTAATTTGACTGCTTTGATTCCCTAGATTGCTGTGTCCCAAAAGTGTGCATTCAATGAATTCAACTTAGATCGTCCTAAACCGAAAGAGTACTGAAAACAAAATATTATAGGACATTTTGATTAACTCTAGATCCATCCTTAGGTGTATTATATAATTTTAGATATTGATTAATCTGTCAGAGGCAGACTTATAAATGGAGTAAGAATAATAAGCCACGGAAACAGCTCCTGGAATAACCAGAATTAATACCTTAGGAGATAGCATCATCTCCCTAGTTATCTGATGACTGGTATTGTTCAAGATTGATTAAGTTGAAAGGCTGACAAAGCAGGAACTAACAAAGATCCAAAATGAAATGGTGTTAAGACATCAAAGGGGGTACTGGGCTTAATAATACAACTCTACATTGAAGAAAGGAAATAAAGAACTGGGACTTGGGGGGAGGGGGTTTCTTAGTTAGTAAAAATACCTACTGTATAAGGATGAGGACCTGAATTTAAACCCCCAACAAGCAAGCCAACTGTGGCAGCATGTACCAGTAATCCCTGTGCAGGAGATCTGAGACAGGAGGATCCCTGGAGCCAATTGGTAAATTTCAGGCTTGGTAAGAGACCCTGCCTGAGGAATATAGAGTGACTGAGGAAGTCAAGTGACATCATAATTGGTTTTGATGTACATATCATCATTTGTACTAGCACATATATGAACACGTACACACAGATGCACACACAAAGAAAAGAAACAGAACTTGTAAAGTCCTATGCAGAATGACTACATTAGAAATTAGTTATACTGGCAAGGATTTCTGTATCTTTAAAGCAGCAACATAAAAACCCAAGATTGTTTTGGGTCCAGTTGATTTCCTCAGAAGTAAGAGTTATAAATTTCCAAAAATATTCTGAGAAGGAATATGAGGGCAGGATGAAACTACCTGTGCTACATTAATGTGGTTTTTATGAATGTCCTGTTTTATCCTCCAGATTTGAGAGGACAATAAAAAAGGAAATAGGAAGGAAGAGGAGCTCTCCTGAGAAAATGAATGCCATTTTTTAGATTTAATATTGAAGGAAGCATCTCATATTGGCAGATACTTCATACCTGGGAGCACTGAGTAATGCGACAGGTTATATCCTTGGCCACATTCCAGCAACAGATGTTCTCAAGTTGATCTTGTATCTGTTTTTGTGAAGCCCAAAGGCACACCATCAAATCCCAGTTTGATATGCTTAATAATGACAGAGGCTGAGGCATAGAGTACTCATCTTTGTCCCAGTGACTAATTTGATCTGATTAGTTCCCACAGCCTCGGTTTTATCTTTTGAAATAATGTCTGCAACTTCTGTCTATAATGTCTTCTTTCTCTGTACTGTCTGCATATGAATTACTTCCTGCAGTGCCCAGTGTCCATCTCTTCCTGGATCTGCTTTCTTCTTGGAGTTTCTTGTTTGGGAGTAATATGTCACTTTTTCCTAAGGTCAATTTTTGTTCTTCTAGCTCCAGGTTTCTGTACAGTCACGGATGTTCAGCTCCCAGGACGATGCTAAAGGCAGAGGTTGATGGATTTGAGGATCTGTTTGTTTGCAGCTATTGAAGCTATGTTCTAAATTTTTGCATCCCTGAATGAAAAGAGCAACTACAAAAAGAAGTTTGCACACATGGAATAACTAAAACAATCAACAGTCAATAAAAGTCTATTTTTAAATCAGGTGAAAATGTGAAAATTTCTAAAGCAAAGAAAAAAATTTTAAAAAATGTTCCTTTTGTTTGTTTTCTTCTTAATCGTCAAATACTATCAATTTAACTTCCTGATAGTTACCTCAGTCTATCTAGTTGTCTCCATCTCCACAATCACAGGCGCATTCTTAGGTCTCTAAGCTCTTTCTTGTCCTGCTGAAGTAGCTCACTAAAGTACATCTCCAAGCGTGTGCTTGCTCAGTGGCTTTGCCTATTTTATGTCTTTTTATTGTTTGGTGTGTGTGTGTGTGTGTGTGTGTGTGTGTGTGTGTGCGCGCGCGCGCGCGCGCGCGCGCGTGTGTGTGTGTGTGTGTGTGTGTGTGTGTGTGTGAGAGAGAGAGAGAGAGAGAGAGAGACAGAGAGAGACAGAGAGACAGAGAGAGAGGTGTATGTGTCTGTGTGTTTGCTATTTCAGTGTCTACTACAATGCACACATGCCAAGGCTGCATTGTGCATGTGTGCGGAATGAATGAATGACTAAAGGATGTGTTAATAATGCCTGGCTAGGATGTTCTCTAACATTGCAGCTAGGGTGATGTTCATACAACATTGATTTGCAGTCATCCCCCTGGTTATAATGGCTCTCATTTCTGATAAGGACAAGCCTAGACTCTTGACATTCTCCCTTTCTTTATATACTACCTTCCTTCCCTACCTATCCAATTTTGTTTTCTTTTTTCATACATACTCAAGGCCAATTTGTGTTTCACAAATATTCTCAGATATGTGGTCTTCCACTGGAGAATGTTCAAATACTAAGGGTTACACTCTTAGAGATAACTGTTTCTTTATATCGCAGCAGCTAGGAATTATATTCACTCATGGCTAGATGTGAAAACAAGATATTTTAACATGACCTTCAAAGTTGAACAGCACATGGCCCTTTTCTTCTCTTCCTTGCTTCATCTTGAGCATGCCAGGGTGTTTATTTACCCAAACAGTGACCTTTGTTTTGACTCACAGGCTGCATAGCGGCTTTTTCTTAGCTCTGCTCCTCTACTCTTATTTGTGTTAGTTTAAACATGTCTTCCACTTGAACATCTCCCATGACCAAACCACATCTACCCTGTGAACTCCAATAACCTCTGATTCCTATCCTACTTAATGATCACAGTGACACGTTTCATCACAATTGATTAATTTTGTCTGCTTCCATGCTTTAGTTAAAGTCACAGCTTCCCAAAGGGTGCAGTATTTTTTACCCTTTGAGTTTGGACAAAGCACCTAGCATATCATATCGCCTGTCATATTTGTATATGACAGGAATTAAGTAAGTATTTATTAAATAAAAGGCTACATTAGGAAATGAATTATCCAGTAATATACTGCCTTTTGCAAGAGTAAGTTTTAAGATGTCTTCAATGAAGACAACACTTCTAAATCAAGCACTTCTGGTTGTGGAATAAAAAGGTGTGTGTGTGTGTGTGTGTGTGTGTGTGTGTGTGTGTGTGTGTGTGTGTGTTTGCTCTAAAGTATGTAGGTTACAAATTTTGGAATTATATAATTTAAAATGCCCACAGTGACTCATGAAACATGAACAGTGAAAAGCTGTTCGCTGAAACCATTTGAGAGTATCTAGTGGTGTGAGTCTTAGACTCAGCTGCAGAGAATTCATCTGTGGACCATAGTTTTCCCAGTTATGTAAAGTTCCTTCAGAACAGTCAAGACTAGGCTGAATGACATATTGGCATGAGAAACAGTTTGAAGGAAGAAAAATGTCATTTGTTTTGTTTTATAATGACATTGTACTTTACTTTGAGGACTGTTCTGAACTTGTTTTTACTAGTCACAATGAAGACAAATCATAAAACATACACACAAGTAGTAATAGAATAAATAAAAAATAAGAGAAAGGGGTGAGATTAAAACATCATTGGAATTGGAAATTGTATTTAATGACTGCAAATGTTTATGACATTCAACTTGATAGCTAGAAGGACTTGAAGAATATAGCTATAAGAGCAACCACACTAACAAAAACAACATTAACACTAAAGTCCAGAAAGTTTAGTCAAATATTAAACAAATAAGAGTAGGGAACTTAAAATGTAAAATATGATGATTATATAAGGAAGTGTAACATTTATTGAGACATTAAAAGAATATGAGATTAAAATATACAGCTAATGATCCCTAAGAATTATGGTGGAAGAAACATGATATGAGATGATGCAGGGAAGTGTGGAGCAGGGCTCTTCTGAGGAAGAGCCATCTCCTGAAACCAAGGACTAATTGTCTCCTCTCCCTCAGCCGCCCTCACACCTGTCTATACTGAATGTATTCTATCGCAAGCTGCGTCTAAGGCATCTTTTGGATTTTACCTCAGTAGGGACACATATCCCCATCCGGGTGATACTTGCAAAAGGGACAGGTCCTTTTACATTTTAAAAGAGTCTAATCAGTTTTATAATACACACCTAGAATATATCTAAACACTAACCCCTAAGAGCCTACAACTGAATATCTCATCCTGGTGATGCCTGGTGATGCCTGGTGATGCCTGGTGAAAGTAATGTTATCCTTTCAAGGCAGAAAGTTTATGCTAGTTTAACAAACTTCCAGCGAATTAGTCCATGTTCTTACATAATTATTATAATATGCTATGAAGCCTTGAAATAGTGTGTGTGTGTGTGTGTGTGTGTGTGTGTGTGTGTGTGTGTGTTGGTTAGTTTTTGTCAACCTGGCACAAACATCAACACATCTAGGAGAGAGGATCACAATTGAATTACCTTCATCAGCTTGCCCTGTGTGCATGCCTGTGAACATTTCCTTGATTAAAGGCTGATGTTGTAACTGCCCCCCTAGAGTAGATAGACATTGTCTGTTAAAGAAAGCCTCCTGAGTAAGCCATTGGGAGCAGGCTAGTAAGCATCACTCTTCTATGGACTCAGACTTAGTTCCCGCCTTGAGTTCCTTCTGACTTTGCTTCATGATGGATTGTGATCTGGACATGATGAGTCAAATAAACCCTTTCCTCTTCAAGTTGCTTTTGGCTGTGGAAGTTTATTACAGCAATACACAGCAAATTAGGACAAATACTTTCATTATAACAATCGATGGAGTTCTTAAACATCATTATTAACTGTGGATTTTCCAGTTTTGGAATCTGAAGCTTTGGTGAGCTATTTTAGTTAAGACTCATTAGTTAAACTGAGATTAACACCAGGACGTTTGGTTCTCAGAAGTTTAGTGTGAACTACTGTAACAAAATTGCCATACACTAGAAGACATAAACATCATAGAAACGTATTTCTCATGTTTTCGAAGACTGAGCACTCCAGATCAGAGAGCCAGAGTGGCTTGTGTCTGAAGATCTACTGGCTCATATTATGTTGCTTGTATCTTTATGTACATAGAGCCGAGCAGGGGAATCAGGAGGGCTCATAGCCTTGTCTAATCCTAACCTCCTTTCAGAAGTCCCACTTCCTAATGCAGTCACAGTGGGGAGATAGAATCTCAGCAAATCGATTTAGAGAGATTGAGTTAGTGCCTCTCTAATATAGCTTCTTACCATATCACCATGTACTATTCCTTGGGTCCACTGTGACTGGATATTTTGTAATATTTGTGAACAAGAATGACACAAAGCACAAATTGTCCTCTAAACCACTCTCATTCTAGATTACAAATGAATTAAAAGAACTTATTGAGGTCACACTGTCCTTACACATATTTTTTTTTCTAGATAGAATTTGCAACCATGAAAGTATGGTTTTCAAAATGGAGAATTTTAATCGTTTTTCAAAAATAATGATAGAAAAAGTGTGTGACAAAGCTAAGAATAGACAGGTATACTAAATGACTGATTATATATCAGATCAGGCTTTTTTGACTACATCTTTCATCAGTAAGACAAAATAAAGCTTTGAAAGTTCTTAACTCGCTAGAATAGAACTCACAGGAATGAATTTAATATAGATAAATGTAAAGCTATTTTTAGTTGTGTAAGTTTAATAAAAGTTCATGTAGCCTATAGGTTCTAACTGGCTTCCTTTAATTGGGCTTTCTTTAACCTATGAAAATGACATTCATCAATTCTAATGTTAAGACTTGTGATTATAATCTTGCCATATAATTTTGCTGTTTGCTCAAGATCTCAGGTCCTACTTACCACCTGGTCTTCTGTGTGGAAGATGTGTGAGTGGGCGGATTATTCTTTTACACTGGACCGAGAAGCATGTCTAGGATGCTAAAGAAGGCAGAGAAAAGACTCATACTTCAGAATGGGGGAAATATGAGGAGCAGTGCCTCCATATAGAAGAACTGTGAATTATTGTAGATGGTGTGGTTCACACTCAAAGGCTGAAAATGAAGATCATTCTGTGGCTTCAGAGATCAGTGACCCCTAACACAGTGGGCCTCCTTCAGACTGATAAGAAAAAATCCACCAAAGTATTATGCTAATCCTAAATACTAGCCTATAAGTGAATACTCCACTAGAAGTGAAAAGATATATAGGTTTTTCTTTTCACAAACCATTAAGGATTGTTTTACTTATAGCACAGGTAATAACTAAGGCTTTTTTCCCTTTGGTTTTTGAGACTATTATACAATTTCAAACCACTAACTTTCAAATTCCTGTCCTCTCCTTTCATTAATGACTATTACACACATATATGTACAGGTATTTGTTTTTTATATATGCATACATAAAGTTTTTAAATCTGGCACCCATTAACAAAATATCGTCTATTGCTGTAATGTACTGACTGTGCTAGTTGGAAGTGAGTATGTGACAAGTGACTTGGCATGTTGTGTCCCTGCAGGTGGACAGGCCCACAAAACCTGTGGGTCATTACCAGTGAGGATGCTTTTATCATTTGGCTATCATTTGGGCTGTCCTTAATGAAGGACACTGTTCTTATGCTACTCGTCTCTTCCTCTATGACAAAACTGGAAATAATCAACTAACAATGGTCAAAGAAACATTTTGACCTATAGTTACATAGATTTTATTTCATCTTTGGCTGGTCTTATTGATTTTGTGTTAATGGCAGAATCTTGTGTGGATGAGTGTGGCTCACACATGGGAAGTAAATGTGAGGATGACGGTATTACTGTCTCTTTTAATTCATAACATCAGTGAGCTAAGAAATTATCTCCATCTCATGCCTTTTAGTTTTCAATGTTTCCACAGGAGCTTTTGCTGAGCACATTTCTGCATAACAATCATAAAGGTGCTTAAATGTCTATGATATATAAAGGCCTTGGATCCATCATTAATAGCATTCAGGATTTCTTCCTTTATTTAATGGGATGAGCAAGGCATGACTAACTATATTAATAATAAGCTTGACTTTAGCAGGTCTTGAGGTATAGTTGGGAAAAATCATCCTTATTAGTAATTTTCAAACATTGGCTTGCCAAAGAACATCCAGAAAGCCTGTGACAAAGCACACTCTCATGTCCGTTCTTGGAAATTGGAATTTTGTGGTCTCCCTGAGGCCTGATAATTAACATTTCTCACAGACTCCTAGGTGATGTTGATGATGCTGGCCTTCTGACCAGACTTTGAGGAGCACTGATTCATATGCTTATTGTGAAAAGAAATTTATGGAAAATTCCGTGTGAAATATTCCTGCCTGAAAGCCTCTATACCATTTAGCTCTTCTCTATATGAAGTGGGGATGTCTAAGATAGACTAACACCAGCAACACATTGTTTTGCATAATTCAAATGCAGTATGTCCAGGTCTGTCACATGCTGGGAGAACAGACAAACGGTGTGTGTTAAACACACAGGAGAATAGAGAGGACGGAGACCTGTGACTGGAGAAATGTACTGGGGTGTCACTCTTTTATATGCCGTGCTCAAATATTTACATGTAGATCTTTTCAGGGACAATAAGATCTCATCAAAGCATTGCAAAGTAGGAGATGCATGATAAAAGTTCTTAAGTAAAGACTATAGCAAGAAGAAAGCAGGATGACCAGTTTTGTAGCTTCTGATGACGAGAAAGGTTTACATTATATTTTATATAATTAATTTACCTAGATTGAGAAGCGTGAGAATTTGGGCTAAATAAGTAGTAACAAGAAAGGAGAATCAAGTTATTAGAGTGATTAAAAAATTGACAGTGATGCTAAGAGCAGGCAACATTCTCTGCATTTGGCTTTGATCTGTTCACTTTTCTAGATTTTTTAAGTGCTGGGATTAACTTAATCCTTACAGTAACCTAGAGACATGCATGCTCTTGTTATTTCCATCTTACAGATGAGGAAACCAAGCCACAAGGAACATAATTTAAAAATAAAGCTTTACAACTGATAAGGGAATGCAAGGATTTAAATTCTAGCAACTGACTTAAAATGTATACCCTTAAACTTCGAAATGAATTAATAGAATTTGATAGCACATTGAATGATAGAAAGAAGACATGAAGGATACTAGAAATTTCTAGCTATCACATACCTATGCCATGGTACAGAAAAGTAGCGGGGCGGGGGGTGAGGTTTATTTCAAGCATGATGAAGCTGCGAAGCAAAGAGATGAATGTCCATTTCCTTCTGAAATTTTTGTGTTGAAACCTTAACCCCCAACATAATGGCGTTCCTGAACAAGAGTTTAGACATCTCTTTAGGTTATGAATGAGATTTTTGTATTTATTTATTCATTCATTTATTTTTAAAAGCCCTCATTAATTTCCCCTCCTTTTTCTGCCATGTGAGTTTGTGAACAGTGCAGAAAAGGGACCCTACCAGATCTAGATTGTACTCTACCACAATTGCAGACACCCAGAGTCTCTGGCACTGTGAAAAGTGAGTTGATGTTGTTCTCAGCTACTTTGTGCTTTTCATTTTGCAATAATACTGTGAGGTAGTCAAGAGCAAAGAGGTTCTGAATGTTCCATCTCAGTTTAAAGTGTATCTGTAGCCTTGTGTTGGAGAACTGGAATCATATCATAAAAAGAATGGAGTAGGAGATTGGGTTGTTAAGGGGATGCCAGTAGGTTTGATAGTGTACAGCATTTAAGGGACTAGTTAATGTAGAATGTGGAATTTGTGTTTTCTCAGTAGTTAGAAGCCTAACAGATTGAGGTTACATAGGTATAATGCAGGAAATGAAACTTCATCCAACATGGGAAATGCTACTGTCAGGACACACTGAAATATTGAGTGGTGGTCTTCCACTGAGGTCGTGCAGTGGCAGTTTCATCCTTTTTGCATTGCTGAGCCCATCAGAACTGATTGCATTGCAATTGCATGTTTTAAGTATTCAAACATTTGTTTGTAGTCTCTTGGATATTTTTTATACTCAGTGTCTACAAGCTTTTTCTTCACAAAACTTGGATGTGTAGTGAATTATTTATTTTTAAATAAAACATACAAGCCTTTGCTATCTAAGATGATAAATACTAGAAATTTCTGTCATACTTTTGGTTAAATATTCCTCATAATTCATAACTGCTTTGTTTTTCATATAGGGCAATTGTTTAGTGAAAAAATCATTGACTGTATCAGTGCAATGACCCGCCTCCCCAGCAGTTTTAATTCTGTCTGAAATAAAGTGTAGCTTTATTCCTGGTCTTACAGTGCTCTCTCCCACCTCTGCCACTGGGATTTTTGTTTCAAGAAATGAAATAATGAAATACAACCTTCATGCTTTACTGTGTAGGATAGATACTGTAAATTCCTGGTCTTGCTTTCCCATTGATCTGGACTGCCATATGGGAATCCTGTTCAGCTGATCTTTATTTCTCGAGTCAGAAATTCTGTTTTACCCATCTTTGGGGCTTTCCACAGCTATTCTCCGTGGACTGTGAGGTACTGCACTTGAAAGTGAAGGTTCAAAGGCATAGAAAGAAGGTTCAGGGCTGAAATGTTTACACTGCATTTTAAAATTTTTTATAAACATTTTCTAAGCTGATGGATCAGATGAAAGCTTCATAGATCTGAGACCTCTGGATGCTCTAGTAACAGAACATTTGAATACACGGAATTTCTAAGGTGTAGTATGGGATTCATCAGTTATACATGGGTGTAGAATTTACTTGTTATATGTCATTTTCCAACAGCGCACAATTTACAAAATTATGACTTGTAAATCTTTTAATGCCTTTTCAAGAATTTAGTTAGCTATTCTTGACTTACTTTCCCTTCAAACTGATAATCAATATTGAACAAGAGCAAAGTACCAATTACAGTAGGAAAGAAATTTATCTTAAAGAAATAGAGGGTTGTTTTTGTTATTTGTGTGGGCAGCTAATTGTGTTACATAGAAATAAAATGTTGCTTTTAAGCAAATTAAATTGAAAGTTTCAATATAGAAAAGCTGTTTTAAGTTTGTCTCTTATTTAGTAAGGTATATTTTAATTGGAATACTTTTATCATAACAGAATGACTTACAGTATCATATTTTGTAAAGTATTAGTACACTTTTTAACATGACCTATTTCCAACTTGTATATTACACATTCATACATTTTAAATGGCACATGGACAAGTTTGCCACTTAGATTTGCATACCAACAAAATATATAGTGTGGAATAAAAAAGCTTGGTAAGTGTCTTGTGTTTCATTGAAAGTACAAGAATGTTTGTAAAGCATGTTTTAAAAGCATCAAAAAGTAATCCATTTGAGTTTAATACCACACACAGCATTTTCTTATTAAGCTTGTTTTGGCATTACATTAAGTTATTACAGAATCCAAGCTCTAGGGAAGTTTATATACACTGATGAACTTTTTTTTACAACATGAAGTCCTTTTTCGCATGGAATTATGGAAAGATTACAAAATAGCATGCATGCTTAGGAGCTGATGTGTCAAAACATGTTTGATTTGATTCTCCTTTTATGTGTCTCTTTTATTTTAAATCCTGTCTTGTGTGTTCAAGAGATGGGGAATGTGATATTTCCCTGTAAAAATGTACATAATGTAAGTATATCCTGTGGCCACAGTCAACATACTTATTTGGAGATATATTGCTTGGCCCTAGGGATTGAGTTAGTTTATGAGGCAAAGCATACTGGATCTTCCCTCACTCTTACCTAATAGAATTGTGATATGATATTCATAAACATATTAGTTTTTAAAAATGGTAATAGAAATATTTGAAATGTCCAAAGCTGATGATGACTATTTTGATCATGAGCTTCAAGAATTATTTACAATCATTTCCACAGTTTTGTTTCAGAATCTAAATTCCTTTTTCTGAGTGGATGCCCAGGATTCCTGCAATTTCTTGTACTATCTAGAGATTTATTGGCTATTTGGTTCCATTGGCTTATTGCCTGTCACTGAGCTCCCAAAAGGCTAAAAGATTTTAGTCTGTTTTACACCAGGACTTTATTTATTGATAAAGATCTGCTTTCCAATAAATTTTTAGGTGGTTTTGGCCAGGGCATATGATTTACCTGTTTTTCTCCACGTTCTAGGCATACAACTAAGAGGCAGTCCTAAGTGTATGGCTGCGTTGTTGAAGGAAATATAGAAATGGGATAATTATTTTTCCTACTTCATTCTTCTTTTTCCACTGTCTCCTCCACTCCTTACACTGTCTATTCCCTTTCTCTCAAACTCTCTTTCTCTTCTCTCTCATTTTCAACTTAATCTGCCATACTGTGTCTGTGAGATGCAGGGTTTGTGGACTGGAGAGATGGCCCCGCAGTTGAGATCACTGGCTGCTCTTACAGAGACCTGCTTTGATACCTAGCACCTACGTGGAAGCTAATGACCATCTTTAACTCCAGTTTGGGAGGATCTATCGCCCTCTCCTTGTCTCCACAGGCACTGTATGCACATTGTGCACAGGCGTGTATGCAGGCAGAATATACATAAAAATATAATAATGTGATTATCATAATAATTTATTATTTATGTCCAGAATATATTTTGCTCATTTTAAAAATGAGGAAACAAAAATATAAACATTAATATTACTAGCCATTGATACACATGAATTTTATCCTGTACATCTGCAAATAAGTGGGTAGGCCTCTGGATTTTACATCCCTTTCTTTCCTGTCTAAAACATTGCCATATACTTAGTACTAAATTGAAGCTTTATCAAATGAATGGATTAAAAAAATGTATGGCTTTCCTATTTACATAGTCAATTGATGAAATAACTTTTAATTTCTTATTACTGTCATTATTTGTTAGAAATGAGTCCATGGATTTGTACATGCTCAATGTATCAATCACCAAACTGTACCCATGACCACATTGTGTATTGTTAATTGTAGATGAGGGTGCCAATTGTAGATGAATTTCTAATTGTTCCTATTAAGTAAAAAACATGGAGCCAACAAGGGAATCTGTGGCTGTTATGTATAACTGAATAGTATTGTAAAATAAAGTAAAATTAAAACAACAACAACAAAAAACATGGAGCCAGATACAGGGGTGAAAACATGAGAGATCATGGAAATAGGGAAAGCCACAGCTAACATCAGCTCACCAACTCTGCAGGTTCCAAATGAGCAAGTTACTTCCTGTCTATCCATGCCTATATGCCTTGCTGTTCTGCCATATGATTTGCTCTCTCTGTCTGGCTACATTACTTCCTCTTCCTGCCCAGCTCTGTCTCTTCCTGTCTGTTTGTACAGACATCAAGACCTCCATGGTTAACTACTGTGGTTAACTAAATTTAAGGTGTGTGCCCTCATCCCTGGCTCTGTTCCCAGTGTAGCCTTGAACTCACAGAGATCCAGACAGATCCCTGCCTCCCAAGTGATAAGATTAAAGGTGTGTGCTACCGTTCCCTGACTTCTGTGTTTACTCATAATGGCTGGCTTTTTCCTTTGATCTCCAGACTAACTTTATTTATTAAAGCACAAATAAAATATCATATTTAATTGTAACATGAGCATGTTTTTTGCACCAGTCAATATGCAGGAAGAACAGTAAGGTAAGGCTAGATTATATTATTCTATCCCTTTACATAACTGGAATAAATGGTGTTTCTATATTTACAATACACCCATATATGTCATATGGTTCTAAAATGCTGGTGACAGCAAAGGAATCTGGACGGATATTTGTGGACAATTCAGACTCTTGTGAGTCCCTTGAATCTAATCCTTCAGCTCTCTGAGATTGTTGTAAATGGGAAATTATATGTAGACGAGAGATCAGTGTAGATGGAATAGCCTCCGCACAGACTTTTGGTGTTAGATGAGTCAGGCTTGCTGCTCTACCCTGCCCCCAGCCTGCTGTCACTTTTTAAATTTGGCAATAAGGCAATTAGTACAGAGAGCCCTTTTCACAGTCTCAGACTAATAACAACCCAACCTGAGATACGCCAGTACAGACCAGTGGTGATTCTCATGTCATAAGGGACACATTTGGTGGTACTAAGGAAGCTGTATAAAAGGGACTTTTGATTTTAGGAATGAATGCCTTTTTACAAGATTAATGGAAAGAATTATAGTACACTGCATTAGAGTTTTATTTATGTGTATGTAGGTAGATAAGGAAAATATAAAACACAAAGGACTGAGTACTAGGTAACCAGACACCAACACAAAAAGTCTATTCTAACTTGGATTTCAGATAAAAATTAGGATGAAGATAGGATTTAACCAGAGTTTCAAATAACATATAGACATTTCCCAGGCTTATTTAGGTAAATATTGAGATGTGCAATAGTACGCACATACTCAGTATAACTTTATGTTTACATATAAGTGAATATGCAGAGTTTTTTTTCTGTGTGTGTACGACTACCTACTCATGGTGGGAATACATGATTTCACTCTATCAGGGTCATTCATCTCACCTAAAATATTTTATACTTAGTATCAAACTCACCAAGCCCACATTAGTTACAGTTACTGAATGTGTACATGCTGCACATTTTTTTTTCTCAAGATTCAAACATCCATGGTGATAGGGAAACTTATGGAACTAATCCATCACAGATATTATATGATGACTTTCATATTCATGAAATGCAAAAAATAGATTATAAAGCATCTTTACCCCAAAGGAATGGATTTTAAGATCTTACTTAGTGGCTAAATAACTAAACCTGTTTATAATTGTGGCTAAAAGTGTCAATAATGACCTGAACAATTCTTTTGGTGAACTTGTGCTTAAGTGAAATACCTGTGGGATTTTAGAAAATCATGAAAGGAATGTAAAGTGCAACAAGTCAGTACGAAGAAAACTATAATTACCACATGCAGGTTCCTAATGATCAACCAAACCGATTTCGTCATTAGCCAATAACCTTTCCCTAATATTCCGATTTATGAAGGGAAATAGCCTACTTTCAGGATTCTATGGATGTGGTGTAAATATTCAGGTGGTTCTGGGCTTAGGGAGGGGAACCATGACTGTTTAGGAAGCCATGAGAAGGGAGACATCATATATTTACTCCAAGACATCGTATATTTACTCCTTTCTATATTGTCTTGAAATGCATGAGTAGAAATAGCTTCTTGATGTAGCTACATCCACAGCTCTCTGCAAGTCTGTTCATGTACCTAGTCATTTAGTGTGTTTGAGGAAGTTTTGTCATGTAATTGCTTGTAATTATAGATTTACTGTGCATTTACTCAGGGAAGAGCACACCAATTGGTTATCCAATAATAAATAAATGTCAACTCTAAAAACAATCATACATACAATATTAAACAAACTAAGTAGGTTGTATATAGGAATATATGTATACACATATACATATATGCAAGTGTAGTAGTTTGAATATAATTGTACCTCATAAGCTCATAGGGAGTGGCATTAGGAGGTGTGGCCTTGTTGGAGGAAGTGTGTCATTCTTGCGGCAGGCTTTGAGATCTCCTATGCTCAAGCTACGGCCTGTGTCTCAGTTCAAATCCTGTTGCCTGTAGGTCAAAATGAAGGATTCTCAGTTCCTTCTCCAACACTATTGTCTGCCTGCACACTACTATGTCACACCATGAGGATAGTGGCCTAAAACTTTGAAACTGTAAGCCAGCCCCAATGAAATGTTTTTCCTTTGTAGAAGTTGCTGAGATCATAGTGTCTCTTCACAGCAATAGAAAACTTAACTAAGACAATAATAAAATTAATATAAAAAGGGGCCATGAATCTGAAAGAGAGCAGGGAGGGCCTTTTATATGGGAAGTTTGGAGAGAGGAAAGAGGGGATAAATGTTGTAATTATATTATAATCTCAAAAATAAGAGAAATAATGAAACAAAAACTTAAAATATTGGTTTCTCCTAACTGTTCTCCTTTAAAAATATTTTAAATATATTTATTATTATTTACTTATATTTAATATATTTATATGCCATATGTGTGAGTACCCTCAATGGCCAAAAAAGGGCCTTGGAATCCAATGGAGCTGGAGTTACATGGGATTGTGAGCCACTGACATGGATGCTGGGAACTGAACGTCAGTCCTCTGGAACAGTAAGTAGCAAGTGCTCTTAACCGCTGAGCCATTTCTCCAGCCCTCTACCCTTTTTGCTTCATTCACAGAGTGGTCCTTCTTTTCTTTACTTGCTATTACCACATCACCTATATTTGTGTATATAACACTAGGTAAATAAAACCTTGACAGAGAAATAACATGAGTGTATTTCTTAACACATACCTTGCTGGTGCCATACTGACAATAAGTAACCTTCTAGCAACTTTTGAAGATGGAAATTAACAATTGCTTGCAATTTTATTTCATTTTATTTTTATTCTTTTTACTCTTTATTCTTTGGGGGCCTGCCACCCAGTTCCCAAATAAATGCATGGTGACTTATTCTTACTTATGAATGCCTGGCCTTAGCTTGGCTTGTTTCTAGCCAGCTTTTCTAACTTAAACTATTTCATTTCTCTTTAACTGCATTGTGCCTCTGGGCCATTTACCTTTTTTGTTCTATATATCTTTCTTTCCTTTTTACTTAGTTGCTGGTTGGGTGGCTGGGTGGTTGGCCCCTGGCGTCCTCTCTTTTTTTTTCTCTCCTTGCTCTTCTTTTTTAGCCTAGATTTCTCTTCCCATTTATTCTCTCTGCCTGGAAGCCCTGCATATCCCTCTCCTGTCTAGCTATTGGATGATCAGCTCTTTATTAGACCAATCAGGTGTTTTAGGCAGGCAAAGTAACACAGCTTTATAGAGTTAAACAAATGCAACATGAAAGACTGCAAAACATCTTTGCATCATTAAACAAATATTCCACAGCACAAATGAATGTAACACACCTTAAACTAATATTTCACTGTAATAGCATTTAGAGGACCTGTGTGTATTTGAATGATTAGATTGTATTAACTTCATAAACAGAGACCTCATTCAGTAGACTCTCTTATATTTAGTCTTCTTTAAGCATGTTAAATCATAAGTATATTCCTATAATCATTTCTGTTCTGGCAGACCTCAGGAATTTCCTCTAACTTCTAATGGATGCTTTTCTCTCACTTTAGTTAGCTTAATCAACTGAGAAGGCATGATCCAGTATTAGCACAAAGATTAAATTAAATATAGCAGACAACTGGATTTCAAATCCCCACTTCTTACTCTAATATAAACTACTATTACAAAGACATTTATTAAACTTATTTCTCCCTTTAAGGAACTTTCCTCTTGTTAGACAGTCTCTTATACCACTCATATTTTAATAAATATTCTATTAGAAAATTTGCTTAGAACTATATTCTATTTAGTTCAGAAAATTTATTTTTCTTTCACAAGTATGGATTCCAAATGTTCAAAAAGTTAAATTAAAGATTTCATGGAGATGCTCAACCACCATGTCATCCTCTATTCTCAGCGCTATCTCAGCACACAGTCTTTACACCAACCCCAGACTCTTAAGTGACTCTGTCCACTGCCCATTCATGCAGTGCACACATTACCAGGCTTAGTTGGGATAGCCCAAGTTGTACACCAGCTCAGCCATATAAATATAAATGTCAGCACGCATCACATAGGCTTTTATTTACCACACGTATGCTATTGCAGAGATCCACATCTGGTCAGAAATGCAGAGGATAAGTGACTGGAGTGCAGAGCCCCATTATTGTATCTGTGTTGCAATCTATGTACATAAGAAGAGGGATATCTCAGAAGAGGGATAAAAATATTGTAAAGGCCAGAGAGCCAAGAACCCGGCTTCTAGCTAGTGTCTTCTAGGCATGACAGGGGAATTGAACCCATTAAATTGCAAAAACATAATTGTCTAAACAAAAACCACAATCACAAAATTATATGATCACATAATGATAACACTTAGTCAACGTGCCAACATGAATAGTGGAAATTTCACAAGGCCCCACCCCTAGATGAAGAGCTACAGAAAATCAATTGAGCTGAGCTGAGAATCTGCATTTTCCAGAGAGGAGCCCCTCATAGGCTATCTAATCCCAAGTGATTAGCAGCACTAAATGAACTCAGTATGCTCTCTCTCTCTCTCTCTCTCTCTCTCTCTCTCTCTCTCTCTCTCTCTCTCTCTCTCTCTCTCTCTCTCTCTCTCTCTCTCTCTCTCTCTCTCTGTGTGTATGTGTGTGTGACAATAATAATTAAGAAAAGGTCTTGAATGTGAGAGGGAGTAGGGGCAGACATAGAAGGAGTACGAAAGGAGAGAGGTGTTGTGGGGATGATGTAAGCATAGTTCTCATATATGAAACTCTTAAAAGAAATTAAAAATTGATTGTTAAATATATTATATTTCATAAGACCAGTAGACTTGTGGGTGCTTATTTTAATTTTGTATGAACATGACTATGTAAATCATTTTGTGTAGCACTTTAAACAATTAGGTTTTTGAATAAATACTCACTGGAGTTGCAGAGCTCAGCGGTCTGGAGCCAATACCGATCTTGGGAGGACCTGAGTTTGGGTCCCAGCTCCCAAGCCTGGTGGCTCACAGTTGGCTGTAACTCCAGGTCTAGGGAATCAGACCCCTCTGGTCTCTACAAGCAATCACACTCAGTGCAAAAACCCACAGGCAGACCTATATAATAAATATAATTAAAAATAATTAATAAAACACTGTAAAAAATTCCCATCGATGATGAAAACCTAGTTAAAAGGGATGCGAGAAGACACAGGGGTTTTGACAAATAAATACAGCATCATATTTTCAAGACACTCTGATGTTCTGAGCATAATCTCTAGTATATCTTCTTTCTTCACAGTTCTTTTACTCTTGAGGTCCCTCATATCATTTTTAGTTCGGTCCCAAAGAAGCCTCATTTGTGCCTCCTTTGTCATAAATACCATCTCTCCCTGGCTTCCAGAAGGCCTGCTTTTTCACTTGATTATGTTGAGGACATTACTAGTGCTGTATTTCCCTTTCTGGAGAGAGAAGAGAAAGATGGGTGCACAATGTCAGAATTAGAGATCAAGGGGACCTGGACTCGTCCTAGAACTTCTAACTAAGCCTTAGAGGAGATAATAAAAAAAAGACTTCTCAAAGTTTCTGCATACATTTAGGGAAAATCACAGAACAAAATTTAAGGGTTTTAGCTGCAATCCCTAGATTTGATTGTTGGTGAACCGGTTTGACATTATTATGTGGTGTGTGTAGCTTTCACTTTGTGGAAACTCGGGGGTTACTATTCATACTGACTTGTGTATGCACCTCCCAGGATCACACATTGGTTACTGGATATGGTAGTGATATTACAGACAGACAATGAGTTAGCATCTGTTCAACCCTGAGTCAGTGACATATGGTGTGTCTTATTTTGACTAGTTAAGAACTTGAGATTTCAGAAAAATGTGATTTTCAGGAAATTGTGACAAAATTGCATTTTTAGTACTCGTATATTTGTGTTTGTGGGACTATTTCAAATATGAATCTTTAATTTGAAATAGCTCCACATTATGTCATCTTACTTTTTCTGTTAAACTTAGGAAGAGACTTGCTTCTTCCTCTTTTATTATGGAGTACCACTGTTACTCAGTCTGAACATCATAATTCAATTGTACGTGTGCTTTGCTTCTTGTCTTTTAATAATTGCTTTATAAACCTTTGCTTTCCTTTCATCATTTAGAATTTCAGCTTTGCCACAGCAGGAGCTAGAATGCTCTTCTTTTTACGATACTTTGTAATTATCATACTTGTGAGCACATGCTAGATGCTTCATAATTCTTTTACAATGTATTTTTTTATGTGTGAGTGTGTTTGTACCCATGCCACAGTGTGAACATGGCGGTCAGAGGGCAATCCTTGGAGGTCAGGTCTCCCCTTCTATCATGGTGCTATATACTTTATCCTTCTGAACCATTCTGCCAGCCCCATATAATAATTAGAAAGCAATATTTTCTAGTCTCATAAGCATTCAGGAAAAGAAAAAAATTAAGAAAATTAATCAGGTACTTTCATTAAAATTAAAGTTTTATATAGGGAACTGGAGAGAGAAGGCTCAGTGGTTAAAAACACTGGCTTTTCTTCTAGACCAGGATAAATTCTCAGAACCTGTATAACAGTTCACAACCATCTATGACTTCTAGTTCCAGAGGATCTGAAACTGTCTTCTGTCCTCTGAGGTCATTTTATGCACATAGTCCACAGGTGTGTGTGCTGGCCAAACATCCATATATTTAAAATAATAACACTTTGAAAAATATTTTGAAAAGTGAAAAATTCTATATAGACTAGATGAATTGTAAGATGAATTACTAAATGGTCTTATTAAAAAAAAAAACAGAACCAGATATTGGGCTGAAAACCAAGAGATCAGAGGAATAGAACATGCTACAGCCAACTTCACCTTAGAACTCCTCAGCCTCCAGAGAGAGCTACTTCCTGTATATTCACGGCTATATACTTTTCTGTGCTCTGCCATCTTACTTCCTTTCTCTGCCCAGTTTCATCACTTCCTCTTTCTGACCAGCTTTATCACTTCCTGTCTGCACAGACCTCCAGACCTCTATAGTTAACTAGCACTGGGATTAAAGGCATGTGTCACCACACCTGCCTCTGATCCCAGTGTGGCCTTGAACCCACCACATATTAATCTGTGCACATGTCAATTATGCTTGCTTTTCTTCAGAATATGTTTGAAGGTTTTCTGTCACCAAGGGAACAGAATTAGAAAAGAAGGTATTGGACAAACTGTTCACAATGTTTTGTCTTCATAGAATGAAATGCAATTCTTTGATAAATATTGATAGTTGATGATACCTACAGAAAAAAATAAACAGAACAAGAGAGTTTCAACTTCTTCTGAGATTTTAATCTTAATATTTTTGTGTCTGGTTTTTAATGGTTAATGTGGGGATTCTTGTAATCACATCATGGAAGTAAATGTACAAAAATCTTTTCAAAACTTGTGCACTATGAATACAAAAGTATCATAATAGGTATTTGAGAATATTGGGGCATTATGAGTTTTTGAAAAAAAGAAACCCTGCCATTGAATTTCATTTTCATTTACTTTTCAAAAGGGAAATGTTGGCATTGTTATGCTGGATTAATATAAGTTTTATTTCTGCTACATTTTATCACAGTGCACACTGAGCATAAATAAACTCTGGTATGCTAAACCTAATAGCAATTAGACTGGAAGTGTTTGTGTTTCATCACTGTGAACTTCGCAGAAATGTTTCCATGACAACCTCCATGCTAGTTAAGACAACCAGAGGTGATCAACAGTTTATGTATTTTTTTCTCTTGTAAGAATGGAATTTGTGTTGACAGTTTTGGCCTTTAATAGCACTTTTGTTCCGTGTGAAAGTATTTGTTTACCAGATCATATGCTGTTAGCTGTCAGGATGAAGCAGAGTGACTGCTTTTGATAAAAGACTGCATTACAATTTTGAGTCTTTGGGTCTGAAGCTTTTTTACTCTAATTATCCTCATCAGTAATGAAGAGTCCATTTGCTTCAGTACTCCACAAATAACAGTTTATTAAGACCAAGTATAAAATCAAGGGGATTTTGATTTTGTGTGACCATCTAAAAATGGAAATCCTTTTAAATCTATCTCTTAAAGTTTCCCTTGTGTGCTCATACTCATGTGTGTGCACACGTGTTAACTTTGAAAATAATATTTAAGTGACATCATTGCAGAAGGTTATTAGGGCAGTGTTAATGATTTTTCTTACCCCGTTCACCTCCCTAAGAACACTGGAAATACTTTACTAGCATCCAATAATAAATATGGACAAAAAAGAAATGCAAAAAGTGATAAAAAAAAATAGCACCTTCAAGCAAAAATTACTAAGATTCTATTGCTGGTCAAGAAGCTGAGAATCTTTATCTCTCTGTCTTTGTCTCTGTCCCCACCCACCCCCTGTGTGTGTGTGTGTGTGTGTGTGTGTGTGTGTGTGTGTGTGAATGTGTGTGTGTAATTACACAAATTCTTTAGTGTGATTGCCACGGCAATTGCTTATAGCTCAGAGGGTAGCCTCTGGTATTGGTTTTTGCATTCCACGTTTTTTCTTTTGACACAGGATCTCAATCACAAATTCCCCCCTTCCCGTTTCTTCTTGTCCAGCTCTCCATTTTCCATGCCTCTCTTTCTGTGGTACATGCCATATGCCAGGCTAGCTTGCCCAAATGCCTTTGGTGATTTCCCTTCCCCTGCCCTCCATCTAGCTGTAGGAAGGAGTTCTGGGATAACAAACATGCAGTACACATATGGCTTTCATGGGAATTCTGAGGATTCAAACACAGGGCTTCATAATTATACAGCAAGTTCTTTCACCATTGAGCCATCTCCCAGCTCCTCCTTCTTTACTCTTCACTAGAGTTTACTTAATGTTTAAGACTTGTCTACTGTGACATTTTAAAATAAAATAAAATAATTTAAAATAAAATAAAAGGTAAACACATATATACATTTTTTAAATATTGAAATTATGAACATTCATTCTTCAGATATCCATGAATTTCTTGGGAAAGTGGAGGCATTTGTGCCCATCATTCACACAGGAATTTGTACTTCTCCTGTCATCGTCTCCGTGGTCACATGCCAGCAGTACCAAATATCTGAGAAATGGAGCCTATTGAGGGAAAATGCATATTAAATGTTTTATATTATTCACGTATGTAAAATAAGCTCTTTAGTTTCAAAAATGAAGTTTGTTTTCTTGGTTTGTTAGGCTTGGACATATGTCTTTACAGAAAGGTCAAAAAACAGTTTCAAGCATTTTAACAGATTTCTAAATTGATACTCAATTATAAATTAACAAAAATTTTCTTCCTCAAAGTTATTTCTTAAAGTAAAATGATATTTATATAAACTAACACGCACTTTATCCTAATTTTGTGTAAGCAACACAATGTTAAATTCCTTCATTTTCCTTCAGTCTTTATCTTGACAATATCATCATCATCAATCATCATCAACTACCCAATCACATAACCTAGAAATTTGGGAATATCCTTGAATCTTTCTTCATTTATTCAATCTTTCATCCACTTGGTTCTTTTCAGGCACTGAATATGTAGCAGAAAAGAAAAGAAGGCACAATTTTTTTCCCATTTGTAGCTATATTCAGATGCATAGGAGACTACAATAAATCCAGTCCTTTAAAGATGCAGAGTGTAAGACGGAGCTGAATTCTGTGAGGAAAAAATAAAGGATAAAGAGAAATGATATCTGTGTATGTGTGTGTTTGGGGGATGTTCAGGAAATCCTCAGTGAAATGGTAAAGTTTTTTTGTCTCAGATCTCTTGAACATTTCTAAAACTGAGTTGGTAAATAATTGAATTTCTCTCAAACTTGTTCATCTTATGGCCTTCCCCATTTCACAAAATGGAACTGATACCTTGCCAGTGTACAGGATAAGAAAAAAACAAAACAAAACAAAAAAACAGATCCATTTTACTTTCCTAAACTGGTGAAGGGAAGAGTCACATGCATATTCCTAAATGAAAGCATGCTAATGATGAGGGAGCAGCTGTGTTTTAAAATAGTTGTGTTCTTGGCAAATTTTGTGCAAGAAAAAGTTGGTTATTATAGTTGCAGCAAACCAAAGGGGCAAAGTATAGTAGGAGATGGGTCAAACTGTAAGATCTAGACAACTTCAGGCTAGGTTGTTGGAGCATTCTGAGCAGATGAGCACCATGTGATTGCCACTCTTCTTAGCTTTCTAGTATTAAGAGATAGCAGACACAATTTGTAAAGAAGGGTTACATTGGATTCCATTTGTAATGGTGTCATTTCATGATCAGTTAAACCTGTTGCATTGATAGAGACAGTACATCATGGGAGAAACTCATAGTGGAGCAGATCTGTCATTCTATGGCCAGAAAGTGAAAACCAGAGAAAGAGGAAAGTGAAGAATGCCATTATCCCCTTCAAGGGCCTGTCCTCCAAGGGCTTAAAGAGCTTCAACTAGGCTCTGCCTCTTAAAGCTTCCATTATCTCCCAATACTACCAGGGGACCGAGACATTTTTTTTTTTCCGAGACAGGGTTTCTCCATGTAGTTTTGGTCCCTGTCCTGGATCTCACTCTGTAGACCAGGCTGGCCTTGAACTCAAAGAGATCCACCTGTCTCTGCCTCCTGAGTGCTGGGATTAAAGGTATGTGCCACTGCCATCCGGTGACAAATCTTTTAATACATAATCTTTAAGAGAAATTTATCAAGACTCTAGCAACTCTTAATTCTACTACTGTGGTTGCCATTTTGAAGACAACTTGAACATACAAAGGGATGAAGACTGTGGAGTGAACAGGATGTAATTAGTTAGGAATTTGTTGTAAGATCTAAATAAGAAATTATACTACTTTGAATTAGTAACAGAGGCAATGAAAAATTATCAAATTGTAGATCTATTGTGCGAATTGAGCCTGGGAATTTATCTGACAGATGAATGTGGGATCTAGAACAGAAAGGGAGTGAGAGTTGATCCAGGGTATATGGCATGCGAATTGACAATATACCATCTCCTTTTTTGAATGTGGGGTAAACAATAGAGTTTGGTTTTGGTATGTCTAAGTGATTTATCCACAAAAGTAGCTATAGATATCATATAAGAAGTTATTTGTGAGAATCTGGAGTTTAAAGCAGAGATGAAAGGTCAGGAGAAAAAAAAATCTTTTTTTTTTTTGTTTGTTTCTCTGTGTTTTGGTGCCTGTCCTGGATCTCGCTCTGCAGACGAGGCTGGCCTCGAACTCACAGAGAACCATCTGGCTCTGCCTTCTGAGTGCTGGGATTAAAGGCGTGTGCCCCCTGGTGAAAAAAAAATTCTTTATGATAATATACCACTAAAGGAAGGTCCTCAGAATAAAGCCCTGTGCAGACTGAGGCCCAGAGCATTCCACTGTAGAATAGGTAAACTTAGAAGAACCAGTTAAAGAGACAAAAATAAGGCAAGAGGGTTATAACGAAAACTCAAAGATTATATATATTCTTTGAGGATCCATCTATATAAGATTTTCAAGAGGAAAATGTTATAAATGATATGCAATGCTTGTAAGTAAAGAAAAGAGAGATTGAAGTTCTCTTTCTAGAACTCTGGTGAGGCAAAGAGATTGGCATGGCCACAGAAGAGGACTAAAGGAGAGACTTGGAGACAAATCCATGAGGTTGGGCATCTACAACCCACTCCATAATCTCTCATTGTTCTCAATTTCATGCATTTGTTTGAATAAAAGCATGATTATTGTACCTTTTTTGATGGATCTTCTTGTGTTTTTATTTTTCTATTCTTTATGTATTTTATGTGTACAAGTAGTCTGCTTGAAAGTATGTATGGTCCACAGGTATATTCCTGGTGCTCAGAGACCAAAAGAAGGTAGGCCTCAGATCTCCTAGAACTGATGTTGCCGATGGTTGTAAACTGCCAAGTGGGTGCTGGGAAGTTAATCTGGGTCCTCTACAGGATTAGCAAGTGCTCTTAACCACTGAACCATCTCTCCTGCATCATTCATAGATTCATTTTTTTTCTACTTTTGTTATTACTAATTTTTTTATTCATTTTACCTGTCAACCACAGATGCCCCTCTCTTCCCTCCTTCCACCCCCCAGGCTTTCTCCTCCAACCCCCCCATTCCCTCCTCAGACAAGGTAAGGCCTCCCATGGGGAGTCAGCAGAGCCTGGTACATTCAGTTGAGGCAGGTCCAAGCCCCTCACTCGCAAATCAAAAATGTCATCTAGCAAAATAATCTAGACCCCAAATCCCTATGTCTCAGTGAATGTATTTATAGTTATATACATAGTTAGAAGCCATTAGATTTTAGACTTTCACCATGAAATAGGTTTTATGCACTTATTCACAACACACACACAAAGGAAAATTCATGACAGAGTTAAAGCTAGAGAAAGTTACCTTTCAGCCTTGTCCATGCCTTAAGTGTCCAATCACCTGATACTTCATTTTTAAGGTTTTTTTTTCCCCCCTATTTCTCACCAATTTAGTAGATATCTCTCCTTCAGTTTATCACAGCATTATTCTGGAACTCTGACTTCTTATAAATTTCATAAATTTTATGCTTTCTGGTTTAATATATCATAAGCATCTCCTGTTTAAAAATAAATTTTAAGCGTAATGTTATGATCATCAAATAGAGATTCATTTTGTGTAAACATTCACCACAGTTAACTGATTTTTTGAATACTATTAGATTACTTGCTTTCCTTTTTATGAATTTTTAGTAGTTCTTTGACTGTTTCGTATATGTTTTGATAATAATTACCTCCCTCTCCCAACTCTTTGCAGATCTACAATCCTTCCTTACCCAACCAATTTTGTGTCTTTTTTTTTAATTCTTCTAGACCAATTGGTTCTCTCTAAATATTTTAGGATGTGTGGTTGTCTAACAAAGTGATTTATCAGGGACTAACTCTTATAGAAAACTGTCTCTTTTCCAGTAACAAGAAATTGCCAATAGCTTTATGGATAGGGGCTGTAATGTGTGCCCACCTTTCTTGTCCACTGTGGGATTTGGTCTGGCTTGGACTTGCACAGGTTTTTACATTCTCTCCCAACCGCTGTGAGCTCATATGTGTAACTTCCTGCTGTGTCCAGAATGTCCAATGATGTTTCCTGGTAGTCATCTACTTAGGTTGTCTTTTACACTCTCTGTGCCCTCCTCTGCCGTGATCATTGAGCTTTTGGAGTGGGGTGCAGTATATATGTTCCTTTTAGGGCTGAGAATTCTTCAGTCTCTTATTTTCTGCACCTTGTCCAGTTGTGGGTCCTATATTGTCAGTTCCAATCTTCTTTAAACGGATGCTTCTCAGATGAGGTAAGGGAGATGCATTATTGATGGGCATAAGTTATTTAACATCTCCCCTGGGGCCTATGGCCTGTGTATCTATAGGTTCTTAGTCCAGTCATAGTGCCAATTATTGACTTCATTTTGTGTCAATAAAGAATTAAGTCCAACCAGAATGTGGTTGGTTATTTCCATAATATTCATGGTACAATTGCACCAGTCAGCATGTCCTGCCAGGTCAGTCATTACTGTAGCTTGCAGGGTTCATAGCTTTGTAATTACTGACATTTACTTTGTCCTCTGGTAGCTTGCATAGCATCTTCCCACACTAGGAAAACTGGGATGGAGGAGGGATGAAGCTTGAGAGTCTGTACCAGGTTGATTTTTGCCATGGTCTATGTGGTTTCATCAGCACTAGGGTCTTACAGTCAAGTTCTGGAACCACAAACAGTGACAATAGTCTGTACACGGCAGGAGGTTGTCTATTGAACCAACAACTTCAAAAGAGATAACCCATTCCTGGCACTGGCTTTTTCTTACTTAGCCTCTGGTGTCTTGTAGGGACATTTCTTGTCTGGTTCTAGGATAACTTCACAACTTCCCCTTCTTATTGTAATTAAAGCCATTAGTCACAGAATTTGTGCATCATACCTCTGTGTATATATTTAATTCGTGTTTATTCATACTGGTAGAATTGTGTTAAGACACAGAGCACATCTCCATGTTTCTCAAAGAGTTATTACCAATTTCTAGTCCCTCAACCATTACCAGATTGCAGTTTCTTGATTTCCAGTAGAATCAGATTTTAATTAGTGTTCCTGCTAATGTGATGACATGGGTGACAAACTCATATTTCCCTTCTGAGCTACACTACCACGTGTGCACATTTTGACCAAGCCTGTCTTGTAGGCAAAGGACAAATTGAAGAGGGAAAGGGCAGGAAAAAATGAACGTGGAACCAGGATCCGATGCTGTCAGCCAGTCCAGATGTGCCTGGTGTTTCTTCTTCATTAGAATGACAATATAGACTTGAGATGTATTTACTTATGCTCAGCTTCTTTCACCCTTTCATTTTTTAAAAATGTAACATCTCAAGGGAAATATTTTTTTTACTTATTTGTATGAAAACTACATAAGAAAATATATATAAATTCTAAACACATATAAAAGAGTATCTTTGAAATTTAGTATCAGTAAATGCAACAACCCAAGGAATGCTCAAAAAAGAATGTTATGCTTTCAATATGTCTCTGATTTGGGGAAAATAAAAGAAATCTTAGAAATACTGATTCCCTTATGCAATGACTGGTGTCTGTATATTTGTGGTGTCATTTCTATCTAACATTGTAAAGCACATATGGGAATTCCCTCCCCGGTGTGCACCTTGAGTCATGGATAGAGAAATGTCCCTTCCTCTTCATTAAGGAAGTTTAGAGGTAATTATCATTTTATTTAAACATCTGTCGCATGCCTAAGACTTCCCATTCTTTTTCAACATAAAAATGCAAATGAGATCTATTAATGATATAGAACAATGCAGGGTTGGTATATAAGAAATTGTTACATCAGGACTTGGTTGGAATGGTGGCCTTGGTCTTCTCTCATTATATCCATTACAGGTTAAAGTTTTTGTGGCTGAGTAAATTAGCCAATGCACCACACACAGCACCTACTACATTTGTCTTCCACAATAAAATATCCAGGTCAGCACTCTTAATTCATGAAATGTACTTTTTTGTTTGTAAATGGGGTTTATCTTAATGCAGAGTACAATTCTGGTCCTTAAAATTTGTTCATACAAATGAAATAATTTACACATGGTCTGAATTTTTGCTTTCTGTTCCTTGTATTTAAAAAATTTATCTTTGGCAAGGGTTGAATGAAAAATTTAAACTCATCTACAAATTTGAAATAAGTAATTCTCAAAATTCAGAACATTTTTAATCCTGACCTGGTGCTCCAAGTTTAAAATTTCACATATGATCTCTCTTGACAGATCTTAGTGCAAATGCTGGTGTACAAAACATTGTACATCAGACTACATGTGCAAGATGGATAGGAAATTTCAATGAATTTTCTTTTTGGACTTGTGTTCCATCCCCAAAATATTATGATATTCAAATATTCCAAATTAAAAGAAATATCAAAAATCAAAATTCTTCTGGGTCCAGTCATGTAAGATATTGAAATGTCAGCCTGTAGTGTCATATATCCTAAGATTTGGTTATGTTTCCATAGTTATAATATGGTAAAAGACAGAGATTGTGCTTTTAAGGTTAGAATTTATTTAAAAAGATTTTTTTCCAAGACTGTAAAGTTTCACTAGTTTAAAAATCTGGACAGTAGCCTTTTGAGGCTATTTTGAAAAAAGTAAAAAAAAAAAAAAAGATGAAATTGTCTCCCAAGAATTTGAACAGACATTGACTGAGCAAAACTCATTACAGCAAAAGTTTAAAAATAATTAGAAATGGTAGCAGTAGTAAACCCGACTCTTTTCATGCAGCCTAATTTTGCTAGATTTTCATCATAATGGGAGCAGCTAGAGATAATTTTATTTTAGTATCATAACACCAATAAAAATAGGGCTTTAAAATGATATAATATAGATCTTTTGGGTTTTTTTTTTTAGACTTTATACATAGATACAGTGTTAAAGATTCCTAAAACTACCTGATTTTTCCTATACATGCTTAGGTACACAGGCCCTATTTGTAAATTTTAAATTACTGGTTTAAAATAAAATATTAACCTAGGAAAGTGAATTTTATAAATTTATGTTTCATCATAATTTATGAATATATATTGTAGAAGTAACACCAACTTGATTTATTACTTTTAAAAAGCTTTACTTTTAATTATGTTCAATTGTGTGTGTATGTTTGTGTGTGTGTGTGTGTGTGTGTGTGTGTGTGTGTGTGTGTGTGTGTGTATGCATGTATGTGTATGCATGTGAGTGCCTATGGAGCCCAGTGATGTCTGACTTGGGTACTAGAGACTAACCTCAGGTCCTCTGCAAGAATAGTATAAGAATAGTATGTACACTTACCTACTAAATGATCTCTCCAGCTCCAATTTTATTAGATTTATATAAAAATATATATTATCTGACATACATTTTCCTAACCTTCTCTACTGTCTTCCTGAGCTTGCTTATCAGATGTCATTATGTAAAGATTGTAAGGGTAAGGGGGCAGAAATGAAGAGGATAACTTTTGGTCAGACAGGGAAAAAAACTACATTCCAAATTAAAATACTTGGTGGAGATATTTATGGATGAAAACTGATGCCTTTGTAGAACTTATTTGAAAACATTGGCTCAGTACTACATCATACTCAGAAATGTCTCATGACTTATTGGTTCTTCCTAAAACATGGCATCACTTCACTAGAATTTAATAGAATATGATATAGTGATTGTTTGCATTTTAAAAATGTTGCATCAACACTCTGATATTGAAATAGTCAAACTTCCTATCTTAAATCATCCTTTATGCATTGGAAGTTTTTGCCTATGTCCTGCAGAAAAAAGTGATGTTTGATGACCTCAATGAATTAGTGAGAAGTAATGGCTCTATCCAGGGAAAACAGAATATTTATACTATCATATTTTAAAAGCCTCTTTCCAACTTGGAAGGAAGAATCAGATTTTCTCTTCATATTCCACAAGTCATGGTGCTTTTATTTTTGCTACTTATACAATATATGATTTTTGGTATTACTTTTATTTAATTTTTAAATTATTTGTAGATTTATTTATTTTTATTTATTTAATTATTATTTTATGTGTATGAGTGTTCTGACTGTATGTATTTTGTCTACATGTATCACATGTGTTCCTGGTACCCACGGAGGTAAAATAGGGCATCGAACCCACTGGGACTGTAGTTACAGTCATGATCTGCCATATGAGTGCTAGGTATCAAACCCTGGTCCTCTGCAAGACAAGTTCCTTTAGCTACTGAGCCAAATTTTCAACCTGGCATTACTTTTAAAGAGGTATAATTTATCAGAATAATGTTTCAGGGCATTTGCTTAAATTCTTTTATTTAGTTTTCTCTTTTAATTTGCTCTAAAACTCCTGTAAAACAGAGTTATTTAAACTGGTGATGTATTAGTTACGTTTCCTGTTGCTGTGATAAAATATCCTGACAAAAGCAGCTTCAGGTAGGGTTGACTTTGGCTCACAGTCTGAGGGTACAGTCATTTGGGGGAAGTAAAGGCCTGGGGAGCTAGATGCAGCTGACCACATTGCATCCTCAGTCACGAAGAAGACAACAAGGAATGCTCAGCCAGCTTACTCCTTTTAATGCTGTTCAGAAATGGTGCCCCCTCATTTAGAGTGGATCTTCCCACTTCAATTAATCTGTTAAAGATAATCTCTCAAAGGCATGCCTAGAAGCTAACTAATGAATTTAATCCCACACAGGTGTGCCTGAAGGGTGTCTGGTAGGTGATTCCTGATTCTGTCAACAAACAATACTAACCATCACAAGTGCATTTATCAAGATACTTTGGTTTCTTTCAACAGCAGTGTTTTTTGTTTGTTTGTTTTTAAAGGAGGCTGCAACTCCTTTCAGATGGTTACATTTTTTCTGCTGATTGACTTCAGTGGGATTCTAGGCTGTGAGAACTTTTGCAGTAATTTGATGCCTTGATAGAGCATGCAGTGACTCACATATTGGCCCTAGATAAACTGCTGTTCTCATCCCACTAGTAAAGCAATTCAAATGGCCTCACATGACTTCAAGAGGAGGGAGGAGGTCTAAGCCCTGCCTTGGGCCCAAAGCAAGGGCCAGGAGTATTGAGCAGGCAGTAGCAGTCATCTTGCATAAAGATGATTAGAATGTTTCCATCGCTATCAGAACTACACTGAGTTAGAGAGACTGTGACATCACATACTGTTTTGCTCATCTTATCACCTTTTCTAGAGTGGGCCAATTTGTTCAGTGAAATAAGCCTTTAACTCACTTGCATATGGGACTGTGTTTCAGGTTTTTTTTTTTTTTTTTTAAACAGTAGTTTCAAAGTGAACTGCATATTGTTCTCTTTTACAAAGAGTTGACATGAATACTATTTTCCTGAGTTCTTAAGTGCATAAGCATCAGAACTTTGTACAGTGGAAGACCCTTTAATCAGCCCAGACATTATATTGTATTAGTAGAAATAATAAAATAATATTTTTGTGATCTTAAAAATTAATATAATTTTTGGTAAAAGTACAATTCCATAAATGCAGGCTAAATTCTGATACAATTTCAAGGAAAAGTCTTTATAGAAATTACAGTACTGCCTCACTTAAGGTGGCTTATTCTTTTTCTGTCAGAGAAAATCATGCTTAATTGTCTTAGTGCTGGACATTCATATTCTCATATCACCTAATAATTTTACACAGGAAGAGTCCCAGGAACAAATTACAAATTCTACCAGTAAATTACAGCATATTCTCAATGTAAACATAACAGAGTTCTTAAAATGAGTGCTTAAATGGCTAAGAAATTAATGAAATTCTATTTTTAACTACCTGCAACACTATGGAATGTTTATGGTGGCATTTCTATTGATGGTTCCTTTGCTGGAGTGATTTGAATTGCTCACCAGACTCCACAAGATGAAGAGGTCTATCTGAGCTTCACATTGCACTCCCAAAGGGCTGAAATAAAATTATCTACATGTTTCTTAAACTATGACATTTAAATTTATCATTGAAATGTAGTCAAGGCTAGTGTAAAATAGAGGTCTACAGTATTGTACTGCATTAAAATTTTAAATAAATGTTTTAATTATATCTTGAATTTTATACTAACAAATAGTATTTTGAAATGCTTCATTTTATGAAATGAAATATTTGCATATATTTTAATAGCTTTGGTCATCTATAATTTTACCACAAAAAACTAAAATGATTACATTATTTCTTACATTGCATTTGAAATTTAATTTTTGAATACATGAAGAGTTTAGTAATCTAGAACTTTTAATCCCAATGTGGAAATTAGGATTGAACAGAAACAGCAAACCAATCATCATGTAGTAAGCTTTCAGCAATTTTCATTTTTCTTGAAACTTTCTTATTCAAAGGTTCTCTTTTATTGAAAGACTTGAGGGTATATGCAGATGCTATTCATGGTGTTTTTTTTCCAAAACCTTTTGAAAGGGCTTGAGTCTTCTAAAGGTATTAATGAACTATTTTATACTACTAGACTATTCTTTAAATAATGAGAAATTTGTTTGTTATTCATATGTGTTCATAGTTTGGGATTGGGTATCACTTAAAATGATAGTCTTCATTTGCTATAGCCAGATAATAAGGTCATGGGAATATTTTTCCTCACAGACTTAGTCAATTTCATTGACCTGAGAAAGCAAATGAAATACCTTTGGGGGTGAATACAAACTAGATAGTGAATGCTTTGTAACTACCTAGTGTCTTGACAAAAGTCGGTCATTGCATGCTACCTTCTTCACAGCTATGGTGATTCTAGACCTATCAAGTACTTTCTTAGGTTGGAAGACTGGCCTACATGGAGAATCAATGAATGCTTGTAGAAACGGACAGATGGACGAGTAAGTCACTTGATTAATCTTTGTAGGCAATGGTAGATTGAAGAGGCTGTGGGATAATGGCTGAAGCTGGAAAGCAGACAAAGGGGAAGAAATTGACATTTCTTGCCATGCATCAAGTGAATTTTCATTTCATACCTTTTAAAAAAGTGGGAGCATCTTTGGAATGGTTGTGCATAATATAAAAGGGAAAAAACTTTGGGAATGCTAATTGCTAATTTGACACTATGACATAAATTTGTCATGGCCTTTGAGAAAAATCATAGTTGTTGCCATGGTTGTATATGACAAGCAGGAAAAACAATAGACATGTTACTTGGCAACTGCCTGAAATAGCGTGATTATCACTACAGAGTCTGAGGTGGAAGGAATCTTAAAGGTCGTCCAGTTCAGCCTTGGTCTGACCACTTGCACTCATTATCACTCTAAAGAGAGTTACATAGTTGTGGGAGCCTACCCATTTCTCTGTGGGAGGACTGCTCCCACTTTCTCACCAGGGTACTCTTTAGTAGAGAGAAGCAAGAAATATTTAGATAGAAGGATAGAGTGGAGAGAAACAGAAACACAGGATAGCTTCGGGAGGGCCTGGATCAATATCCATTGGCCCCTCCTGTCTCTTTTAAAGTGCCTTTCATAGGAATGCCAAGGGATAGAGCAAAATACAACCCTCTAGCACAGCCAAGGGCAGACTGACCCTTCCAATCACCTGGTAACCACATATGTGGTCAAACAATCCTCTAGTGCAGGCATGCTGGGTAAAGCAAGCTCAGATCTCACTAGGAAACCTTTGTGGGCCTTCACACATAGTTAAAAAATCTTCAAATTCATCAAAAATCTTCTTAAAAATTAAAATTCACTGATGAAATTCTGTGAAATTAAAAAAGTGCTCTTTAAGTTTTTTAGGTTAGAGAATATGATACTGGATTTGTAATGAAAGAATTGAGATTTATTTTACAAATTAACTATGTGTTTGTTCTTCATCAGTCTTTATGAAACACAAATACATTTTTACTTCTCCTCTTTTGTGTGTGCACCACCGTGTTCCTGTGGAAGTTAAAGTACAACTTAGAGGATTCAGTTCTCTCTCTTCTCCATGTGTGTTGCAGGGTTCAAACCAGGTTGTCAGGCTCAGACACAAGTACATTAGCTTCCAAGCATCTCATTGTGTCCTTGATTAATCTTTTATTCTGTGAGTTTAAGATCACTAAACGTAAGATGAGAGTTTAAAAAGTTTACACTTTTTCTTTCAATTTCCTCAGGTTTTTTTCCTTCTACTAGTTTAACTGCAGTTACCTTTTGAAGTTGAATATAGTTTGTGCAGAGGGCAGGAGACACATCATTGACATAATATAGTAAAATTACAAAATAAAGCTTATTAAGAGAAATAGTGCAGAATATGTTTGATTCAGAACTCGGGTTAGTAAGGACTAGGCCTTGTTCCACACTACGTTTTTCCAAGCACCCTCTCATTGCTTCCTAGGGATAGAATGAAGTCTTCACTTTCTCTCAGATAAAGATGATGGATTCAAGCAGTCACATTGTGTTTCTTGAAGAACTATTCACTTGTAAGGAGAGGCAGGTTCATAATACCATGAGTTTGAGGTGATTTCACACATTTTTGTTGTTACTTTTTGTTTATTTGTGTTTTTCAAGACAGAGTCTCATTATGGCCAGGGTGGCCTCAAACTCAAACATCTGCTTGCCTCTTCCTCCTGAGTGTTGAGATTGAAGGCCTGTGCCACTGTGATTGGCTTAACGTCACACCATTTTTGATATTTACAACTTTGAACTACAGTGAAAACCCTGTTATGGCAGGCCTGGGGAGATTCATCAGCAATCAGGCAGCTTGTCACCATGCCCAATAACCTAATTTGATTCCTGGATCTCATGGGAGGACAGAACTAATTCCCTAACAACAACAACAACAACAGCAGCAGCAACAACAACAGCAACAACAACATTAAAAGCTTCCAGGGCAAAGCCCCACAAATACATACATTTTAAATTGTGTACATTTCTGAAAAGAAACAGTTTCGACATAATTTAGTAGGAATTATTATTTTTGAGTGTTTTATTCCAAAAATTATTAGAAATGTTTAACATTTTGGCAGACTTGATCTCTTCTACATCATCTAACAAGTTTTAGTTTCTAGTCCCTACAATTTCTTTCCTTTGACACTGTGGTGCCGTCTTCTATTGGTGCCGTTCTGACATTTGGCTGCTATCTTTTTAATCTCCTTTGTAGGTTACCCTTTCTTGGCCTCTCTAACTAAAACCCATAGATGTCTTCTTCTTCTTCTTCTTCTTCTTCTTCTTCTTCTTCTTCTTCTTCTTCTTCTTCTTCTTCTTCTTCTTCTTCTTCTTCTTCTTCTTCTTTGTTATCTGTCATTTCCATAGTCTTCTGAGGACAGCATGTTCTTATCAGAATTTTGCAAGTAATGATTCTTAGCTGGTTTAGAGATACCTGTTTTCACTGAAAATCACTGTCTTTTTTAAAATTTATTTATTAAATTTAATTTTACATATCAGCCATGGATTCCCTTGTTCTCCCCACTCCCCCGCCTTCCCCCCAGCCCACCCCCCATTCCCATCTCCTCCAAGGCAAAGACTCCACCAAGGATTGAGTTCAACCTGGTAGATTCAGTCCAGGCAGGTCCAGTCCCCTCCTCCCAGGCTGAGCCTAGCGTCCCTGTATAAGCCCCAGGTTCCAATCAGCCAGTTCATGCACTGAGGACAGGACCCGGTCCCACGGTCTGGATGCCTCCCAAGCAGATCAAGCTAATCAACTGTCTTATTTATCCATAGGGCCTGATCCAGTTGGGGGCTCCTCAGTTATTGGTTCATAGTTCATGTGTTTCCTTTCGTTTGGCTATTTGTCCCTGTGCTTTTTCCAACCTTGGTCTCAACAATTCTCCCTCATACAAACCCTCCTCTTTCTCGCCAATGCAGAGATTCACGGCTAGGCCCCAGGTGGAGCTCCGGGAGTCTAATTAGCGAGAAAGAGGAGGGTTTATATGAGCGAGAATTGTTGAAACCAAGGTTGGATAAAGCACAGGGACAAATAGCCAAACGAATGGAAACACATGAACTATGCACCAGAGGCTGAGGGGCCCCCAACTGGATCAGGCCCTCTGAATAGATCTCTGAAGTATTCGAAAGCCACCTGGCCAAACATCCTAATCGTCGTGCTAGAAACCCCATCCAATGACTGAGGGAACTGGATGCAGAGATCCACAGCCAGGCCCCTGGTGGAGCTCCAGGAGAAAATAAATCACTGTCTTGAGTGATGCCATTCTTGTGCACATTGGCTTTGTTTTAGTTTGCCCTTAGTTCTCACTGTGCTTCTGACCAGTACTCCAAACAGATTGCTTTTTTCCCCTCTATTCTGTATTCAGAGAAAAGACCAAACATATTCCGACCAAACACCACCCATTCTTTAATGTTGAAAGCCCTTTTAGCACTTTACTCTTTTATTTGTTTATTTTAGTTTAGTTCTGAAAATACATACTAATTTATATTTCTTCTTCGCTTTCCCATTTATTTCTTCTCCATTTCTCTTATCTTAGTTTAGGACTTTGCTTTTTCTTTGTAGACAACTACTTATCATCCATCCAAATGCATATGGCATTTTCCATCCCTTTTTCTGTGCAATACCAATTTGCACGGAATTGTGCAAATTGTGTCCTATCCCTGGTTTTCATACAGTTGTTGGCTGGCTAGTTCTGGTAACTGTTAGTATTGAAGATAGAGTCTGGAATATCACACACCTGCAGGTTGATTTTACTTACTGAAGTTAGAAGTTACAAGTGAAGAAGGAGCCAGTATTAATTTAAAAGCCCTTTGATAAATCAGTAATATCAGGGAGTGCCACTTGGGGTTGTATACGTTACTGTTAAAATTGGGGTTCTCTCTAAGAGTATTCAGTTTTATAAACAAAACAAAAAAATTAAAAATACTCTGAAGAAAGTTTATGGACAATTTTATTAGAAGAAAAAAGAAAAAGAAGAGGTAGGGGAGGAGGAAGAAGAAGGATAAAGATGAAGCAGAAGCAGGAGAAGGAAAAGGAGGAGAAGAAGAAGAAGGAAAAGAAGGAGAAGGAGAAGGAGGAGGAGGAGGAGGAGGAGGAGGAGGAGGAGGAGAAGAAGAAGAAGAAGAAGAAGAAGAAGAAGAAGAAGAAGAAGAAGAAGAAGAAGAAGAAGAAGAAGAGAAGAAAAAATAAAAAAAAATATAAAGAAAAACTGCAACTCTTCACATCCTCCCAGAGAAGAAAGTTGACTGACAGGAAGAAGGTAGTCATGGAATTTGTAGGCAGTCACATGATAGAAGAGAATGGGAAGCAGTAACTTAGAGAATGAGTGGGAAAGCCCAGACTCACCAGGAAAGCATGCCCAGACAAAAGATAACAGGATAAAAGAGAAAAAGAAAAGTCTACAGATTGAGTAAAGCCTTATAGGGGCCCTTCAGAAACTTCACTGGAGGGGTTCTGGGGAGGAAAACTAAGTTTTCTCTTAAAGGGATAATTATGGCTTAAAGTAGATTCACTTCCACATGGGTTGACCCTTATCTAGGCAATTGACCAACCCAACAGGAATGGTAGGTCTCCACCCAGACCAGATTCCCTTCTGTTGACCAAAAGGAAATAACTGTCTCTTTACTAATCTCCTGTGCTACTGTAACAATTTGATTAATTGACATAAATGAATAATTCATAACAATGTGGTATGCGATTATTAGCATAAGTTTTCCATAAAACCTAATGAAAAATATTTATCATAGTTTCAAGGTGAAACCAAATTAAAATAACCTTTTCATAGGTAGAAATAAATTCTCAAAATTTTTTTCATTTCAAAAGGTGCTATTTAGCATGCACTCATAATTTGATTAGTTTGAAAAAAATCAATAACATTAGGCATTTAACTATCACCAGACTTCTTTTATTATTAATTTCTCATTTATTTTGGATATTTTGTTTAGCAAAACATTATATTCATTCAATAAAAAATAAACTATAAATTATTTTAATCCTCAATCAGATAAGAAAGGCTTATCAGTAGGAACTTCTTGCTATAATTATTTTATGTAGATATGTGTTAAAATAAAGATAAATGTAATGATGGCCAAAATTTGTATTAATTTTAGTGCTCTCAAATTAAGAACAGTAATTTTATTTAATATTTTGAAATAGTAAGGAAATAGAGGCTGAAAAAGGAATTTAGTTTTCAAATTGATTGTCTTGCAAGCATTAGGTTGGGTTTGCAGAACCCATATGAAAATGCCAAGTGTGGTGATTCAAATATTTAATTTCAGTGCTGGAGGAGGGAGGTGGAGAAGCCTTCCATTAACATTCACATTTGTGTACATATGCCATCTCATTAGCAAGCTCACACACACATACATATACAAAATACTAAATATATAGTAAAATGTGATACTAGAAAATTATTTGAGGCCTTTTAGTCAATATACTCTATGTTTTAGCAACACCAGTAGCTTTAGTGTGTATATGTGAGAGAAAGAGAGGCAGGGTCTCATGTAGCTGAGGCTGACCTCAAACTCATTACTGAGCTGACCATGACCTTGACTCTTTGACCCATACTCCTGCCACCTTCATCTGAGAGCTTAGATTACAGATGTGGACTGTCATGCCTGATTTATGTTGTTCTGGGAATCAAACCCAGGGCTTTTTTGTGCTTTGTGAGTTGAGCTATATCTTCAATAGCATTTTTTGAATTAGAAAGTCTTAGGAGTCAAATGAGTACCATTTAGTTTGTATTGACATTTTCCACTAGGGACCAACTAATAAGTTTCTACTCTATTGATAACTTTCAACTGACAAGTGTGACTGATTTGATTTTTTTTTTTCAATTTTGAAAATTAATACATAATGTATGCTAGCCAGGTGTGTCTCTTTAGTACCCAACCGAAGCAGAGTGGATCCTGGAAAGTTGGCTCTTGCATGTTTTTCAGTATGGCATGCAATAACTGAGACCAATTTTTGTGGATATGTTGCCATGAACAAGTTTGGGAAGCATGGCCTTAAGTATTCATTTCTAGTTTTTCCAAGCTAAGCATTACAACTAGTTCCCCGCTGCTTTTCTAGAAGCAATCAGTGCAGGAATGAACACATATACCTTTTTAGATGTTTGTGTCCCCCATTTCCCCCACCCCAACCCTGCCAAATCAGGAGTTAACTTACACACACTGACATGTCCTGTTGTCTCTTTGAAGGCATACCCTGGAGACTGCTCTGGCATCAGTATGTCTTGTACTACCTGATCATCCTTCCAGCTGTGTAGTGATGCTCATTAAATAGATGTATCAGCACTGTTCACCGATGGCTTTTTTTTTTGAAAACAGTGTTATCACCTGTTTAGAAAAGATTGTATTCTTTTAGATGATGTCTACTTTAACAATGTTAAACAACCTTCTGAACTCCTCAAACTTGCTATAGTTTATTTCGTTTTTGGTCACTTTCCCTGCTGCAGTTTTCCTAAATATCAATGTTTGTTCCTTGGATGAACTGTTGTGTGTCTAACTGGGCTTTTATTATGCAAGCAGAATGGTTTTGATCAGACTGTATTTACATGACAGCCTGGAACTGTGGCATTCGCTCAAGAACATTGTACACGTTTAAAATATTGTCTAAATATTTATCCACATGATGGATTACTGCAGCTTAGAAAGGCAGTTACAACCTACTGAGGAAATGATTTTCATTTTTAAAAATTTGGGAAGGCTTTAAAGCACTGGCCATCCTTTAAATGAAATTTTATTTCTGAAAAACTGAGGGCACAAAACAGACGTGCTGGGGATTTTAAACCAAGTGCCTTCAGGTATACACATTCCTTTCTCTTTCCTGCGGTCAGGTACAAGCGCTCTATCATGGAAAAAACAAACAAACATAATTTGAAAAAAGTAAGAGTGTTATTTTAGCAAGATACTAGCATCCCTTGAGACTGAAATAAAATTTCAAAAGTATCTACTTGAGGTTGCAAAAGTATTTAGAATAAGTGTCTCATTCAAATTAGAAAGATTAATTTTCATAATAAATTATGGATTGCTTTAAATTTGAATGTTATGGAACTTAAAATTAAGAAGTTTTATTAAATTTAAGTCAGTTTGACAATTTGGAAGTTCCTGCTGTTTCTGTTGTTTCATAATGGAAGCAGAGTTTGGGGTCTTAATAATAGAACATTAATCTAAACTTAGGCAATGTGTGTGTGTGTGTGTGTGTGTGTGTGTGTGTGTGTGTGTGTGTGTGTGAATGAGTATATGTATGTATACATGGATATGTGTGTGATGTGTGTGAGTATATGTATGCATACATGGGTGTGGGGGGAGAGAGAGGGGGCGTTTAATCTGGTAGTGCCAGATTGTTTTGCTGGTTACAAGGAGCTTGTTTGATTTAACAAACCTTTTGTGTTTATAAGTGGTTACTGCTCCATAAGAAAGTGCTGCGGATGCTTTGTTTTATTTAAGCAATACCACTCACATCTAGACATTGTACATTTGTTATGATAACATCTTCTGACAAGCAAATTAGACCTTAGAAAGATCATCCAACCTCAAGCCTTGGGCGTCTGATGCTGCTTTCTACAAACACAACTCAAAACAAACCATTTGGTCATGTTCTAAGTTGGATTCTTCATTTTCACATGGAAGGGAAAGGCAGCCTCTCATCTTCAAGGAAATTCTTAGATCCTGAAAAAATCCCCTCGCTTAATTCAAGCTAAAAATAAGAGAGTTTTAAAAAACAACAATGTGACTTCATTGTTTTTAAAATCTAAAACCATATCTTAAATTATAAGAATAGATTAGGAAACAGTTAAGATAGCAGGATCATAGAATGTAGTTATTTTGGTCATTATCCTAGCAATCAAAATTCTTAAACAGTGAAAATTGTGTTCTGGGACATGATACTGTTATTATAATATTATCTGGTACCCTATGGTGTATTAGAATAGTGAAAAGACATGTCTGGTAATGATCAAGCTTTTAAGTTTTCGTGTAAGTTTTCTCATATCAGTTTTCTTGTGCAGGACTGATATTGCAGTAAAACTGCAAAATTGGGAATTCAACATATGGTTAAAGGCAGGGCATGAGCTATCAATCAGTTCTCCAAACAGATTGTCATTTTAAACACACACTTCTACAGATGGTGGAGTTTTGACTGCCCCATCCGAGTACCAATACCTCTGAGACAGCTGTTGCAGATAAACCTCCTTTACATGCTTGAGGTCAAGAGCAGACAAACCTGTTGTACCACCTGCTATTGTGTATGCAAATCTGTTGTTTTGTCATTTCATTAAATGAGAAGAGGAAACAGTCTCTTGTGGTTGTAAATGAGTCTGGAACATCACCTACATGAAATGAAATCCAGCAAAAAGACAATTGTGATTTCTGTTGTGTAGACACGGGAGACTGCATCTATTTAGGCCTTTGTTTCTTCTGGAAGACTGCCCATAATTCAGAGGAATGATAGAGAGGCAAGTTGATGTTTGGAAGAAAGAACAAGGAAGGTGTTTGCTGTCATTGACTGTAGGGTAGTTGTGAAGTTTGACATGCCCAGGAGCTACTGAATACCATGTGGGGCCCTGTACGCTGCATACCTCAGTTTTCATCATCTGGTGAGCCTGCAGCAGGATTTCTAGGCACCGGAGTCAACAACATGTCTACTTTGGTTTGGAACTGATTGATCCACAGAACAGAACGCGCTTGTGGGATCTTCTCTATAGAATGACATAAATGATTGAAATGTTTTCTTTAGGAAAAAAAGCCCCACAAAGTATCATTTGTTTATAGAACTTATTGCTTATGGGAAAGAAAGTGTCAGGCAAGAGTGCAAGGAGTTTTCAGGAAACTTTCACATGAAGTTTGTGAATTATTTTGTTGGAGTTCAGTATGTTAGAAATACAAGTGAGAAAATAAAATTAGTGGAGAGGGAGAGTGGAAGGATTATTTCCTTACTTTCTGTATCTGTTATAAAGGATGGTGGCATATAATGAAAACACATCTCAGAATTTGCAAAATGACAGGAACAATTACTCTGTTGCCATACATTGCTGTGGGGGAAGAAACAGGAAATACTAGAATTGATGAACAAATGTTGCACGTTGTCATTTTAGATTACACTATTTTTTTGTGAAGTTTTTCCTAATTTTTCTTTTTGAGAGCTGTGTAAAATGTGAATGACACAGAAAGTAATGTTACAGATCAGTTAATTATAGTCAAGAGTGTTTGTTCTGTTATAGATTTATTGTTAAGTAGGAGGAAAACAAGATTATTTTCTAGCATGGAAGGAAAATTAAAAATTCTTTCCTGACCTTTTAACCTTGTCAAATGATTTCTCTGCTCCTGACATCGTGCATTATATTTGCAAAGGTTGAAAGTTAACTTTTCAAGGTACCAGACATCATTTTTATTGGGATATTAATTCTTAGAGGTGCTAATCTCATCAAGATTTGTAGGCATTTTCTTTCATAGGCCATTCTGATTTGTAGCTCTTTCTTTTCACAGCAGTATTAAATACCAAACCTTCTCTGATATGGAAGTTCATTAGAGATATGTCTTTGATGGCAGCCCTTGCCTGGCTTCAGTTTCAAATACCTTGATGTAAAGCTTAAGAAGCTATTGTGCTGTAAGCCTTCCTTGATGTGCCTTATTTAGATCTGCATAGTAAATCAAGGAAAGTAAATAACAAGGCAGCAGATGGAAGCATGGAGATAAGACCAGGGAACAATTGTATTTGTATTTTGTTATGATGTTGACAGGAGCTAAAATTCACTAATCTAGTTCAACTGATCTGCATTTCAAAGAAATCTCATTTAGCAGCAACTTGAAGGTTTGTAGGATAAAGTTCTTTTATTGCAGCTTTTATTGCATTCTTTGCTAATTTATCTGGTCAAGATTTAGCCTTGCTTACTTAAAGCTGCAAGCATGTTACAAGGAGTCTTAAATACTATGAAAGCATTAATGTCTAGACTATGGACTGAAGGTAATTACATATCCAGCTCTGAATAGAGTACATTTAGAAAATACTGTTGTTCAAACTCAATTGTCAGGGTAATATAGATAAGGTGTTGTGGTTTTTGTTGCCTTCTCCTGCCTGTTTTTACATCATAGATTTTTCTCTCCACTATATAAACAAGCCAATATAATCATAAACTAGTCAGAAGTCATGTACAAATAAATAGCCATCCCCTAAACCTTTGGTGCTGGTATTGCCTGCTCTTTCCTGGGAATGTCATTGCTTTTATCGTTTGTATGATAACTTAATTTTACTTGGAAATTCTAAACATGCAGAATACTCATATGAGATATGGGTAAATCTGTATTGTAAAGAGTTATGAGAAGTGTATGTAGTGGACAATATGCACATTAATATATTAAGATTTTCTGATGATTATTTGTTATTGGATAAAAGTAGTTAGGTTGAAATATGATCAAATGAATCAAGTCATAGATTTATTCATTTATGTGTTAAATTTTGAGGAACTTGATGATTTGTTAAACTATATAATGGAATATTTTATTTTAAAATACTGTTTATTCAGTTTGAATTTTAGTTTTATTTTTAAATAATGGTTAACTCATTGAGAGAGTTCATGTACATTGGGTAGGCTGCCTTTAATCTTAGCTTCTAGAAGAAACACAAAATTAGTTTAACAATCCATATGAGAGATTCCTATATGATTTTGAAACAAATTGTCATATATTTTTACGTGATTTTCACACAAAAAATAGTCTAATTTTATTCTGTCTTCCAAATTTACTGTTAGCTCAGAACTCCAATGTATTAAAAATCCAGTATTTTGTCTATCTGTGCAATGTGTCTAAGATTTTACAGAATTAAATCAAAGAATGACTTTGTTTCTCTGCATAAGTGATTTGCTTGGAATATACTATTTGGACCTGAAAGCAATGGCAATGGAAAGCTTGATGTAGGGGAGGTGAAGGTCTGGCAAGTTAGCTCCTGTCTCCCACTGAGTTCTTCTGCACCTGCTTTAACCTTGTTCTGTGCTTTAGTATTTCCTTCCAAATGACACTGTTGTTAGGAGAGGCACACACCAATACTGAGTACTCTCTATGTTCAAAGAAGTTTTAATTCATGTGGAAAAGTAATATAACCAGATATATTACACAGTAGATTAAGTGAATAGTTTGTTGCTGTCATTATCCAGAGAGTGTCTTTCTGGCTGGCCTGGGTTAAGCAACTTTCCCTGCTCTCTCTCTCTCTCTCTCTCTCTCTCTTTCTCTCTCTCTCTCTCTCTCTCTCTCTCTCTCTCTCTCTCTCTCTCTCTTGTTTTTGTTTTATTGAGACAAGCTCTTATTCTGTAGCTTTGGCTGGCCTTGAATTTGCAAATATCCACTTGCCTCAGCCCCCTAACTACTGGGAGTAGAGATGTGCATCAACACCCTGGGCAGTAGAGAGTTTTAAAAGGAAGCATTTCAGAAAATGGTACGTGTTTGTTCCTGGATAAGATAATAAGAGAACGTTTGCTGAAAGTACTGATAATGCAACTGAGTTTGAAAGGTATATTGAGATTGGAGAAGTAGAATTCTAGAGGAAAGAGACATTTCAGGTGGATCAGACGCAGGCTTTCAAGTGTGATAAAAAAGCAAATATGGTACATTTCAGTTTGCTTCTGTGATATACTGACAGATCTATGAATAGAGCTGTGCAAATTAGGTTTTTGCCCACTTGACACAAACCAATGTCATTTGGAAAGACAAGACCCAACTAAGAAAATATCTCCATTGGCCCGTAGGCAAGTCTGTGGGGCATTATCTTGATTACTGATTGAAATGGAAAGTGCTGATCCACTGTGGGTAGTTCCACCCCTTGGAAGGTGGTTTTGGGGCATATAAGAATGCAAACTGGGCAAGCCACGGAGAGCAAGCCAGTAAGTAGCACCCTTCCATTGTCTCTGTTTCAGCTCTTGCCTCTAGGTTCCTGCTTGACTTCCTACCATGTCAATGATGATGGGTTATGATAGATCCTATAAGCCAAGTTAACTCCTTCCCAAGGAATTTGCTTTTGGTCAGAATGCTTTATCACAGCAGTAGCAACCAAACCAACACAAGAGTAAACAGACAAGTTTGATGTCAAGAATGAACAGCCTTTAGGTTCTAGGCTAATGGTTTTTTTTTCCTTATTTTTTATTGAGCAGGTTTTCAATTTTAAACAACATTGAATGATGCCCATGCAATAAAAGACAGTGAGGAAATATTTGCATGATTTTCAGTTGAATATATTCAAATTTAGACGTTAATGTGTTTCCCCCTTCTCCTTCTGCCAGTTTAACAGACTATAAAAACATATGCTTGGGAAACCTTGTTAGGTCTGGTAGTCTGCAAAATAATGAGATGATGTTTAAAGATACTCTAGGGTGTGAGGGATATGAATCTGAAATTGTTATTGTAGAAGTGGGGGCAAGGCTATAATTTCAGAGGTAGGAATGTTACTTGTTTTTATATTACTTATGGAGACATCTGGTATTTTTTGGTATATATTTAAGAACACATATGTGTTCTTGGGTAAAAAGGATCAAGATTAAATTCTGGAGATAAATAAAACATTACTAATTTGCATAAGAGTTACTAGCAGAATATTTACATGAAAATTCTAAAGAGTCAGAAGATAATGTGCTGAGAAAGAGGGACTGGGAAACCACATTTACACTTCATTTGAAGATAACAAAAGTAAATATCAAATACTTATTCAAATGTATATGGGTGGATATTTGAAAAAATTTATCAAAATTCAAACCAGATTTCTCTTTTTATTTTATGAGAAAAAGATGTTACATCATACATCATGTCTATAATGTAACATGGTTGCTGGGTCATAGACAATATCATTGAACACTGATGACAAAATTGTGTGGCCCAGGCCCCTTGTAGAACAAAAAATTATTTCTTATAATTTGTAATATTTTAAATACTAAATTAGTTGTAGAATCTTAAAATCTGGATCACTGTCTTTTTCTTTCCTGTACACACACAAACACATCGCATTTACATCTCCTGAAAACTTCTGGCTTCCCAAGACTAAATCTGTTTCCCTACAAAACAGACATGGCAGAATCAGGGACCTTACGGACGGTACGGCCTTGGAAGCTGCCCCTGCTCGGGCCTGTACTTTCGTCTTTGTATACTTACTGCATGACCCTCAGATGCCTCCTCCATTGTTTAGAGTGCACTTTGCCTCCAAAACTAGTACCACTTGCAACCACTGTTGCAAAAGAAACAAACTGGGATTGCAAATGAGCAAACCAGAAACAGATGCCTCCACTGCTCCACTCTTGAATTTTCCCCTGATCTTCTGGGGCATTTGAATCTTCTGTAGAACTTACTCACTACTTATCTTATTGGGTACAACTAGTATCCAACTCAGTTTTCAGAGAAATAAACCTTTGAATGCTGTGAGTAGGCTTGAGATGAGTTAAGACTCTCAGAAAGGAACTACCTAGGAGTGTGTGTACATAGTAGTCACTTTAAGTCAGCAGATAAGTGCAGAGGGGCAAACTTCATCTGTATTTGTGGAAACTGCCTTAGATAGTTTTTCATTACGGAAGAAAGTATTTGAGATAAACAACTTAGAAGGTGGAAATGACTATTTTGGATCACAGTTTCAGAGGTTTCAATATGGAGTGCTTATGTTTTCTGAGTTTGGATTGTCACATCAGGCTTGAAAGGAGGTCTGTACATTTCATGGTTGCTAAAAATCAATGAGAGTGTGAGATGCTCAAAGTCTCCATTATTGAGCACACCTTCAATGATGTAATTTCCTTCCGTCAGGCTCTACCTCTTATAGATTCTACAACCTTAAAATATTACCATAGCCTGGAAACCAAAGCTTAGGACTCAAACATCTATTTGAATTTATCCATGTTGACATAATGGAATTATGTATTATACTCTCCTCAAATATTTATGTTGTGAATTATTACGGGATATAACAACAATCAAATGGGCAATACTTTGTCAATGAATAATCAAATGATGAATAAATAATAATTAGTTATATTTGGCATGGATAAATAGATATTCAAACTGGGGATGTTTTCAGAGTGAAAGGGATAGCTACTCATAGTTGAGCGGTGCATGAGCCACGTCCATCCCAGGCAATCAAGAATGGTCAAACTAACCATTGTTCTCATATCCTCAGGCTCACTGTGTACCAGCCACGTAATAATGTCTGTCTTTTTATCTAATTTAATGACTGTGGTTAGTTACAAGAACTATAATTTCATTATAGAGAATGAATTCACTGTCAAATGTAATACACAGTTTTGCTGACTGATGGTTTGTGTGAATATATCAACTTTATAACAAATTAAGAACCAAAAAAGAAAATTAAGAGGAAAAAGAAGGAGAGCTTTTGAACATGCCTGGGTGGGATTAACCTGACTTCACTAACTGAGATGGAAAGACCCAAGTACTGTGGGTAGCATCATTCCTTTTTTTGGGATCCTGAACCCTATGTGGAGGAAAGGAATTGAGCAGAAGTGTACATTCATTGCTCTCTGCTTCTAGAATGTGGGTAGAATGTGACCAACAGCTGCAAGCTTCTACTCCTGGACTTTTCAACATGATGACCTGTAGGCTGAAACTGTGAACCTGAATAAACTCCTTTTATTAAAGGAGATTTTGTTGTTAGCATTTTTTTTATCTTAGCCATCTGATAGGTATAAGATGGTATCTCAGTGTTGTTTTGATTTGCATTTCCCTGATGGCTAAGACTGTTGAGTAAATTCTTAAATGTCTCAGATATTTGAGATTCTTCTGTTGAGAATTTTCTCTTTAGCTCTGTATCCTATTTTTTAAATTGGATTATTTGGTATTTTGATGTCTAGTTTCTTGAGTTCTGTATATATTCTGGATATCAGCTCTCTGTCAGATGTGGGGTTGGTGAAGATCTTTTCCCCTTCTATAGGCTGCTGTTTGTCTTGTTGACCGTGTTTGATTTCTAAGCAAATTTTATTAAGACACAAAGTGCACTTGCTTGTGCATATATGTTTGGTGCAGGTTGGTGTGTATATTGTTAAGTGCAAAGTACTGCATAGGTTTGGTGTCTATGTTGAATATGTATGTGTGGGTGCTCTGTGTATTCCTATATATGTTGTTTATAAGTTAGGAATGTGGTGAATATGCGTGTGTGGTTTGGTTTTTGTACATGTCCACATCTAAATGCAAATTTATCCATACCTAGGCTTTGTCCTATTTAGGTTTGGCATACTCTTCTCTCACATATGGCACATACTACCATAGGTATTGCTGTAAAGGACATAATAGACCAGGTATACAAAAATCTGCTGAATTCATTCTCTGGCCATTTAAAGGCTCTAAAGGAATGTGCATTGAGCTGTAGTGACTCAGAACACTACAGACCCATTTTCATACTCTGAAAACTGTAGAAACTACCTGTTTTGAACAGCCATGTGGATATGTTGATACAGAAAGTGCATATTGATAAGTCTTAGTAATAAGACTTTTAAATTAGACCAAGATTAACTGGATTTTCATAAAGCAAAGCAGAACAGGTTTTTCTCTCACCCTAAAAAATCTAATCTTGACAGTGTTTTCTCACATAATACTGTTGAATCTTTGGTAATAAAATTTGTGTTGCTGTTTCATCTTCAAATAATCTTGAATTACTCCAAATAAATGGGGTAAGGAAAGTAGCAATTTGTGATTAGACAAATGTTTTTAAGAGGTACTTTTCCCCCTGCATAAAATTTAGTTTTTGTGTTTAGTTAGTCTGTTGTTTATATTGATTCCCATTATTTAAAATTCCCCAAAATATAAGAAAAACATGAATCACCAGTGTGATGTGTTTAGTTCCTGAGCAAAAACAAAGTTTAGAGTACTGTCACACACCTTCCCCAAAACATTAGTATTTTATTTCAATTTTGCCCTTAAGGTCTCCCTCTATATTGTAATATTACTCAGTAGAAGACACTGAATGATTTGAAGATAGGTCACCAGATGTGACCTCTCATCTAGTGCATGTAGTACAAACTGAAGACATTTATCTTAATACGTAATTTTAACGAAGCAGAAAATAGTCACTACCAACTTACATTTTGTAAAAATTTGTATAATAGGTTGTATTTTTTTAAGTTCATGGATGTTTGTAACACCAAAGATCAGATATTCATATAGCATATTCCTCTATCTATCTTCATGAAAAGAATGACTGTATTTCCTAACAGCTAATAGATTTATTAAGGAATTATGATAAAATTAGAGAGCATCTGCATAATGTATTCCGATTTTCCCAGGATGACTTGCACGAGCAGCCGTTTTCCAAGCTTGTGCCGTTCAAAAAAAAACTCCTACTATAGATTTCTTGTTCACTTATAGAACCTGTCCTACATATTTCTGGTCTACCTTAGGCTTTTGAAATCATCTCTTTTTATTATTCCATTAAAGTTTTTAAAAATGGATTTTCCTTTACTCCTTTCTAATCATCCTGTCATTCTTTAGCCTTGAGATGTTAAAATGAATGAGTAAAAATGTTTAAAACGTAATTGTCTCAGCCAGACCATCCAGAGTCATGGATTTGCAAAATTATGTCAGTCTTTTAAAAATACATTTGAGGAGGCTTTTCTAGTCATTTGGATTTTTAATATTAATTTTCTCTTGCTCTGCTGCCTGGCTATGAAAATGAAGAAGTATATAGATGTGGGTTTCTCTTAGTGGTGTTTAAATACTAGGTTTTTTTATATTGATTATGATGTTCGACAAAGCAGTTGCTACATTTCTGTTTACTTCAACCCTAACAGAAAATAGATTAAATTTCCTACTCCCTAATAGTAAGAAAAAATGGTTTAATGCATTCTGTCCCAATTGACTGAAAGTATACTTTCTCCTTAGATCAGACAAATAAGAGGCGTCTGTTGAAGTTTGATCCCCACCTACTCTGTAAATAGAAGAATATTCTGGAGAAAGGAGGATTGCAAGCACAAAGAATAAGACTGTGACATCCAGAGAGAGGGCTGAAGTTCATCCCTCCACTTGTAAGTGATAAATGCTCTGTGTTTTCCATCTGTCACGACAGTTTTCTATTCAGGTTTTAGTGGAAAATAATATGTTGACAATATTGTTTGTACTGTGTCCACAAATATGCAGTTGTTTGTTTAGTAGTCATTGCATTCTGATTCATGTTAATATTTACTAACTCAACTGACTAAGATGATAATTTAGAATAATAATGTTCAATGCAAAATGGATTAGTTCTCATTGCACCTTCTGATGGAGAACTATTAATAACTTGAGAGTGTTTTGATGCAAAGGATATTATTTAATTTAATATTAGCAGTAGTGCCAAGTATAGTCTTTTTGCTGCAAACTCTGTTTTTCCACCTTTGGTGTACCTTTTCATACCCGAGAATATGACCATTGTAATATGTCTATTTAAACCTACCACATGGTAATACTGACATTCCACCTTTTACTTTATCTCCCCTACTGAGACTGTGGGACTGACATGCATCCTTAGCTTACTATGAACTTGTATCAATTTTGTCAGCTAAATATAATGGAAAGAATATTTTGTATCTTTTAGGATTTTTTTTAAATTTTCTTTTCCTTTTACTGAAAATAGCTTCCCCCCCCTCATATAATATATCCTGATTACAGTTTCCCTTCTCTCACCTCCTCCTAGTTCTTCCCCATCTCACCTACCATCTGGATCCTCCCATCAGAAAACAAATAGGCTTCTAAAGGATAATATTAAATGAACCAAAATATAATAAGATGAAACAAAAACTGTTGCATCAGTAAAGGACAAAACAAAGTGGAGGAAAATAGACAAAGAAAAGGCACATGAAACAGATAATGACTCAGAGACCTACTTGATCACACTCTCAGGAATCACATATACAACACTAAACTAGAAGCCTTAATATATATACGAAGGACCTGTATGGTAAAAAGAGAGAAACACACACATGGACAATATACATGCATATATACATGCTAAAGAGAAAATAAGAGAAAATTGATAAATAAATAATTTTTAAAAAACCCTGACATGTTATTATGAGACAAAGAAATTTCAAAGATGTCACTGATTTCATTTTCTGTTGACCATCTAGTTAGTGCTGGGAATGCAGCCTGCACTTACGAGTAATTTGATTCCCCTGTGAGATTCCCTTTAGAGAAATGCAAATTTTCACTTGCATGTGGTTAGCACTTTCCTGGAGAGATCTATCTGTTGCCACTAGTTCTTTATCTATACCTATCCTCTGTGATTCCCTGGATTGTAGCTTGGTTTTCATTGGCTTAATAGCTAATAGCCACTTAAAATGAATACATGTCATATTTATCTTTCTGGCTTTAGGTTAACTTAGGCAGGATGATTTTTTTCCTAGTTTCATTCATCTGCCTGTGAATTTCATAAATTCATTCTTTTTCACAGCCGAATAATATTCCATTGTGTAAAGTTACCCCATTTTTTTTTAATCCATTCATCCATTCAGGGGCATCTAGTTTGCTTCAGGTTTCTGGTTATTATGAAGAAAGCAGCAATGCACATATTTGAGCATATATCTCTGTGGTAGGATGAAGTATCCATAGGGTGTATTCCAAGATTGGTAAGCTGGATCTGAGGTTTACAGATACCCATCTTCCTGAGGAACTGCCACACTCATTTGCATAATGCCTATATAAGTGTCCACTCCCCCCAGCAATCGATGAGTATTTCCCTTACTACACATCCTTGCCAGCATGAGCTGTCACTTGTGTTATTATTAGACATTCTGGCAGGTGTTCGGTGAAATCTCAGAATAGTTCCGATTTTCATTTCCCTGACTAAGGAAATTGTACATTTCTTTATGAGGTTTTGCCCATTTTACTTACCTCTTTTGAGGATTTTCACTTTAGATCAGTACCCCATTATGAATTGGGTTGTTTTCTTGATATTTAGCATTTCATTTGTAAATTAGTCTTCTATTGGACTTTTAGTTACTAAACATCTTTTCCTGTTATGTAGGCTGCTGCTTTGAATGATGGGATTATTGGACATGCAGAAGCTTCTCAGTTTCATGAGGTCCCATTTTGTTAATTGTTTATCTTAGTGCCTGTGCTAATGGTTCTATGCAGAAAGCCATAGAAGTTGTTCTTCTAAAGTCCGTTCTATCAGATCCAGCGTATCTGCTTTTATTTTGAGATATTTAATCCATTTGAAGTTCAGATTTGCACAGGGTGATAAGTATGGATCTATGTGGATTTTTCTACATGCAGCCATCCAGTTTGACCAGCACCCTTGGTTGAATTTTTATCCTTTTCCAGGGTGTATTTATGGCTTACTTATAAAAAATTGGGTGTTCATAAGCATGTGGATTCATGTGTGTCTTCAGTTTGATCCATTGACCGCCACGTCAGTTTTTGTGCCAGTAGAATTCTGTTTTGATTACTCTAGCTCTACAGTTCAATTTGAGGTCAGGCATGGTTATACCTCCTGCAGTTCTTTTTATCATCCACGACTGTTTTAGCTACCCTGGTACTTTTGTATTTTAACACACTGTAAATTGTCCTTTTTTGATCTGTGAAAAATTGTGTTGGAATTTTGATAGGGATTCCATTGAATCTGTATATTGTTTTGGTAGAATGGCCATTTTTATTATATTAATTCTACAGGACCATAAACATGAAATATCTTGCCATCTTCTGGCAGCATCTTCAATTTCTTTCTTCAGTGTCTCAAAGTTTTCATCATACAAATCTTTCACTTGCTTGATTAGAGTTAACACACAATAGTTTACATAGTTTGAGGCTATTGTGAAAGTTATTGTTTCCCTGATTTTTTTCTCAGCCCAAGTGTTATTTTTACATAAGAGGGCTACTGATTTTTGTGAATTCATTTTGTATCCAGCTACTTTGCTGAACGTGTTTATCAGCTGTAGGAGTTTCCCACTGAAAACTTTGGGTTGTATATACTATCATATTTTCTGTTGATAAGACACTTTGAGTTCTCTCTTTCCAATTTATATCCCCTTGATCTCCTTCAGTTGCCTTATTGTTGTAGGTAAGACTTCAAGTACTGTATTGAATAGGTATACCAAGAGTGGACAGCCTTGTATAGTTCCTGATTTTAGTGGAATTGCTTTGAGTTTCTCTCCATTTAAGTTGATGTTACCTGTGGGCTTGCTGTAAACTGCCTTTAATATGTTTATATATGTCCCTTGTATCCTAATCTCACCAGTAATTTTATCATGAAGGGGTATTGGATTTTGAGATGACCATGTAGGTGTTTCTCTTTCAGTTTGTTTATATGATGGATTACATTTATTGATTTCTGTATGTTGAACCATCCCTACATCTCTGAGAAGAAGCCTATTTGATCATATAGAGTAATTTTCCTGGTGCATTCTTGTATCTGTTTTGCAAGTATTTTATTGAAAAATTTTGCATCTGTTTTCATAGGGTAATTGGTCTGTAATTCTCATCGTTTGTTGTATCTTCGTGGGGCTTGGGAATCAGGGTAACTATAGTCTCATAAAATGATTATACAATGTTTCTTGTGTATCTATTTTGTGGAATAAATTGAGGAGCACTGGCATTCACTCTTCTTTGAAAGTCTGGAGGAATGTTGAGCTAAAACATTCTGGCACTGGGATTTTTGGACTGGTACACTTTTAATTACTGTTTACATTTCACTAGGGATTATAGGTCTGTTTAAATTACTTATCTGATATTGATTTAACTTTGATAAGTGGTCTGTATCAAGAAAATTATCTGTTTCTTTTACATTTTGCAATCTGATGCAGTACAGGTTTTTAAACTATGTCTTTTGATTCTCTGGAATTAATTGGTGTCTGCTGATATGTCCCCCTTTTCTAATTTTGTTAATTAGAATATTTTCTGTCCACTTTTCAGTTAATTTGGATAATTGTTTTTCAATATGTTGATATTTCTTAAAGAATCATCATTTTGTTTCATTAATTCTTTGTAGTGTTTTTTTTATTGCTTTCAGTTCTGAGTTAGATTATTTCATCTTTTGGGTGTGATTCATTCTTTTTTTTAATAGAACTTTCAGGTGTGCTGCTAAGTTACTAGTGTGAAAGTGCTCAATTTTTTAAATGTAGGCACTTGTTGCTATGAACTTACCTCTTAAAACTGCCTTCATTATGTCCCATAAATTTGCCTGTATTTTGTGTTCACTTCCATTTAATTCTAGAAGTCTTAATTTCTTCCTTAATTTCTGTCCTGAGCCATTTTTCATTCAATAGTGAATTGTTTATTACCTTGAAGTTGTATGCTTTCTGTTGTTTCTGTTGTTGTTTGTATCGAGCTTTAATCTGTGGTGGTCAGATAGGATGTAATATGGTATTTCAGTTTTCTTATATTTTTGAGGCTTGCTTATGTCTGAGTATGTGGTCAGTTTTGGTCAAGTTCCCTGAGGTGCAGAGAAGGTATATTCTTTTGTGGTTGGGTGAAGTGTTCTATAAATATCTGTTAGTTCCATTTGGTTTATAATGTCAGTTAGCACCATCATGTGTCTGTTTAGCTTTTGTCCAGATGAGCTGTCTACTGTTGAGAGTGTGTACTGATTGTTGTGGGAGGATCTCTGTGTGATTTAAGCTTCGGCAGTGATTCTTTTGCAAACTTTCTTGTCCTTGTGTTTGTGGCATAGATGATAAAAATTGAAATGTCATCTTGGTGGATTTTTCCTTTGATGAGAATGTTTTGTCCTTCACTATCTCTTCTGATTAGATTTTGTTTGAAGTCTATTTTGTCAGATGTTAAAATGGCTATACCAGCTTTTTTATTGGGTTCATTTGCTTGGAATATCATTACCATCTTTTACCTGGTGGTAGTAACTATCCTTGATGTTAAAGTGTTTCTTGGATGAAGCAGAAGGATAATCCTGAAGGAGGTGCATTAGTGATTATATATAAACATGAAAATTTAGTTGCTTTTCAGAAATTGGTAGATAGATGTTTTAAGCCAATTCTTATTTTAGGACTATTAGTATTAAGAACGATACTCTCACTTTTAAAATCACCTACAGTGTCTCTTTTATGTTTTTTTCTTTGTTTTATTTTATTTTTTGAGACAGGGTTTCTCTGTGTAGCCTCGAATGCCCTAGAGCTTCCTCTGTAGCTCAGGCTGGCCTGAGAGAGATCCTCCTTCCTCTGCCTTCTGAGTGCTAGGATTAAAGACATGTGCCACCTCTGTATGGCAAGAATGTCCATGATATCATGATATCTAGTTTTATCCTATTTATTTATTTATTTTTGGTTTTTTGAGATAGGGTTTCTTTGTGTAGTTTTGCCTGTCCTGGATCTTGCTCTGTAGACCAGGCTGGCATCTAACTCACACAGATACAACTGCCTGTGCCACCTGAGTGCTGGGACTAAAGGTGTGCACTATCGCCACCTGGCGATAGTGTGTGTGTGTGTGTGTGTGTGTGTGTGTGTGTGTGTGTGTGTGTGGTTTTTAGTTTTATTCTTAAAAGTATTGCCAAGAAAATTCAAAACAGTATTTGTCAGAAACTGACCGTATGGGAAGAAATTGTTTTGTTATTGGACCTAGATATATATATATATTTTAAACACTGAATTACAATGCCACCTCACAAAAAAGCCCTATAATATCCTGTCCACTTACATGAAACATTTGTACTTCCTTTAAAATTTTAGTTTGAATTATTGAAAAGCATGACAAGAATTAAACAGTTATTTGGATTTGGTGATTCAGTAGAATACACTCATTCATTGGTGTGAGGTTGTTGGTAGACTGGAAGACGTCATTCACAAGGCTTTGCTGGTACTTGATTCATATGCAGTGATAATGAGCAAACTAAAACAACAATAATACGCTGTACTCTGAGAATTTAATGTTGATTGAGACAAATCTAGCCACAAATAATTATACTGCATGGTTTTTATGTAAAATTTCATTTTATCTTTTATGAATGCAAAATGTGATTGCAACAGGATTAGCATAGTTTAATTTTAGATAGGCATTGTGAATACTAATTGAAAATATGTTACATTTGTTTATGCTGTGGAACATTTGTTTGATGATGCAAAGATACGTTACATTCTTTTATGTTGCATTTGTTTAACCCTGTGAAGCTATGTTACTTTGCCTGTCTAAAACACCTGATTGGTCTAATAAAGAGCTGAACAGTTAATAGCTAGGCAGGAAAAGGATACGTAGGGCTGCATCAGAGAGAATAAATAGGAGGACAAATCTGGAAAGAGAAGATAGAGGAGCGAGAAAGAAGGTTTCCAGGGACCAGCCATCCAGATACACAGCAAGCAATGGAGTTAGAAGTAAAAAAAGTATATAGAATAGAGAAAGATAAAGCTCAAAGGCAAAAGACAGATGGGATAATTTAAGAACAACTGTCTATAAATAAGCCAAGCTAAGGCTGGGCATTCATAAGAAAGAATAAGACTCCATGTGTTTATTTGGGAGCTGGGTGGCGGCCCCTCAAGAGCAAGGAGCCAAGGATTAAAAAGAAAAAATATAACTGACAACAGATAAGTAGATTCCAGGAATTTCTAGTACAGTGGTAACATTCATTTAATGTACTGGGGTGGTACTTGCACAGATCCTTGCTGTGTGAATAACAATTGGTGTGATGCTTTTTGCTCTTCTGATGAACAAAAGTAAGAACGTCTGCTCTCTCCATTACTGTTGAACATTCTATTAGAAATCCAAAGACAAGAAAAGAGGGAAAAGAAATCACAGACATTCAAATTTGGAAGGATGGTAAACAAATAGTGCACAACAGTGTCTGGTCACAGAAGACAGGATTACTTAAACAGTGAGATGCGGAGGATCATCCCCACCAGCAAAGGCACTGAAACTGACAATTTCTGCTTTTTAAGCAAAAAAAAAAAAATTATGGTTGTATGGTGTATGTGGTAAATAGGTGTGTGTACATTTTTGAGTGTGAACACGGGCACATGAGCCACAGCACACTCATGGAGGTAAGTGGATACCTTTAGGTTTTGGTCCACACCTTGTACATTGTTTGAGACAGGATGTCTGTGTACAGATGTGGAAGTCTGGCCACCTGGCCTGCAAGCCTCCGAGGATTCTTTAGTCTCTGTCTCCCATCTCACCATAGGTGCTCTGGGAGAGCAAACACTTGTTCCCACATGCTGCTTTCTGTGGGCTGTGAGGATTCAAATTTCTGTCCTCACTATTGGGCATCATGTGCTTTGCCCACTGAGCCTTATCTCCAGCCCCACAATTGCTTTTGTGAAAGGTGGGAAACTGATTCTTCAGTTTACATGGAAAGGCAAAATAGCATATTCAGCATAGTCCTGAAGAAGAATGACTCCATAATTCAAATGCAAGACAATCTAAATCTGTAGTAATCAGTAAAACACAGTATTGTTTAAAGAATGGGCACATATACCATTGAAATAGAACAGACAAGTCTAGAATAGACTCAAACTATATAATCCTCTTATCTTTGACAAGGGAGTAAAGGCAATCCAATGGAGGATAGCCTTTTCAATAAACGGTGCTCAATAGCTATGTAACAACATTTCTAAATCAGATCTAGACACGGCATTTTACCTTTCACAAAATGAGCCAGAAATGGAAAAAAAAACTAGAAAAAAAAGAGAAGTTATAAATATCCTTAGGTTTGGTGAGGATGTTTTAGATAGGGCAGGAAAGCTTGGTTTATGAGAGAAAGAAGTAAGCTGTGAGGATCACTACTAAGAGAATGAAGACAGACTACAGACTGAGAGAATGTATTTATGAAGGATTTCTGATAAAGAACTTGTAATTTTAACAAAGAACCTTTAAAACTCAATAATTACCTTAATAGGCAAATCTTGGGAAGGAGTTCACACTGTAATCTCAGTACTGGGATGGCAGAGACAGGCAAATAGATATTTGGTAGGGTGAATAGGCTGTAAGTCTAGTCAGATCTATGATATCAAGCAAATGAAAGGCCTTTACTCATAAAACAACTTGTGGGCATGGGGAATAATACCCAAGGTTGAGCTCTAGTCTCCACATGACATGCCCACATGCATGGCTGCACACACACACACACACACACACACACACACACACACACACTGTAGCTGGAGTTTTCTCTCCCGGGTCCCGCCAAGCCCCGGCAGTCCAACAGCCCACTTATAAAATAAACACACAGACACTCATTATTTAACTGTTTGGCCACAAGCTCAGGCCTATCATTGTCTAGCTCTTACTCTTATATTCAGCCCACTTTTATAATCTATACTTTGCCATGTGGCTCGTGGCTTACTGGCATTTTCACATGTTGCTTGTCATGGTGACGGCTGGCAGTGTCTCCCCTACTCAGCCTTCCACTTCCCAGAATTCTCCTCTCTCCTTGTCCCGCCTATACTTCCTGCCTGGCCACTGGCCAATCAGTTTTTATTTATACAGAATGACACACACACACACACACACACACACACACACACACACACACACACACACACTCATGCATGTTCCACCCAAAGGGCAAGATCTCTTAATATATCCTAAATAAGATAAACATAAATAAATGATTATATACAAGATGATCATTATTGTGTATCATTAGCAAATTGCAATGAAAGCAATGAAATATCAATGTAGACCCATCAGAATGGGTAAATCCACAGTCAATCCTAATAACAAGTGAAGATGAGGATTTGGAACACTGGGGGCTCTGAATCATTCCTGTTGGAATGTAGACTGATACATCTCATTTGGATGAGAGGTAGTGTTTTTTTAAATAAATATGTATTTATATTTTATGTATGAGTGCTCTGCATGTATACCTTTGTGCCAGAAGATGGCATCAGATCCTATTAAAGATGGTCATGAGCCACCATGTGGTTGGTGGAAATTGAACTCAGAACCTCTAGAAGAGCAGCCAGTGCTTTTAACCACTGAGCCATCTCTTAATCCCTGGTAGCATTTTCTTAACAAAGTTAATCATAGGCTTAATTTGTGATCCAGCAATTGTATGTCATAGTATTTACCCAAATGAGCTGAAACTTTAAGTAACACAAGAATATTCATAATATGTTTATTTTATGAATAGAAAGCATTGAATCCAGGGCCTTATGTATGCTAAGCCTACTCCCTACTGCTGAGCTAGCCCTGATTATAGCAAGTTGAACAATGTTCACTTGGTTAAACAACTCAAATTCCCTTCAGTCAGGGAATGGTGGATAAACAAGCTGTGATATGTACAGACAATGTTTATCCAGTTATTATTCAATAATAAAAGATATGATCTACCAAGTCACAAAAGACCTAAAAATGCCCTAGGTGCATATAGTTGAGTAGAAGAATTATGTGAAAAGGCTGCATACAATGTCATTCTCTATATATGACTTTCACAAGAGAGAGAAGTACAGACTGACTAAAAGAAAGAATAAACAAGATCAGTGGTTTTCAGGAGGTAAAGAAGAGAGATGATATGGAGAACACAGTTATTTAAGGGCAGTGAGTTTATTCTGTATGATAATGTAATGATGGGTATTTGACATAGTATATTTATCAAAGCCTGATGAAACATTAAAATTAAAGAATTAATTTTAGGTAAATTCTTGTGTTTTATCGAACTATAGCATGATATGTACATTGATCGACAAAAAGTCCTTAGAAACATACTCCTATTAGAAGATTCTGTGTATCTTGAGGTGGAGGGGTTGTGGGAAAACCAGCTTTCTGCCTGGTTTTCCTGTAATCTAATATGCTCTAAAACACTAAGGACATTAATCAAAAACTTGTGCTGTACAGCCCACTTTAGAAACTTTCTGCATCTCTGATGTAATCCCTGGTAAAACAGAGTTTAACAGGCAATCTTCCTGATTTTTGTTAAGCAGAATCCTAAGAAAAGCTAAGATAATTTCAAATTTAATCCATTGACAATGAATATTCAAATTTTGAAAGATGAATTTATTAACTTAGTATTTTGTGATATTACAGAACATCTTGTTTTATGTGGAAAAAGCACACCTAGAAGCCATCTACACTTGTATACATTTGCTAACCTTTATAAAAATTTACATGCCTAGAATAGACTTGTTTTGAATTTAAAATAAAACATTAATCCAAAATTTAAAATAGACTTTAATAACATTAAATATAGTAGCATTTATTATGTAGTATTGCATTCCTCATCTTTTTTTAACGTGTTTACTGTTTCTTTCAGAATTTTAGGTTTTTGAGACAAAGTCCTCTTATGTAGCCCAAGTTGGCCACAAACTCATGATCTGGGCCATAGGCATGTAGCACACCTGACCGCCTTTCCTTAGTTTTTAACATATCTTATAGTGTGACTTCATCCTCAGAAAAACTTAGTGTTTGCATTTAAGTGGTTCTTGAATTTGGAATTACGTTGGCATGTTGGAAAAAAGAAAATATAACATACCTTTTTTATTCTTTGAATATAAAATTTGAAATATCATAATTCTCATTTTTTAAAGGGATCTGATATGGATTTTTAGTTTCTTTTTTATTTTCTTTCTTTATCCAAATCCTACAGTTTTTATTTTATTCTTTTATTTGCATTAGTTTCAGTTGGTTATATTTTCCCGAAGGGAGAATATAATATTATTTAGTTGGCATTAAGAGAAATCAGGATTTATTATTCATAAAAATTAAATTTAAATATACCCCCCCCTTCTCTTCAGACTCTGAATAGCTAGGCTCAACACAAATGTCTAGGGAGAATGCATCTGTTGCTATTGCATTTTTTTTGTTTCTCTGAAAACTTGGCATTTATAAAATATCTAAGATTTTGATTTGTCTTGGCCAAAGCTCAGATTACCAGGGAATTGCATTTTGAACATATTCAACTAAGAATTATCTTTGTAGCAACTTTTGCTTTGCCATATTGATTTTTTGGGACTAAAATCAGATTTTTTTTTTTTAAAGAAAAAAAAAAAAAACTAGCTGTGTTTCTTCCTGGTGCCAAGGTACATTTTTTTTTTTAATGTGAAGAAAGCATAAAGCAATGCTGATAGGCTCCTCAAAACTTAGCTCCCTGTGGAGGAGCAAACTCCATTTGGAGTTGACTGACCCGGGCTCAAGTGTTGGCTGTGTCGCTCATAATTCATATTAATTGTGGGTAAGTCTGCATGTGAAAAATTCCTTGTAGGATTATGTAAATGTTAAATGATCAAATATAAAACATATCTGCATAGCACAGCCATTCATTTTATGTAACTGCCTCTTTCTTCCTGTCATTCATTTAAGTATGTGTTTATGCATAAATGTATATGTCTAGAGTATGTATACACTTATAATATACATACATTCATTTTGTGTGTTTTTCTCAAAAATATATACACTGTTATATATAATGTTTTATAGAGTGATTTATAGTACTTTTAAAGCTCTGAAGCAGAGACTTCTTCTGGAAATGATACAATTCCGGAATTTGAAAAATGTGAATTCTATCACCACATGGAAATATTTAAATACTTATTTCTTGGTGCCCTAGTTTTTATATAACTTTATATTAACCTGTGTGTAGTGATTGTTTCTACATCCTTAAATATATCTGATAGATATTTGTATTTATTTTTCAAATTCCTAGCTGAATAGAGTAGTTTCTTTTTTTTTTCCCCAAGTGTGCAATTCAGGAAATAGTGGATTACTACATCTTGATTAGACTTCAAATTCATGTGCCTTGAAAAGATGTACAGGAATATGAGAAACAAAGGAATGTTTCCATTAAAAGTCCAGAAAGATAGGTGGTGTCACTTTTAACAAGACAGACATGCAAGTTAGGAGTTGAATCTTTCTGAAAACAAGCCTAGTGTCCTTTGGATTTAGTGTTCATTCAGGAAGGTTTCAGCTTCTTGTAGAGTTCATGTACACCTGTCTTCATAGCTGGGTCAGATCTTTGTTTGATTGAAATTCCATAAATTGAGATATAATACGCCACATATTCCCTTACTATGATCTAGATTTTTGAGCCAAATGATGGTTAATATCTTTATAAAAATTATTTTCATTTATTTCCCAAAACAAATTTATTTATTTAAAAATAAAAGTAAATAAATAAATTTAATAAATAAATTATATAAGTAAATAAATAAATTTAATTATTTTTCATCCCAGCCACAGTTTCCCCTCCCTTCTCTCCTCCCAGTCCCTTCCCTCTATCCTCACGCTGTTCCAGCCCCCCAATCCACTCCTCCTCCTTTTCTGTTTAGAAAGGTGCAATTCTCCTGTGAGGGTCAATACAGCGTGGTATGTTTCTGTTTAAGACAGGACAGTTGATATCTTTAGGCAGTAGCCTGTGTACTTGCCTGCCTTCCCTGAATTTGTGTCTTGCGATTGCCAAACACTGATAACACCTTACATGAAATCTGCACTTAGACAACAGTGGCCATTGTTAACAGAAACCAGAATGTTTAAATGAAAGAATGGATAGTTCGGGATTTAGCTCAGTGGTAGAGTGCTTGCCTAGCAAGCACAAGGCCCTGGGCTTGATCCTCAGCTCAAAAAAAAAAAAAATTATTAATGATTTGTGGTGGTGGTGCATGCCTTTAATCCCAGCACTCAGGAGGCAGAGGCAGGCGGATCTTTGTGAGTTTGAAGCCAGCCTGGTCTCCAAAGTGAGTTCCAGGAAAGGAGCAAAGCTACACAGAGAAACCCTGTTTTGAAAAACCAAAACCAACCAAACAAAAAAACAAACAAAAAAGAATGGAATCCACTGGCCTGAACCTAAGTTTATACTCATCAAAAAAGACTAAACTCTTAGTTTCGGGTGATCATTCCTCTCTTTACAGATAGCTAAAACCACACATTTTCAGCATATCTCCAGAATTTAATGACAAGATTTTATCATCAAAACTTCTTGAGGAACACAGAATGCATGTTAAGCCCCATCCCTTTTTGAGGGGTGGGTAAGGTACCCTCTGAGTCTGTGTGCTGGTCACTGATGCAGTGCTCTCTCAAGCTAAGGGATAGAGTATTTCTGGAACCTGGAGCTCTTTTTTTGTGGATGTTCACAGTGTAAATCTGTAAAGCTGACATTTGTGTCTGTACACCTATTACTCACATACTTCACTTTCATTATTGCTTTTGGTAATACATAAAGAGGGAAGAAACTGGTCTTTGGCCAGATCTTATAGACTGATTTGAAAATGTATGTTTTCCACATATGTGACCTAGTGATCATTTCCACTTAACTTACTTAAATCTTCAATGATTTATTGTTGTGTAACTTAGCCTCCAAATTTATGTTTGTTATATAAGGAAAATGAGATTTTTCCATATCCGAGTTATATATGAGAATTTTTCCAAAGGCATTAAATGTACTATGATCTAAAATCTCTATTTAAACCCAAACCCACTCTGTCAGGTAGCTTAAGCTATTAAAAAAGCGTTGCCAGAATGGAGTCAGGAATTCTGCTGCTTTAGTAAAATGGCAGTTGCAGGTTCTTCTTCAAGATCCACGACTTCATTAGTCCTGGGGAGTTGCCTAGGTTTCCAATACCAGGCATAGTTGTCCTCTTGTGTGGGTTTTAGGTTTAACAGGAGAGGTGTTAGTTACTGACAAGTTGTGAGTGAATTACTACATACTTAGAGTTATTGTGCCATGTTGGTCCTTGTTGTGGCTCACAGGTATTGCAGCTGGGTAGGACTGTTGGTTGCTTCCTCCATTGGAAGCTTGCATGGCACCTTCTGTTACCATGAGAACTAGGCATCAGGGTCGAGGCTTTCAGGTAGGTTTATCTGACCTAGGTAAACTAGTTCTGAATGCTTTTCCCTGAGAATAACTTCAAAATATCTTCATTCCAGAATCCAAAGTTACAGTTTTCTTTCAGATTTCCTTTTTGAAATGGTCTACAGATTGATAAAATAACATAGTAAGCATTCAGATACCCAGATCTGACATTTGTTAACATTTTGTTTTATTTCTTTGGATCACATTAAAAAATAAAAAACCACAATGCCACAAATTCATGCAGAACCATGTAACTGTGTCACCATTGCCTGCTGCCTTTCTTCCTCTAGAATTATTTATTTACTTACAGAAGATAGCATTCTATTGAAAGTCCTCCTAAAATGTTTAAAGTATGCATGTTGACACATACAAGTTTGAAGCTTTTAAAGCAAGCATTCCACTTGTTAAACTCTACTCACATGTAGTAGACGACACAAAGTGTATTGACAAATTTTCGTGAAATGATCTTGCATGAACTGTATTCAACTCATGAACTCACAGAACTTTAACCTGCTAGGAAAGTCTCCCCTCCATCCACCACTTTGTGGCCCATTACTAACTTTCACTCTTATTTATGCAAGGCAATTGGTTTCTGACCTAAAATACTATAGATCATTTTGAGCTTTCTTATAGAATTTCATCACTTGATTTAGCTTCCTTTTTTTGGCCTGAATTTCTCTTTTCAAGATTAGTTTTCATGTTTCCTCCTTGGTGTCATGTGTAGTAAGTAAACTGTATGCCATCTGGTGTCACTCTAGTGGTGTGAATATACCACCATTTATTTAGATTCCTTCTATTTTGGGTAATTTGTCTTGTTCTCCTGCCTCTTGCTGTTTAGGAATAATAATGCTGGGAAAATTAACATGCATGCATTTTATGCAATATGCATATGCCTAGTAGAATTTTTGCATTATCGGTAGTTGGTCATGAATGCTATACTGGTTAGTCTTTGTCAACCTGAAACCAATGAGAATGTTGGAAAGAGGAATCAGGAATTAAGGAATTTCCTCCATCATATTGATCCATTGTTATGTATATGGGTCATTTTTTAATTTTTAATTGGTATTGGAAGGCCCAGACTGCTCTGGGAAGTGCCATCCACAGGCAGGTGAGCCTGGATGTTACACAGAATGTAGCTGAGCAAGCCAGGAAAGGAAAACTTGCAATCATCATTCTTCCAAGTCCTCTGCTTCAGTTCCTTTCTCCAAATTCCTGCCTTGAGGTCCTACCCTGGCTTTCCTGGAAGCTAATAAACTCTTCCCTCTCCAGGTTGGTTTTGGTCAGTATTTTACCACAGCATCAAAAAACAAAACAAAACAAAACAAAACAAAACAAAACAAAAAACAAAACAAAAACAAAAAACACAAAGTAGGACCTATCAACCTAAAGTTTATCTGTGTCATGATGTCCTCATGAGTAGATACTTCACGCTGTCATCTAAAACAAACACCACACACACTTCATCCTCCCAGAACCAGCATGAGAGGGTTCATGCTGCTCCACCCCATGCCCACGCTTAGTCCTTTTTAATTTTTCCAGATTGGTAAGTTAAGTTTTGATAATTTTTAACTGATCTAATAATACTACCCTGAAAATTACTATGCATGTATTTTGCAAACTACTTATATCTGTGTGCTTGAGGAAAATTCTTGCATTTTGGGAATAAAGGATGGTTATTTTAAATATTTTTTCTGCACTAAGTGGACAATTTTCTGTTTGCCCTCTTTCAGATAAATATTGCAACAAATATCTATAACATCTATGTCTACACTTACTTATATATCATCTATCTATATCTATATATCCATATCATCCTTATTTATACCTACTATTTTTGAATATTTTAATGGCTTTTCTTAAGGATTGTATATGAAGCAAGGGTGTGTACTTTAGAATATCATGTTTATATTTTTCCTTTTTAATATTTTTATCTTTAATTTTTTAATCAATAGGAAAAATGTTATCTAATTTGTACTACATTCTGTTTGGTTATATTTATATACCATGGACCTGTTAAATGCAGACCTTGAACTTATGTATGTATTACTGAATATGCTCATTTATTTTGTTTTATTTTATTTTTGAAACAAAGGCACTTAAAACCATTTCTTGCAGAAGGCATGGTGTTGTATACCTGTAATCTCAGCACTCAGGATTTGAAGTAAGAGGATCACTGAGGGTTTAAGGCCAGCCTGGGATACAGAGCAAGACATCTACTGTCTTCTTCATTGTTAAGCATACAATTTATAATTATAAATTATGGCACCTGAAAGAACTCACCATGTATACAATAAATGACTCAATTATTTTTCCAAAGTGATGTTTTATATTCCTTGCCTAGATCTCAGATCCTCCTCCAAATCTATAGCATTCTTGTAAGATATATTGATATCTTCTCTCTAAAGCAATGAACTGCTTTATTACAGGGCATACAAGTTGGGTATATCATATGATGTTGCCTCTATATTGTGCAAAGTTTGGTAGGATGGTGCTTCCTGGTATTTAGTTGGAGAGTGACACCGATGACAGCCCTGGCTATACACATCAAATAAATTTGTCTACCAACTTGCATTGTTATTAATATGTTGCCATGGAATGGTCATTCTAGTGTCCATTATGTCAGCTCATCATTCTTGGAAAATTCTTTACTCGGGTCTTCCATTTCTCCATAAACATAGCCATTGCATACTTTTTAAATCTCTTTTTCTTTTTTTAACTTTTCAATGGCATGACTTACAAAGGGAATTTGGACAATTTAAACCAGATTTACATATTCTCTACTGTTCTTATTGAAGATCTGATTCTAAGAAAAAACAATGAAATAACTCAAAAATTGGTTTAGTTGATTATATTTTGTATGAAAATAGAATGTCTTTTTTAAAATTAATAGCTAAGGATAGCACCAGGATGTGTGACTTTTATATTAGTTAGAACAGAGAAAGTCAGTGTTGCTACCATGACCAAAGGAAGACCTTTGCTCTACATTTTTCAATCTGACACGGTTAGTGAGATGGGTCAGCATTTGTTTCAAAGAAAGTAATCTAATTAGTTTATTTGTTGCCATTTTTAAATATAATTTCCACTTTCTCCCATTGCTATTTTTTCTAAAGTTACTTAATTAGTCTTGCGCTAGTCAACTCCTCCTGTCTCTGTTCATTTGAGAAGCATATATTGCTATACAGACTATATTTTGGTCATCGTCATTCTCTTATTCTATTATATATATATTGAATTAACAAATCAGTTAATTTTTAACTCTAAATTCCACTTTGATTTTCTACAATAAATATATTAGTACATTATTCTCCTTTTCTTTTCTTTTCTCCCCTTCCCCTTTCTTTTCTTTCTTCCCTTTCTTTTCTCCATCTCTTCCTCCATGTCTCTGTGTCAAACACATTTTGCCCAAGAGTTAGTGTTAAAGTCATTATCCAGTCCAGATAGGCATTGCCCACAATTTTGATCTTCTTACCTCAGCCTCTGAAGTAAGTACCCTATTCTGAGCATCATACAGCTAATTTTTAACTGAGGTCTCCGTTAGTGGCAGCTTTCTACTTTTCAGACCCTTTATACTTAACTAGTCATTAACACAAACAATTTTGGCTTTCTTTTTCAGATAAATATATTTTTGTGACCTTTGTACCTTTTGATAATATTTTCTTATAATTTATGTAATCTCTGATTGAATTTGAACTATGATGTTTTATGTAAATACTTATCTAAAAACAGTATCTTACTTTCCATTAGATTAAACAAATTAGCTTCACAAGGAGTCATCTTATTTCCAAGCTCCTATAATTGTGAACTTGTGCATGTCCAGTTTGACACCATGACCCCAATGCTTGAGTGACATTGACACAGTATAAATTTAATAAAATATTCTTGGATTGAAAATATTGTGATGTTCTTTTTCAGACAAAATTGTCTATTTTTCAACTCAAGGTGAATTTTAGTCTCTTGCCTTGGTCCTCCATTCTTAAGAAGAATGTAGGAAGCAATGTGAAGAATATATTATGAGTGAGAAATTCTCATATTTTGAAGCTTTATTGTATGTATTTCAGGAGATAATATTAATAATTAAGTAAATGATTACTATATTTAATTAAAAATTAGTGAATGAACAAAAACACAGCCACATTATAGTGGATTTATATATACATTTGAATAATAAAAATAAAATATAAAATATTTGTAGTTTACATTGAAAGTGATAGAGAGACCATTAATAGTTTTGAGCATGTTTATCTGAGTTGGAACTCATGTATTTTTTCCCCTGCACTTTTGCCTTCAAAGCTGTTGATGACTGCTTTCTTTATGTCTCCTTGGAATATTCAGTAGGCCATATATATGAAATTTCACTGGCTCCTTGTGCTGCTGAGTCACAGACCCAGAACTTGAACCCTCAGATGTCTGATTTTACTGTATCATTGACTGTCCTCTGCTTGACTCAGTCATTGTATAGTATATGCACCCAAGAGAAGATAAAAGTATACTATGTTCTAATTAATAAAACACGTTTGTATGGGATCAGTGATAAGAACTGACTTGACTGACTTAGGAAGATAAGGGTTTGATAGAAGGATGAAAGAGATCCCTGAGTATAGAATGTTTCAGCTTCTAAGGCAGTCAGAATCAGCCTTGCTTTGTAATACCTTAAGAAGCCTGTGATGCTCAGACAGGGTATAAAGCCAGACTGCATTTAAAATAGCACACAAGATGAGAAAATCTCAGTTAATAGGAATGTGTCTGTGGACTTTTATTGTTTTAGCTTTCTTTTCTATATGCATATTTCCTTGCTTTCTCTGAATCTACTACTTTTTTGTATTATATTTCCTTAAATCTTCTGTAAGTCTAGTTTGCTTGACAGTTTTCATCACATGAGCTAATTGATGATGTCTTTTCTTTCATAATTTAATTTTACCAACAATACTTCAAATATTTTTAAATAAAGTGATGTAGCTGATAATTATTTATGCAAACTAACTGTTGGAGTCATTGATGTACATGGAAACAAACCAACTCTTTGTAATCAAATATCTTTTGTTATTAAAAAGGGGGAAATATGCAAGTATACATGATGCCAAGGACATACTCAGTGGTGAACAAAGCTGTTTCTGTTGACTCTATGCAAGAAGTATGTTTTGTTCTAACATTTAATTAGTAGTTGAGTTTAAATATTTATGTAACTGTACCTTAGATGTATTTAGCCTTTTACTTTTCCATTTCTTTTGAATATTAAAAGATATTCACATTAGGAGGGACATATTCTTACTAGCTTTAATGAGTTTTTCGGGGTAAATGAATTGAGTATAAACAACTATTGTATTTGTTCTTTTTTGTAAGTAAGATTTCAAGCTGAAGATTGTAGTCACATAATTCAAAGGACCAATACCATTCAATTCATGAATCTGTCTGTAGAAATAGAATTCTTTAAACATATACACAAAAGAGAATATGGTGCCTGTTGAATTTCATATTATGTTCAGTTGAACAATTAGAAGACTAAAAATCATTTAATATTGATCAGAGAAATGGTTCCTTTTTTATATATTTGTAAATGCACAAAGTATAGTCCATCTCTGGCAAGAGAGAAGTTGTGGGTGCAATGGGGGTTGGGAAGAGTAACACTTGTATTATGTTAAATCTGAGAAAGAATTGCACTTGGCAGTTTTTCTTTGCAGAATGCTGGGAAGGCTGAAGGCTTTTGTACAGTTCAAAGAGCACATTCCACAGATACATCAGTTGTTGGTTGCCTGCAGGGATTCTCAGAATCTGGGTTGGATGAAGAGGTCTGTATCACAAAAGTCCAGGCTGTTGTGCTGTGCGTTTGTAAAGAAGAACACACTTGTAAGCCCTTGAGAAGTTATTTATAAAATAGCTTCTTATTACGGGAGAGTATTTTCAACATAACACTTTTGTGTCAATTTTTTAATTGATACAGTATCAGATGACATTCTTGTTTACCCTCTTGCTGACTCTTGTTCTTTTATAATTTGTTCTCAGATTAAGATTTACATGTACATCTGTGGAAACATAGCATTACTCATTATAATAGCTGCCAGTTAAAATGTGTAGAGAAATATAAATGAATTATATATCACCATTATATATTCAATTACCATTTATGCAATTAACATATTAAGCAATTTTAGCAATTTAATGTGTCTCTTAAGAGAGCTTTCTTTAATAGAAAATATGCCAAAGGGTAGCTTTTTTGTCTGACATGTCAGGACTTGTACTGAATTAACACACTTACCCTTTCTGCAAAGAAGATAAAAGTGATATTTCTACAGTTAACTAAAATAATATATCCAAAAGTTCTTTGAAAACTGCACACTGTAGGACAGATTTAAATTAGCATATCTATGTTTTTTTGAAATTTCTCGTGTGATGTGTCATATAAGTACTTTATACTACTTTAATAAATTCAGCAAACTGTACCAACATTGTTTTCTTTGCTGTAAGTTTTAGATATAACAGTAAACAGCCAATTAGTGATATACTCTTATAATGTTGGAATTTAGGAAAGGCCTTCAGTGTCTTATCTTGACCCACTCTTGTATTCACAAGAGTGTGAGACAAAATGTTGTGTTGAATCCAGATTTATTTTATCCAATTTGCCATGCTCATTTTCCAGATTAGGTACTGTACTATACAGCAAAAGAGACATCCAAATTGGAATTAACTATTGAATACCTTCCTGTGTCTACTATAAAAACTTCTTGGATTTTAAAAAATAGCTCAGTGGGTGAGATCACTTTCTCTGTAAGCATGAGGGTCTAGGTTTGAATACACAGCAGCCATGTAAAAATCCAGGCATGGCTGTGTGCTTGGAACCCAGGCACTGATGGGCAAAGGCAGAAGCAGTGAGAGCTCACTGACTGCCAGGCTTACCCCAAATAGTGAGCACCAGGTTCAGTCAGAGACTTGTTCTCAAGTCCGTAAGTGCAGAGGGGCAGAGAGAAGTACCTGAGCTCTTGTTCTGATTGCCACACCCACCCACCTTAGCAGTTCAATGCATATTCACTATGTCGTTCCCCCCCCCCCCCGAATTCCTTTATTTTTCGATTTTAAGATTAGTTACTGTCAAATTAGTGAACACTTAAAACATGCTGTCTTCTACTAAAGTAATTTAGTAACACCAAATACTGGTCATTCCAATGTAAAATTTGTAATTTCATTAAGTCTTTGAGAATTTCCTATTTTGATCAAATTCAGCCCCTCTATTCAGATTTCAAGAACAATGGGGGAAATTAATTCAATATAGAACTTCTTTAAGGATTTAACTTCTTTATATGAAGGATGTTGATTGAAAACATAGAAAGTAGAAAGAGATCTATTAAGAAAGGGAACCAGCGAAAGGTGGAGAATGTACAAGATGGGGTAGGTGAATATGATTAAATTCATTATATACATATTAATACAAATGCAGTGATTTTGTACAATTATTATACCTCTTTTTTCTTCAGTTAATATACACTAATAAAATAAATGGACAAGCCAGGGAAATAATTTCATTGGTGAAGTGTTTAAAATATAAGGGCCTCAGTTCTATCCTTAGAATCCATGTTAAAATAAACAATAAAGAAGGCCAGCTATGATCCCTAGCACCCATGTTAAAACAAACAACAAATGCAGTCAACTATGATAGGATGTACTTGTAATCATAGGGATGGTGTGGTGGAGACAAATGGAGCCTTGGGGCTCACTGGCCTGTCAGCAATGGCTCCTAATATTATTTTGTTATTTTTATTTTAGACCTCTATTACCAATCTTTAAAGATATATAGCCTTCTACTTTAGTCTTGAAATGTCCATTTCATGATCAGTTATATGGCTGCAAGCTCCTAACACTCTCAACTCTCAGATTCTGATGTTAGTATTAGCACAGTTAGCATGGCCTCCTCAAGATGCCTACTGTGCCACAACACTGCACGTTAGGGAAAACCCAGAGGCCAGCTGGTGCCTGATTTCACCTTTCCTCATTATTTTAATAAGACTGGAAATGATATTCTTTTTCATTGGTTTGGCTGAAGGACACTGTGAGATATAACTAAACAAAAACACTTATGGAATGAATGGCACATTTAGCCATTTTCAGTCATTCTCATCCGCACTCAGTAAATGGTGTGATGGAACTAGATTCTAAAAGAGGGCAACTTCAAGGAAGGGACACTTAGAGTGAGCTTCGCCTTTAGCACTTTATGGTGTATATAAACAAGAAGTCCACATGAGCTATGCAAAAAAGAGTAATATAAAAATTCTTAGTGACACTTAGAATGTTTATAAGGCCCCTGACATTTGACAGTGTAAAATCCGGTTACAGTGACATTCAGTATGCATGCAGCTCTCGCTCTCTCTCTCTCTCTCTCTCTCTCTCTCTCTCTCTCTCTCTCTCTCTCTCTCTCTCTCACACACACACACACACACACACACACACCAACATATGTGTGTGTGCTATATGAATATATGTGCCCACACATGTATGCATGCACTGAGGTTAGATGTTCATACAGAATATTTTCCTCTATTAATTTATACCTAAATTTTCAAGACAGATTTTCTAAATCTGGATATGCCATTTCAACTGTCCTGACTGGCCAGTGGGACCTGCCTGTTTCTGCATCCCTTACCACAACCCACAGAGTTATAGGTGTCCACCATCACATCTGGGGTTTACAGGTGTTCTGGGAATCTGAACTCAGATTTCATCCTTCCATAGCAAACAGGTTACCCACTGATCCCTCTCCCAAGCCTAACAACTGTGTGAGTTCATACATAGAAAGTCTTTGACACATACTGAATTGATAAGAGGTTTGGGTAAGAGCAGAGTTCACAAACTCTTACACCTCACAGCTATGGATTCAATGTGTCAGACTTGGTACTGACTTTTCTACCATTTTCTCCTTTTTAAGGGTACTATGTTACATTTTTACAGTTAACTGCATTCATTACCAAACCATCCTTCCTTTACTCTTGAACTTATTTGAAATGTTAAATAGGTTAAGTCTTCTATGTACCTGTTTTACAACATTGCCTATGAAAGAGTATACTTTCTTCTGACTACTTATTCTGTATTACACAGTGAACATATTTTTATGGTCTCTGTGACAACACAGTAATGCATGCCTTACATGCCTTACATGACAGACAGACATACTGTTATTTTTTGAAACTGCCAAATCATTGAGATCTGGGCCCATATCCATACTCCTTTGGATTGCAATTATTGGTTATACTATAATGACTGGCCAGGAAACATTGAGTAGCACACAGCTCTGGGTTCCCTCCATGATTCTATTTTCAGTAGCACACAGCTCTGGGTTTCCTTCTCAATTCTATTTCCAGCTCTATGTGTAATGGAGAAGTTGCTGACAGTATCTGTTCTTTGATTTATCTCGGAGACTTACTATAGAATATAGTTTAGTTCCTAGAACATAACATGCACTCATTACTTGATAGCTCTTGGTGTCACTGTTTGTCATTACTCTCAATAAATATCCACAGTCATGGAGTGTCATCAGAACAACTACTATTAAAGAGTTTTATTTTAAAATTTGTGGTTGCCTTGACAAAAACAGGCTCCTTTAAACATATATAACACACATGCATATATATATATATTCATATATATGTATATATATGAAGTTTGAATTGCTAAAAGAAATACAAAGACATTTCATCCATGTTCAGAAATTTTTACTTACCTGATAACCAAAGAATCCATAATTCCTCATTCACTCCTCTGTATATCTATATCCTAGCCATTTACTTTTACTCATCTTCTCTAGCAGGAGTTTTTCAGCTGGCCCCTTACCTTCCAAGATTCTAATTGAAATGAGTTCCAGTGTAGGTATACTCTACCTTATTAAAGCTTGATACCAGGGGTATTTTAGACTTGGGGTTTTTAATTATTTATAAATATGTACCTAAATATCTTAGAGATGAAACCAAAATCTAAGCATGAAATTCATTTATGCTTTATGTATATCTTATTCACATGTCTAGAAGGTAACTTTTTGAACTGTTTTTAGTGTGTGTGTGTGTGTGTGTGTGTGTGTGTGTGTTGAATGTCACATGTCTCCTTAAGTGACCTGTGAAATTCTCTGATAGTGGAGTCATGCTAAAAAGTTTCATTGTTTAGAACATTTTGTGTTTTAGATCAGGGATGCTCAGCCAGTGAACAATGTCCTCTGTATTTCTGTTTACTTTACAAACTGCTTTCAAAAATATTGTTCAAACCTAGATTCAAATGTTTCAGCCTACTATGTTTTGTTGTAACAAAATACTACATCCTGGGCAATTTACATGAAAGAGAGAAGTACTGGCTCATGGTTCTGGAGACTGGGAGGTTCAACACGAAGGTGCTAGTGGTTGCCCAGGGCCTGGTGTTGCGTCCCGTATGGCAGAAGGCAGTAATGTGCACAGAGAGTAGGACTGCACTCACACATATGGGTACCCATGAAGTCTCACCCATAGAAATGGCATTTACAGATGTATCACCTGTCAGATAGTCCACCACCTACAACTGTTGGAATGAAAATTACATTTCTGCATGTGTTTTGGAGAGGACATTCATACCACTGGATTGGGATTTGCTAAACAGGGAGAGGGCTCATGGCACCCACGCCAGCAAGAATCTGTCAGAAACATAAGTGGTTTTTCTAAAATCCATAATTAAGGTACTCTACTAAAATTCACACATGATCCCAGCACTCTTCAGTGTCAAAGACTTCATATGGAATACAACTGGAAGTCTTGAAGGGACCTAGATTTAGGTACTTGTCTAGCTTTTCTACCTCATCTTTCACCACTTTCTCCTTGGCTCCCTCTGCCTGATATTATTTGCTTTGGGTTAGTGGGTGACGTGTCTGTGGGTCAGGGCTTTGTGATTGTAATTCCATTGTGGAGAATTCTCAGATCCCTTTGTGCCCTCCATGGGCTGTTCTTCAGCTGCCTGTCCACGTTTACATGATTCCTTCTCTGTAGTTTTTGTGCTTACTGCCCCGACTAGACTATCTCTTGTGGCTTTATTCTCTTGTTCTTTTCCCTAGCTACCACCCCTGCTTCTTTTTGACAGAGAAGTATGTTTGTTTAGTTCCCATTTCTGTACAGTTTTGCAAATTCCATGAGGGTGTATGAGTGAGAGCCTTGTTCAGGTGGGTTTAGTTTGAGGTTTAACACTTTGAAGATCAGTAAATGAATGGATTGGGGGCTCATGAATTATTTACTATTGGGAATGTATGAAGTTGCTTATTAACATACTAGTTCTGTTTCTCTGGGCAACTCAGATTCACACATATGGATTCAAATGGCTCTTGCTTATGTACATAATGTTTTTGTCCCTTTTTTTTTTCCTATTCCTTCCTCCTATCTGGACATGCCTAGCCTTTGTCCAAAAAGCACATGAAGAATTGCATTCAAAATCAGACTATATGGACAAGCCAGTCAATATAAAAGGACAACGTAGTGACAGTAGTTATATGACTTCCTGCTTGAGTTGGGTAGGGCTCTAGTCTGTCTGTGCGATGTATGAGGAAGAAAACAGGAAATGGTAACTTCTTCTCAGGTGAGCCCAGTCTGGCTTTCTCCAAGATGCCTGGTTCTATAAATTTCACATGTGTATGGAATGAGCCAGGAGGCTTCAACCTTTGTGCCCAGTATTATCCAAATATTCAGTGTTTTGTGATTTGCTTACTCAGCTATAATGCATGTTAGCTTTCTGTCTCAAGCTCTTCATCCTTGGAAGTTGATTTGTTTTATTTTCTTTTTTTTGGAATGGTTCTTAGCAGTCAGTTTTATATGATTTATGGGAAAAGCAATAAGCATATCCCTTGTCTTTTTAAAACTTTAATTTATTTGTAACTATAAACATATATGTGTATCTGTCTATGCATGTGTGTGTGTGTGTGTGTGTGTGTGTGTGTGTGTGCGCATGTGTGAGTACAGGTGTCACGTGGAATCAGAAAAGTGTATCAGATCCTGTGGAGGTGGTGCTATGGGTAGCTATCAGCTGCCCTCCATGTGCTTTCTGTACTGAACTTGGATCCTCTGCAAGAGCAGAATGTTTTAACTTCTGATCTGTCCCTCCATCCTCCTCTGTTTTTATTTTTCCTATAACTATGCAATCTATATTAGAAACATCATATCCATATGCCTATACATATTTGTATTTGGTAGCAAGTTACCTTTGAAAGAAGAGAAAAGTTCTCTTAATACAAAAATTCCAAGTTTGAGACTATGCTGTCTGTTCTACACCTGTTACTTCCCTACCTTCCTGGGTATGAGGATAAAGATAAAAACTTTGAGTTTTTACAATTAGTACTACCCAGATATATGGTCTCTGTGGCCATAAAATAGTTACACTGGAGGATTAAAAACATACAACTTTTTAATATCTTTCTGCTTTTATTAATACACATTTTAAGAATAGTGTTAAGTTTATAGAAAAAATATGACTATGAAATACACAAAGTTTCCATTATTTGCCACCAAACACAGTTTCTCCTGTTATTGACATCCCACATTAGTGTAGTGTATCAGTTGCTTTACCATTGCTGTGGTAAAAATAAAAATAAAAATAAAAATAAAAACGACCAAAAGAAAATTATTCAACAAAGAGTTTATTGTGGCTTCTGATTCCAGAGGGACAACAATCTGTCATGGTGAGAAGCAAACAGCAGACATGGTGGTTGCATCAGAAAGTTGAGATCACATCCTCAACCACAAGCTTAAAGCAGACAGCAGAAAATGAAATGAAGTGGAGCTGAGTGCTTGCACACACAAAGGCTTCCCACAGTCAATCCCTTCTGCCCACAAAGCCAAACTCTCTGTCCCACTGCCACAAGAGTGTCACCAAATGGAGACCAAGGATTCACATATCTGAGTCTATGGAGGACATTCTCCTTCCAGCCACCACATGTAGTATATTTAGCACAAGGATGAATCGATTATAGTCAGAAGGTTTCTCGGGTCCCTCCTGGCCACCATGGACTTGCAGCCACCTATAAAATAATCACTCAGAGCCTTAATATTATTTATAACTGCTTGGCCATTAGCTCAGGCTTATTACTGACTAGCTCTTACACTTAAATTAACCCATAATTCTTATCTGTGTTTAGCCACATGGCTTGGTACCTTTTCTGAGTTCTGCCTTGTCATCTTGCTTCCTCTGTATCTGGCTGGCAACTCTTGACTCTGCTTTTCCTCTTCCTAGAATTCTCCTCATCTGCTTACCCCACCTATACTTCCTGCCTAGCTACTGGCCAATCATTGTTTTATTTATCAACCAATCAGAGCAACATATATTCACAGCATGCAGAATGATATTCCACAGTACTTCCCCTTTTCTGTCTAATCAAAAAGAACGATTTTAACTTTAACTTAGTAAAATTACATGTAACAAAACAGTTATCAAGCAAGAATTACAGTTATAATATATAGTCTATTTGTATTTGGCAAAATTAAAGAAAATATTCTATCCTATATTTGTGAGTCTAAAGTTTCATATCTAATTTATGATTTATCATAATGAAGGAAAGCTATAATTATAACTATCTAGTGTTCAACTACATCAAAGACCCCAGCAGGATATAATATGACCTAAATAAATAGGAAATGCATTGTAAGCATCTTCCAAAATTCTGGAAATGACAGGGACAGCTGCCGGCCTGGATAGTCATCCCAAGTTCCTCTGCAATATTGGGGCATTCATCTTCAGCCTATAGGCCTAGAGTCTCTCAGTCATTTCTCTCTGTGTCCTGTAGAATGTCTGGCAGTCTCCTCTGCAAAGCAGGAACCTGAAGGGCCATCTTGCCTTGCATAGTTCAATGGTCACATTCCTATGGGTCATTCATGTCCAGTCAATAAAACATTTTGTCAAGCAGTCCAGGCAAGAACAGTTTCTTGCCCAAATGGCTATTTTTGCCAAGAAGATAAACTCTATATGGAGTGTCTTCAACACCCATCCTCCTCTTTGAAGCAATTGGTGCTGCTAGGAGCAGATATGTCTCACTGTCCAGAAAATCTAAGCTTTTAAAACATTTTAAATGCCATATTCTGTAGGTCTTTGAAGTGTTTGAAGATTTTCTATCTGAAATATATCTTTGTATAACTAAAAAACAACTAATATGATTATAAGTTTGATTATCATATATAACTAAATATTAATCTATATTCTCAACTATACATTACAATTTCAAATGAGTTGCACAAACAAAATACTTAAAACAAGAGTAGGAATATACATACAGTATAACAAAATTAACTTTAAATTTGTATCAATAAACTAAAATCTATAGCATTGTAAAACATTTTAAACAAGTTGTTGCTCTTTAAAATTAGGTTCATTAATTTTCCTCTCTCACCCTATCATATCTATACAATCCCCTTTTCTTCTCTAGGAAGAGATTGTATTTATAATCAGCCTGCTTTAAATAAAAATAAACATTCATAAATAATACTTTGGGAATTTGGGTGTTGTTTCTCATACTACTTCCTGCTGGATGAGGGCGCTGGCAATCTAATGGGGATTCTGCAAAAATTAAGAATTATGGTCAAGTCTAGACTGGAGTAATCTGTGATTCTGTATTCTCTGAGCCAGTTGCCTTGAAGCTGTTTTTGGATGGTGGATCATCTGGACCTCTCAGGGAGTCTTCCTTGATCAAACCATATTAGCCTGGAAGCAATCCATACGTTCTCATCTTCTGTGGAAACAAAAGCAGAACTTCATTTCCAAAGTAACATATCCTTAGATATAAACTTTGAAGTCTAGATCCATATATATATATATATATATATATATATTTATATATATATATATATATTTATATTTATATATATATATATGCAGTTAAGAATCCCAAAGACAACATAATCCAGAATCTCTGTGTGATATCCATCTTTTTTTTTTTTTGTTTTTGTTTTTTTTTGTTTGTTTGTTTTTCGAGACAGGGTTTCTCTGTGTAGCTTTGTGCCTCTCCTGGAACTCACTTGGTAGCCCAGGCTGACCTCGAACTCACAGAGATCCACCTGGCTCTGCCTCCCAAGTGCTGGGATTAAAGGCGTGCACCACCACCGCCCGGCGTGATATCCATCTTTATGTGGCTTATTTTTTATATTACCTTTACTGTTTCTTTAAAGACTATTTTTTAAATTATCTATTTCTTTATATAATTGCATATACTCCTTTTCCTCTTTGTTCTAAGCCTACGTATATTTTTACACATATTGTAAACCATTTAGAGTCTTATTCCATCTGAATCTGTCTTATTGTGAATCTACTGCTCTAAACTGCAGTGGCTAGTACTGAAGCAGAAGTCTTGACTGCTGGCTCTGCCCATCTCAGCTTTTCAACATGGCAGTCGTACGTTTACCACCAGCTCTGAGCCATGTGTACCACCAACTCTCAGAATCATTTGGTCTATGCCTCCATTAAAGCAACGTATAGCCCAGAAACTTCTTTCCCCCCTGTACTAGCAAAAGCTAATTCTGCCAAGCAGTGCGCTGTGCGGCTTTGAGATGCCACTGTGTACCACAGTGGGGAATCCACCATGCTGAGCTCAAGCCCACAGGCAGCAAAACTGCCATAATGTAGCTCAAGCCCACAGGCTGTGGCTGCCCTGAGAGACACAGAGGAAGATGTTTTTATTTTATTTTTTTGGATATAAAAACAGGCTATAATTCCAAAGTCCAGAGTTATTTGAAACTAGAAAATATTTTCTCTGTAGAAAATTGATGGGGAAATGTCTTTTAGTATGCTGTGAAAATATGTTGTTCTGATTTGTTGATAAATAAAGCTGTTTGGCCAATGGTGAGGCAGAATAGGGTTAGGCGGGACATTCTAACTAGAGAGGAGGAAGGAGAAAGGCAGAACAGAGAGGACACTGCCAGCCTCTGCCATGAGAAGCAAGATATAAAGCTACCAGTAAGCCATGAGCCACGTGGCAAAGTATAGATTTATAAAAATAGATTAATTTAAGATGTAAGATCTTGCTAGTGAGAAGCCTGAGCCAATAGGCCATAGAGTTTGTAATTAATATATGCCTCTATGTGTTCATTTGGATCTGAGCAGCTGTGGGACGCGAGGACACAGGAGCCGGGTGGACACAGAAAAACTTTCAGTTGCAGAAAATAGTAAAAATGATAACATTTTACAGTACGCCCTTTTAAGCCAAGTTGTATTTATGTATCAATATCTGTATAAAATAATGATTATAAATGTTTGTTTAAAAAGGTGAAGTGCAAATGTTAATTTCCTAAGAAGTTGTAGATTTTCAACACTGTACACAAACTCCTTTGTTACAAATAAATATTTATGCTTCTAAAAAAAAGTTGTTTTTAGCTCTGTTTTAAAATCCTTTTTTTTTTTTTTTAAGTTTTCTCAAGTTTCAGGTGGAAACTCAAGCCAACTCCTTGGGTGACAGTTGTAGCCAGATGTTTTGTCCAGTCCTGAGGAATCTCTCTGATCCACATCCCACAGATGCCTGGTCCCAAGTAAACCACAGAGGCTTACATTAATTATGAACTGTAAGGCCTAATGGCTCCAGCTTCTTGCTAGATAGCTTTTACATATTAAATTAACCCATATTTCTTATCTATGTTTAGTCCCGTGGCTTGGTACCTTTTCTCAGTTCTTCCTTGTCATTTTGCTTCCTCTGTGTCTGGCTGGCAACTCCTCTTCCCAGAATTCTCCTCATCTGCTTATCCCACCTATACTTCCTGCCTGGCTATTGGCCAACCAGCATTTTGTTTATCAACCAATTAGAGCAACACATATTCACAGCATACAGAATGACATTCCACAGCAATTAATAGTGGGGACATTATTATTAAATATGATCTAGAGTTTGTATTAGCATCCATTCTTTATATTATACAGTACTATGGGGTTGAAAAATACATAATGCTATGTGTTCACTATTACAGTGTCATATGAAGAGTAGTCTCATATCTCTAAACATTCCCCTGGCTCCACCTACCTAATCCCCCTTTGAGCCCCTAGAAACCACTGAAATTATGTCATAGTTTTGCCTTTATGAGAGTGATACAGTATTTCAACTTTAACACTTACTTGCTTGTCATTGTGCATCTGAGTCTTCTATGCCTTTTCATGATGCGATGAATCATTTACTTTATTATTGAATAATATTTTATTTCCAGAATTTCATAGGTTTTTAATTAGTCCACTTCCTTTCATATTGAAGGCAAATTTATTGCTGCACTGTTTTCATAATTATAGATAAAGCTTGTTTAAACATTATGTGAGGGGAGCTTTGGTGGACATGTGTTTTTAAACTGTAACACAATTTCTAAATTTTGTGCTAAGATCATGTGTATATGCAAGATACACCCAAACTGATTTCCAATGTTGCTCCTCATCAATTTCCTTTCATATTTTAGAATCCATCTATTTTATGAAGTAAATTTTGGGGAAATCATACTAATTTGCATTTTAAAATAAATAAAAAACATTGTACAAGCTTTATGAATTTAATATTTACTTCTAGATTACAACTTATTGTTGCTTTGAATCTAAACTGTGGAATAGAGATTATAACTCAAAGAAGATCCAGGGTAAACTTGAAGTTATCACTATTTGCATACACTTGGCTTCTCTATAGTAAAAGAATTATCAATTCCTCAACAGCAATAACCAGCATTATTGTTGATTCACTGATAATATTTTTTAAAATGGTAATCAACTCCTGATTAAATTCTGACAAAACTAAATGCATGCCTTGAACTGTATGTTTGTTACATATGTAGAAATTGTGATATTTTCTATTTCAAGGTGGAAATAGGGTTAGAGTCCAGACCTAAATAACTATATGTGTATTTATATTTGAGACATGTCAGTAAGAAACTGCAAGACAGCTAACCACCTGCCCGGTATAAACACTTCTCATCCATTACTGTGACAAATTCTATGATGTGCAAACTTGGCAGCACTAAAATTGGTGTTCATTGTTTAAAAGTGAATTTATTTGTTTCAATTTCCCAGTATAATACAGCTTTTATTTTACTATAAAACAAGCCCAACATTTAAGAAATTAGATTTGGAATCAGATTCAGATGACATTTAAGTGACATAATGAGTCAGCCAAGAACATCAGAAGTAAATCACGGATTGCTTCCATATGGAAATGGGAAAATGGAGAGATACAGCATGGGGTTGACAACAGCAAGTTACTTCTTCAATGTTACAAGGTAGCAGGTATTCACTTGTTACTGAAATATAACTATGACCCTGTGCACTGGAAAGACGGTTATTCTTTTCATCCACCACACTTTGATAAAGAGAAGAGTGAAAAAATAGGTTAAAAACAATGGCAGGCAATTGCTATGGCGACTCACACAGAGTGCCGTACAGGATGTGCACCTGCTGCTGCTCGCTCGCTTCCTCTTCACCGCCTGTGCTCTCTGGACCCTTTTTCTTCTTTCTTGGCTGCTTACACCTTGTTGCATTGCTGTTCACCCTTTCTTCCTTACTCTTTGCCATCTGCATATATTTTAGATTCTCTGTGCCTTGTCTTTCTTCAGTCTTCTTAGAAGCTCTACTCTGCTTTGATGTCCTCATAACTGTTACTTCTTAACACTGTGTTATCCCATTGATTTACTTTCTTTTTATTTTTTCCCTACAAAATTTTGTTTTTTTAGTATAGAAGGGAAACCTACATTCTTACACAAACTAAATCAACAAGTTAAATACATCCTTTTATATAAAAAGCATAAAAATATTTATGCAAAATTGCTGCAGTATATAGAAGGATTGATGAGACAAGAATCTTAATTCTTTGACATTGATATGTTGCTTTGAATTAAAGTTCAAATAGTGTGCTGATATATAGAAAGTTCATTTAGTTACACTTTCTTAGTATGCTGTTAAATATATACAAAGTATATATTTTAGACTTAACTATTTAAGATTACTAGACAATAGTAATTTTGCCTTTTATTATATATCCAAGATAATGTGGAATACATTTATAATACTGTAAGAACACACATCTAAGAAATAGTCAGAATAAGAAGTGAACATGAAGTTTCTTTTTTATTTCTTCATAATTTTTTTGTCCAAATACCCTGTACATTTGGCTCAGATTATAAAACTGTATAATTTATTTTTTATGTAACTTGAGCAGAAGGAAAAATGTTTACCATCCACAAATACATTAATTGGAGAAAAAAGCATTTAGTCCACTCCTCTAGACTGGGTTGGTGGTTCATTTGTGAGTATGCTCACTGGCATTCTCAGCGATGTTGGCATTTGGATACTTTCATAAAAAAGGAAGTCAATGAGTTGTACAAACAGCAACAGGAGTATGTGCTAAACTAGCTGTTCCATTTTGTTGCAAGCGGAAAAGTTCTTTTTTTCTTAAATTTTCGTTAGTTCTTTGAGAGTTTTGATTCTAGTTACACTCCAACTCTTCCAAAGCCCATAACCCCTTCTTTACTCACTCACCTTTGTGTTCTAAAACAATAGAAAAAAAAGACCAATTTGTGCTGTCCAAGTACTCTTGGATGTGAGGGCTTCTACTGAAGCAAAACTGCTTAGTGCTCTCCCAGCAGCTAGCAATCAAGAAAACATTTCTTAGCAATATTGTTGTGTTGAAGAAAGGAGGAGGGGCCGGGAGATATCTTTAATTTACATGAAAAATTACAGTTTCATTCATCATCTTGCTTATACCTAATATACATATAAGTGGTGTACATTCTAGTGATGACCCTTTCTGTGCATTTTTAAGTCTAATCTTATTTAATAGCACTGAGTGGACAAAATAAAACATTATCAATTAATGTTTTTCATTACTATTTGTGATGACTATATATAATTACACAGGTTATATAAGTTATAAGCACTTAAGTATGTAACACACTTGATATGATTCACCGTAGGGACTTCCTCCATTACTTTCAATAGACAAGCAGTGAAGATTTTACTACATTACTGAAGTTTCTTTCTTTCTTTTTTTTTCTTGTAGTATCGGGGATTGAACTCATGGCCTTACCTTTGCCCTATAAGCCCTCTACTATTCAATTATAGCCTGTCTTTTTCTTCTCCCAGTTTGATTGTGAAGCAGAGTTTCACTAAGTTATCCAAGCTGGCCTTGACCTTACTCTGCTGCCTAAGCATGAGTTCTGGAAGAAAGACACAGAGAACTTCAATTTAGATTCCTCTTCTCAGCCTCCTAGTAGCCAGTATGATAAACTATTGTCTGAAAACTGGTGCATATTAGAAATGATAACTTGCCTTTCAACAGTATATTAATAGCAAGAAATATTTATAGCATATTTATATTACTTACATTTTACATTACTTACAATCATTATCATATTACTTACAATATTTATAGTAAGAAAGTTTTGAAAGAAGTTCTACAAAATAATATTTTCTTGGAAGGTTTTATGTTTTATGTAACTAAAGTAGTGAAACTTTTTTCATTATTTTATCTTTTCAGACAGTTAAAACACAAATATAGTAATTACTAAAACAATTTAGGTAAATTAAAACAAAACAAAACAAAACCCTTTGAGGAAACCAGCTCCCACAAGCAAGCCCACAGTTACCGCATGTGTGCACGCAAATTTTTTCATTATAAGGAAATTTTTTATTCATTTTACATACATTTCATACATTATATTCATTTACAACCAACAGATCTGCCTCTCATCCCTCCTCCCACCCCCTCCTAGTCTTCCCTCCCAACACCCCCCCTCCCCTTCTCCAAAAAGATAAGGCCTCCCATGGGGAGTCATCAAAGCCTGGTACATTCAGAAGAGGCAGGACCAAGTCCCTCCCACCTGTCTCAAGGCTGTGCAAGGTGTCCACCACAGGTAGCAGGCTCCAAGAAGCCAGCTCATGCACCAGGGATAGATCCTGATCCTACTGTTGGGGTAGGGTGGGATGGGAGGGGTGGGGGGGGCTTAAACAGACCAAGCTATTTAACTGTCTCAATTATGCAGAGGGGCAGGTCCAGTCCCATGCAGGCTCCACAGCTTTGGGCTAAAGTCCCTGAGTTCCCACTAGCTTGGGTCAATTGTCTCCATAGATTGCCCCATCATGATCTTGATGGCCCTAGCTCATATAGAATCCCTCCCCCTTCTCTTCAACTGTACTTCTGAAGCTTGGCCTGGTGCTGGGCTGTGAGTTTCTGCCTCTGCTTCCATCAGTTACCGGATGAAGGCTCTATGATGACAGTGAGGGCATTAACCAATCTGATTACTGAGGTAAGACAGCTCAGGCACCCTCTCCACTGTTGCTACTAGCCTAAGCTGGGGACATCCTTGTAGATCCTGGGAACTTCCCTAGCACCAGATTTCTCCCTATTCCCATGATGTCTCCCTCTATCAAAATCTGTCTTTCATTGCTCTCCCACTCCATCCCTGCTGTAGCTCCACCATCCCGTTCCCTTATGTTCTCATCCTCTACCACCTACCCTCCATTGCCCCCGCTTCCCCCCACTTTACTCAGGAAGTCTCATATATTTCTCCTTCCCAGGGTAATCCATGCTACTCTGTCCCTCTTAGGGTCCTCCTTGTTAGCTAGCTTCTCTAGAGCTGTAGGCTATAGTCTCCTTATCCTTTGCTTTACATCTAGTATCCACTTATGAATGTGTATACACCATGTTTATCTTTCTGAGTCTGGATTACCTCACTCAGGATGATTTTATTTTTCTAGTTCCATTCATTTGCCTGAAAATTTCATGATGTCATTGTTTTTTACTGCTGAGTAAAACTCCATTATGTTATGCACCGTATTTTCTTTATCCATTCTTCAATTGAGGGACATCTGAATAACTGAAACAATCCTGTACTTCGGGAAGCATCACCACCTCTGATCTCAAGCTCTACTATAGAGCTATAATAATAAAAACAGCTTGGTACTGGCATAAAAGCCGACATGTGGACCAATGGAATTGAACTGAAGACCCTGATATTAATCTGCACACCTATGAACACCTGATTTTTGAAGCCAGAACTGTACAGTGGAAAAAGGAAAGCATCCTTAGCAAATGGTACTGGCAGAACTGAATGTCAACATGTAGAAGATTGCAAATAGATCCATATCTATTGACTTGCACAAAACTCAAGTCCAAGTGGATCAAAGACCTCAACATGAATCCAATTACACTGAACCTAACAGAAGAGAAAGTAAGAAGTAGCCTTGAACACATTGGCACAGGAGACCACTACCTAAATATAATACCAGTAGCACAAACAGTGAGAACAACAATTAAGAAATGGGACCTCCTGGAACTGAGAAGCTCCAAAATAGATACTTCAATAATCTTTACCAGTCATTTGGCCTTGATGATAACATCGCTTAAGAATGATTATCCCAAGTACACATTTCAGGTCTCACCCTTGACATTTTGAGTTAGACACTGACATGTATGGTTTCACAGTCTCTGTGGGTGCTGTGATGCATATTCCACATCTCACTTACATCACTTTCCCCTTTTTTTTATAACAGTTTTTTGCCTGTTCAGAACCCATTTTCTTAAAATGAGTATCACCTTTTAATGTGGAATAGTTTTAAGTAACATCCAAAGTTTGTATGTTCCTGTATTTAGTCAATTTGAGTCTCCATAGCAAATACCAACTGCATATTATTTATCTAAAGGACTTGGGGCCACAAGGTTTAGATTCGGTTGGAATGGAGGTTTGGCAATGTTTATGCAACCTCTAGCGGTTCAGCATCCAAATTAAAAAACCCGACATCCAAAATGTTCCTAAAACTGAAGCTTTTTGATGACTGCCATCATGCACTTGTTAGGGACACTCAGTTTTTACCATTAGCTGAATGAATGAGTTGAATAGCTGACTTGTACATCTCATACTTTGGGAAGCTAGAGATTGCATCCAGGTTCAGATTATCTTCCAGGGAGTGGAGAGAACATGAATGAGCAAGTAAGGGAGAATTGAAGATCCCATTCTTAAGACTTTGCCCAACCCTAATTACCAAAGGCTCCTTTTTCATATGCCATAATGGAAAGGCTGGGGCCACATGTAGGCCAAAGTCCAGTCTGGTGAAGACCTTGTGCATCAGTTACAAGATGGATGGGGCTGCAGAAATCCAGACACCCACCATATTTGTGCTCAGCTCTCAGCCATGCCTAGCAGTAAACCCCTTTGGTACAGGGATAGCCATAGAGAATGAGCAAGCTGCTGGACACAAACTTAGCATCCAGCTCTCTCCTCATTCTACAAGTCTATGGGGCTCATTGTTGCCACAGAGAGCAGGATAGTCCTTCCCCCACCACCTGGGCTCTTGGTTACGTCAACTTCTTTCTATAACCTGTGGTTGATGCTTTGCCTTTCCGTGACTGTATCTGGTGGCAGTCTCTTGCCTTTACATTTTGAAAGGGTGTCACCAGACTCCCTGACTGGTGATTGCTTCTTGTTTTTAGGTCATCAGCGTTGCTCACTCTCACATTAGGCATACTCTCAGTACCTGGCTATAGAGAATTTCATCTTATGGTGTGAGGGGCATTGGATTTCTTCTGGACTGTTAACTTGTTTGCCTTGTAGGAAAGTCAGTGTCCAGGGCTACCAGGGTGCAGCAGCCTCTCTCAGTAGCTACAACTGCCAGTCCACTGTCAACAAAGTGCCCTGGATTACCTGGGCAATGCAGTTTATGATCTCTCCCCTGGGAGCCAGGTTAGAGGTGTGGACAGTTCCATGCTTTTCTTTGCATTGTCTTTTTGCCTCTCTGCCCTTTTCAGTTGTCCATGTTTGATTTTCAGTGTTCTTTCTCCTTCACTTTTCAGAATATAATCTCTGTTCTGTTCACTTGGCTCTTCTGATAAATAAAACCCCATTGAGGGAAATCCTCTAGAATTTATTTTTGATAAAACTTTTTACAATGAACTATTGCCATGCATCTGCAAAGCTGTGTGTTACTTAAGTCATTTCCAACCTTTTATTATAATTAAGAAGTTTAAAATTACATTTATTTCACATTAAATTATAAACACTAGCCATTAGTCAATCTCATACACTCAGAAACATTAGCCTTCAATTAAGATTAGCTCAGTTGGCTCAAACATGATTATCAACAGGTGGCTTTGGAATACTTTGAAATAAAAATCATTAGTGATAAACTGGTTGACAAGCAAGAACAAAGTTCAGTCAAACTAGCACATATTTTAGAGGCTGGTGGCTAGGATCATATGAGTGACCTGAAGCATGAAAATCAAATTATGATTAAATCTTCATAGTTTAAAACCAAACCACTTCTCTAAACCTCTTAGTCTTGATGCTGACATAATATTTGACCTCTTGAATAGTTTGTTTAAAATTAATCTGAATCATTTGTCAAGTTTATGATAATACTAATGAGAACATCTGAGAATTTTCACATGGCAAATAAAAAGACAGGAAATGCTCCCAAAACAATGCATTATTCACTGAATACTTTGATGCAAAAGTAACATAGATCTTATATTACTCCATGGCTAATTTAAAAGATGATTGTGTGATAATTTGAAAATACCAATGTTGATAAGCACATGAATATCACTAATGCAAAAGTCAGAATTTCATCAGGGCATGGTGGTCCAAAACTGTAATCACAGGATTCGGGATACAGATGCATAGGGACCACTAGTCTCAGGCCAGCTTTGTAATCTATGAGTTAAAGGCCAGCCTGAGTTACATATTAAGTCTATCTCAATACAACCACCAGCTGAGATACAATTCAATGTTAGAATAGGAGCATTCGCTGGGTCAAAAAACCCAGCAAGTTGACACATAGATCGATGTCAGCCCTGTATCTGCTCTGAAATGATTATGCATTTTTGTCTTAGATTTTCCCCTTACTTTGTCTTTAACCCTCTTTTAGCCTTTGTCTTACTATTACTCTTTGACCTTACTTCTCAAGAAAGTTTGGTTTTTCCAAGTGTTGATGATTTTCCTAATTAAAATCACTTAATCAAGTGTGATTCAAACTCACAAATGTTTTAGTTGGTTCATTTTTATTCACTTTTATTTATTTATTTCTTCTACCCTGTTCTTAAAGGAGTACCGCTGTTTTTATGATAAATATATACGAAGCATTTAGTTTATTTACTGGCTTTCTTTTTAGATGCAGACACCTGATGACCCAGTGCTGTTCTGTAGCAGTTTTACTGCGCACTTGAAAGAGAATGAAGCAGATGTAGCACTAAAACTCTATAGTTAAACAATGGCTGGAAGTTGGGTAAGGAACAAGAAGATGGACTGCCAGCCAAGCATCTTTTCACTAGCACAGTTTGCTGAATGCTCTCATCTAAGGACAACCTGTAAAATTTTGAATCCCAGATCTTAATCATGTCATTGTCACTGATTATGTCTGAGAGTTTAGAAAAGTCTCTTCAAGCTCTTTCAGCCTCCACATGTTTTCATTTTAAAAGTAGCAGCTATGTAGCCTTTAACAATGGAGATTTCAGATTAACCTCACAACAGCATTGGAGACTTAGATAAATGGATGGAGACAGAGAGAAGTGGGTTTGAATCACATCTTTGTGATAAAAGGTCAAATTACTTAATCTCTAATTTGCATATGTAATATACAGATATATAATTATACTTGCCTAATTAGATGTCTTGAGGATTAAATTAGACAGTACATATAAAATGCTTGGCCAGTGCCTTCCTCACACATAATAAGAACTCAATAAATTTTATATAGTTTTATTACTATTTAATGGATGTTTAACAACTCCTAACAATGCTTCTATGGCTTTTTGTTAACTCCATTTATCCCTTTCACTTCTGTGGCTAACACAAGTTCTCTCTTATGATTTTAAGGACCCTGTCTCCATTTTCAGTCATTCAGATTCAAATACCATCACACTATTTACAGGTAAAAATAAAGCCATGATTGTAAAAGAAAATTTATCTTCTCATTTCATTTATAGCTATAAGCAATGATTACTACAAGAAAGTGCAGGAAAAACTCAGAGTAAATTTTAGTTCCCTTCCTTGTCATTCCCACGCTTTCCCTGATGTAGTAGCTGGGGAAAGAAATCTTTCTCTCAAAGGTGTCTTCTGTCGACACTGCACAGTATCTGCCACACTTAGATTACATCAATCCCCAGGTTAGGGAATATAATTAGTATTGGAAAATGACCCAGGCCTGGTCCAATCTTCCATCTTTTTTGGAGATCCCTGTTTGTTCTTTCAGGATTCTTACTTGTTACTCCCCGTTCAGGATAGACAAAACAAGCTCTCAGAAATGTATCACCAGGATGTGCTGTGGGCACATGGAAAAGTGTCAAATAATAAACTGATGTAAAAGAACTTCCCATCTCAAAGGTGTAAGACAGATAATGCTCTCCAGGCTCCCCAAATCATGGCAGCTGATGGGAGGATGGAATCCAGATTCCTTTGTGAGGCTTCTCGGGTGTGCCTGATGTGACACTTACCTGTGTGAGGTTTTTCTTTTGCTGTCTTCCTACTCACATACTATCCTTGGACACGTTTGTTCATTGAGCAAAGTCACTAGAGAATTCAACTACTTGTTCATAGTATGCCCTTTCTATGCCATACTACTAGAATGTGTCTTCAAGATTTACTGTAGGCTAAATATCTTTATATTTATTTTCACATTTGATATTTCCCCTAGACAGAACCAAATGTTTGAGTCATTTTCCTTATTTTACCACTTTTTTGATAATGAAATGAATGGTTGGTAAATTGTATTGTTTATTCATAAATGAAGTCCTGACCTATGTCAATTAGACTGTTTTCCTTTAAAAAATTATTTGGAATACAATTTGTATACCATAAGATTCATCACTGTAAGGTGGAGGGTTCAGTGTTATTTCACTACATACAAAGTGGTACTGCCCTGCCTGAGCTGTACCAAAAATTCATAGGGAAGCAAAAGAATATGATAAATATATTGCCTAAAATTCCTTTTTATCTTAGCTTTTTAATTTTTCTACCCCAACCAAAGTTTCCCCTCTCTCCTCTCCTCCAAGTTCTTCCCCCCACCTCTCCTCTTGCCCCCTCCCATCCACTCCTCCTCCTCTGTTTCTTTGCAGAAAAGGGTGAGCCTCCCACTGATGTCTGCCAGCCATGGATATACCAAGTTGCAGTGAGGCGTTGCACCACCTCTTCTATTAAGGCTGGAAGAGGTAGCCTGGTAGGAGGAAAGGGTCCGAAAAGTAGGCGACAGAGTCAGAGACAGCCCCTGCTCCCACTGTTAGGAGTCCCACAGGAAGACTAAGCCCCACAACTATAACATCTATGCAGAGGTCCTAGGTCAGTCCCGGGTTGTCAGTTCAGTCTCTGTGAACAGCTATGAGGCCAGTTTAATTGGTTCTGGTTTTATTTATTTTTATTTTAATTAATTAATTAAGTAAGTAAGTAATTTTTTGGTGTGGTACCCTTCACCCACCCCATTGGCTCCTATAATCCTTCCTCCCCATCTTCTTAAGAATTCCCTGAGCTCTGCCCAGTGTTTGGCTATGGGTCTCTGTATCTGTTTCTATTAGTTGCTGTATGAAGCCTCTCTAATGACAGTTAGGCTAGGCACCAATCTATCAATATAGCAGAAAATCATTAAGAATCATTTCTTGCTTGGAGGTGGTGGCACATGCCTTTCATCCCAGCAATTGGGAGGCAGAGCCAGAAGGATCTCTGTGAGTTCGAGGCCATCCTGGTCTACAGAGTGAGATCCAGGATAGGTACCAAAGCTACACAGAGAAACCCTGTCTCGAAAACACACACACACACACACACACACACACACACACACACACACACACACACAAAAAAAAAAAAAAAAATAAAATAAAATAAAATAAAAATAAAAAATTAAACAAACAACCCCCCCCAAAACAACAAACAAACAAGGGAATCTTTTCATTGACTTTTTTTTCTTCCAATAGTGTTTGGTCCTCTGCTGAGCTTCCCTGCATATGGGTCCTGGCCCTCAGGGTTGTGCTTGCTCTCATGTTATGGTTATCAAGAGGGTCCAGTAATTGGTTGATCACTCCAATTTCTGAACCATCTTTATCACAACACATCTTATAGGCAGGACAAATTGTAGGTCAGAGGGTTTGTGGCTAGGTTGGTGTCCCAGTCCCTCTACTGAAAGTCTTGTCTGGTCACAGAAGATGAAGGATTCAGGCTCTGTATCCCTCATTGCTAGGAGTCTTAGCTAGGGTCACCATCATCGATTCCTGTCCATTTCCATTGCTCTAGATTTCTAACTCATCCCAGAGATGCCCCCAGATTCCAGTTGTCTATCCCAGTACTCTCTTCCTCCCTCCTCCTCTCACCTGATTTTTCTATTCCTACTCCATCCCTGCCAGACCCCTCCCCCCATCCAACTGTGATGTCTATTTTATTATCCTGTCACTGTGAGATTCATGTGTCCCCCCCTCGACCACTTGTCGTTACTTAGCTTCTCTAGATTTGTGGATTGTAGCATGGTTATCCTTTGCTTTATGGTTAATATACACTTATAAGAGAATTCATGCCATGTTTATCTTTCTGGGTCTGTATACTCATAGGATGCTCCACCATACCACAAGGGCACTAGCTCAACTTTGTTCATAATGGCTTTATTCATGATAGCCAGAAATTGGAATCAACCTAGATGCATCTCAGCTGAAGAATTGTATGAAATCCCTAAAAATAAATATTTTTTAACAAATTGAACATTTTTATTATCTCTGAAGGAAGCTCAGTACTCCTCACAGTTGTACAGTACCTTGCCCTGCCTCCTGATAACTGTGTCCCAATTTTATCCCATAAGGATAGTCTTCCTCTGGGCATTTCTTATAAATGCAATAATACATTGTTTCTGATTTTTAAAAAATTAATTAAAATACAATTGAATAATGTCCCCTTCCCTTTCCTCCCTCCAATCCCTCCTCACTCCAACCTTTCCCATGCCTCCTCCCACAAATTGACATCTTTCTTTGACTATTATTGTTAAATATATATGTGTAAATATATTAATACAACCTGTTGGGTTCATTTAGTGTTGTTTTTATGTATATGATTTCAGGGATGATCAGTTGTTATTAGAGAATTGATTACAGAGCTCACTCCAGGGAAGACTAATTCTCTATCTCAGTATTCAGTCATAAGTCAGCTGCACTTGCCTAGGGCTGGGGTCCAGTGAGGCTCCTTCCTCTACTACAATAGTGTATCTGTTGGTATTGTTCAGGGCTTATTTAGGCAGCCATATTATTGAGCTATTATGGATGTAGATCCCCTGTCATTTCTAGGAGACACAGCAGACTTCTTGGTCTTTCTGCTTCATCTACCATGTTCCATAAGCCCTAAGTACAGGGATTTTGTTATAGGTGTATCCATTAGGGCTGATTACCCCATGATCATTTTATCTCTGCATTACAACAGTTAGTTGTGGTTTTCTATGATGGTCTTTTTCTTTTGTAAAGAGAAGCTTCTTCAGTGAGGACTGAAAGGAACACTTATCAATGGATGTAAGGATAGATTTTTAGAAGGCAATTATGAATTATGCTAATCTGGTAACATTGTGATAGTAGGTTCTCCTTTATGATCAAGGGCATTAGTAGGTCTGCATAGTTGACTATGTTTCCAGTATCAGGCAGAGTTCCCTCCCATGGAGTGGGCTCTAAGTCCAATTAGACTGCTGTTGGTTACTAACTGGATATGAGTGACACTACTGCACTTTCAGGGATATCTTGCCATGCTAAGCATTGTTGTGATTTAGAGGTATCATTGTTGGATAGGGATATTGATAGCTTCCCCCACCTTGGCTGCCTGTATAGCACCTCCTGGTACTATGAAAGATAGATTGCAGGAAGGAGGCCTCCAGGCTAGACTCAGATCTAAACTTCTGAGTCCTTTCTGAAGTGTGTGATGTCTTCAGTAACAGAGTCTTACCTTCAACCTGTGGGAGGCAACCAAGGGTTGCCTATAATAGCCTATGTTGTTTGGGAATCACTTGGAGTACTCTGGCCAATAGATGAAATGGAGGTCTCTAGTGCCTGATACTAGGGTTTTGTTAGTCTATGACTTTTGTGGGAAATGTTGTTAACCACAGTAATAACTTTATTTAAGGTATATATTTGATTTGATTTGCATAGTTTGACTTTTCTAGATTCATCCATTCTGTACCAAGTTCAGGTACTCCTTTTATGGCTAAAATACACTATATAGAATTGTCGTATTTGTTTTCTCCATCTATTTGTTGATTGACATTAGGTTATTTCCACATCTTGGCTGTCAAAAAGAATATGTGTAAATTTATTTGCAGTAGTTCTTGGTGTTAACTTAAGAGTCATTCACCTCTGTGTTGAATATTTCAGGAACTGTGAAACTGTTTTCCAAAGTGAAATATTTGCCAATCTCACCAGAAAGAGTGGAGGTTCTAGCCATTCTCTAGCTTTTCATCTTAGCCATCTTCATGTTGTAAGTGATATTTCATTGAGTTTTAGTTTCCATTTCTGTTATTCACAATTCTTCCTGCAGCTTTTCATATATGAGTGAGGTGTTCTATATTTTACTTGACAAAAATTATTACTTAATTTTTATTATTCCTTGAAAATTGGCAAAATTATTTTGATCTTTTTATTGTCGAATTGTAAGATTTCTGGACACATTCTGGATACAAATCTCTTGTAGAGAATCTGATTCTTCAAAATTCTACAACTCTTTGTGTCATCTTTCCATTTTATTATCCATATTCTTTAATCAAAAAGGAAACTAAATTTTGTGAAAATGTTATTTCTGCACTTTCTTTATGTCATATGTACTTGTGATGCCATATTTAAGAAACTACACTTAACCCCAACTCATCTAAACTTATCCCTGTATAATCTTTTAAGACTTTTGTAGTTTTTACCATTCACATTTAAGTCAGTGATTCATTGGGAGTTAAGTTTTGTACATATCACATGGTAGGATCTCTAGTTCCTTCTTCTTTATATGGATGGAATTACTTCTATCTCTGTGTAGACAAAACTCTTCCTTTGTGTCTGTTCCTTTTTGTGAAATACTTTTTGATCACCAATGTAATACTCTGCTTCTTTTATCTTTTCCGTACTATTTTTATCAGCCTGTGTGTATCTCCATGTTAGTACTGAGCAGTGTGACGTTTGTAGCGTTAGAGTAAATTTTAAAATCAGGAAACCTGAATTGCTAACTTTGTTCTGTTTTTTTTTTCCCATATTGCTTTGTCATTCCTGTACTAATTTTAGAATACGTTTCTATTCTTGAAAAAAAGAAAAAAGTTTATCTTATATAATATATACACTAACATATATATATACAATATAGATATAATATATATTGTATAAATTAATTTGGACTATTGCCACATTAATAATCAGAGTTCCAATCCATGGACACCATGGACATTAGACTTTTTTTTTTCATTTATTTGGGTCTTATATAATCTTTTCAGTGAGATTTACTATTTTTAAAGCCTAAGATTCACCTCATATTCATAACTATTTTGAAAAGTATTTTGATCATTTTGATGTTATTATAACTTGATATTTTAGTATTTTTTAGGTTACTGATTGGAAGACTAGCTATTTATGATTGACTTATCCATATTTCTATGTACTGAAACTTCACTGAATTTAATTGTTAATTAAAGCACATACTTTTGTGTGTGGATTCTGTAGTACTTGCTATCCAATAACTTATAGGACCTAAACTCTGTGATTTTTTCCCAGTGGGTTGCTTGTTTTTCCTTTATTAAATGTTATTTTGATGAGCAAAATATTTTATTTTCATAAATTTTCCTTTATCAATTTTAAATATATTATTTTTTGATTCTAAGTAATATTTTTCATTTCTTTCGACTTTTCATTTCCCTTTGTTTCTTTTTCTTATATGATTTCCCCAGGGGTAAATTTGCTAGTGCAACATGAAGTAGATATAGCAAAAGCTCACATTATTTTCTTCTTTGTGATGGCAAAGTATTCATCATTATTGTATGTATTGAGGATCATCTATCTTTTGAACGTTGATCTGTCTTGCCCCATTATCCATCCCCCAAGCCCTGCCAACTTTCTTTACCTTGAACATAGACTGCTACAAAAGTGGCTTCTGAAATGGTTCTATTCAAGTTCATGTCATTTGTTCCTCTGGTAAGGAAAGGTTTGTTTTGATCAACAGTATCACACTAGAAATTATACAGAATTGTCTTTATCATTAATTGTTAAAATGCCATTTTTTTAAAAGTAAAAATGAGTAGAATGGCCATTTATATCAGTACTTTAGTCCTTTAAAGCCACTGGAAAATCCTCTAGAAAATGCATATCTTAATGTTTATGAGGTCAAACTCTGGGTTATTCAGTCTGTAAGGTAACCCTTCCTTTGATACAAATAGATTGCCTGTAACATTTGGCAACTCACAGCTGGGTTTTAATGGAGAACATCATCAGCTTACCTTCCCTGAAGGCCCTCATCCATCCGAGGTATCAGCCAGATACAGGCTTTGCCCTTGGTCTTGTTGTTACATGATTGCCTTCTTCATATATGTGTTAACTATTTTTTCTGAAATTAGAGCATATTTCCATCATTTCCCCCATCTCTTTCCTCCCTTCTACTCCTCCTATTCATCTCCTCTTGATCTCCCTCAAACTCATGGCCATCTTTCCTTTGAGGTTTTACATATGTGTATAGATCCAGTGCATACCTGTTTTGCTTAATGTGATAGTCCATGATGGAAATGTTAGTATTCTAAACAATGAAAGGACTTTTAGAGGCCATCAGAACTATTATTCAATTCTAATTATGTGTTTTATGTTAGAATCAACTCTGGACAATCTTATGTAGATGATCTGTTAGCCTCTGTTTGTGTATCTGTGAGTATGTGTATCTGTGTGTTTGTGTCTCTGTGTTATATGTGTATGCGCATGTATGTGTATGTATGTGTGGTGGCCAGCCATGGATGCTGAGTGTCTTCCTGAATGTCTCTCCACTTTATTGCTTGAGGCAGGTACTTTCCCTGAGATTTTCATTGACTCTCAAGTATAAGAAAAGCAAGTTGCTGTTTCAAAAGAGTTCTTCCATGTACTTGTTTGCATTTTGGATTTTATAAATTTATTTATTCTTGTTAAGAATTATTTGTGGAATATGCACCCAGAAGGGTATTTTGAATTTCAATGTCATCAGGTATTTGAAAATTCAGTATTTGAAATTGTTATCATATCTCAATTTTGTGTCTTATTTTTATTTTAGATGTCAAATGAATAATTAAATAATATTTGCTAAAATGGCATATAACTACAACTTGGCATGCCAATTTCCTTTTGCTTCAGCAGGTTTAATAATGAATACCTTTCATAGCATGATAACAATTTTAAATTGTCTATCTTATCTTACCATAGTAATTGATTTTTCCACACCCCGGTTTTACATCTTGAATTAGTTACTTTTCTATTGCTTTGATGAAACATCGTAGTAGAAGAAGCCCATAGAAGGAAGCATTTATTTGGCCTTAATGGTTCCAGTGGGATAAGAGTTCATCATAGAGTAGAGTCATAGAGGCAAGTGGCAGACATGGCCAAGGCAATAGGAAGCCAAGAACTCACCTCTTCAAACACTAGCACAAAGCAGCAGGAGAAAACTGGAGCTTGGGTTCAGCTGTGCTCTAAAAGCCTTCTCCTGTGACATACTTCTTCCATCGAGGGGGCAACACCCTCTCAGAAATCACCACCAGCTGGGATCTAAGTATTCAGATACCAGAGCCTATAGGGGACATTTCTCATTCAAACCACCACACATCTGCTAGATTATTGTCAGCAAGACTTAGCATGTTGTTGACTAACAGTTGCCTTTAATGTTAATTTTAATCTAGCCACCTAACTGTTAGAAGAAAATAAAACTGCTTTCTGTCAAACACCTTGATACTAGTAACTATGTAATATATGAACAGAATCTTTTGCTATGGCATATTTTCTTTTCACAGAAGAGCAAATTTAGGCTTCAGAGAGTTAGAGACCTGTTGAAATGCCATGTCTTATCTGTTAAAGTAGCCTTGTAGTCTAGGTATTTTAACTCAAGGATGACAAACAGGCTTGGAGAAAAAGGCTTTGACATTTAAAATTTGAACTTCAAATGTGTCCTGAGACATCCTGACTCTCCTCTAAATGTTTTTGTTTTTGCCTTGCCTATTTTACAATGATCTTAAAGCAACTTAGGATACATAAAATACAACAAGATGGCATAAATTAAAAATAAGAATAAAATTAGACCGAAAAACAAGGGTGGGGAAAATTCTTTTCTAAGAAAAATAACAACACATCCTGTATGTGAATATTGCCCGGAGACTGGAAAAATGTGAGTTGGAAAAGGCAAGGGAAGTAAATGTGCCTTAGACTGACTGTCTGCTTCAGTGTCTACTCTGGTCAAAATATATGTGAGAGAGTGAAGTCTTCTTTGCTTCCTCTCTAATTGTCATGTATGTGGTAAGCTCCCCACCCCATACCCCAGCCCCCCAAAATAGAAATGGTAGCTGACTTTGATTTGCTGAAAACTTTGTGGTCAGAATTTAAATGTGAATAAAATTATTAAACTTTTTTTTGTAAGGAAAGCATGGATTTCAATGTCCTCTGTTACTGGTGTTTGTTACAATCACCATGCCTTTGTTTTCTTAGTGAACACTTTGGAAGATGTTCTTTGTAGACGCCTTACTACTTATTTATTTATGTATGCTTACAAATCATCTTGGCTGGGTGTGTTTCTGGGAGTTACAATCTCTTCTAGCTGAGTATGTCTGTGTGTTTTATGCATCAGACATTTGCACCCAGTATATTTGGTCTTCATTGAACGATTCACTTATTGTGCTCTAGAACAAAGAATGTATGTTTTGTAGACATTAATATTCATCAGTATTAAACATTTCAGTTTGTGAGCATCTGCAGAACATCAAAAGTTGTAATTTTTTGTTTAATTGAAAAATATTCTGAGAAAGCCCACTGGTGTCATATACATTTATATTTGACCTACTTAATTTGTAAATACATAGAATTAATTTCCTCCCATGTGTTGCATATTTTTCTCTGAGTCGCCTGTCTCTTCAAGATGCATTTAAACAACTAATTAGGTTCGCAGAAGCTCCAGCTTTCCATTTTGAAATCTCAGTATTAGCCATGAATGGTGGTATACCCTTATAATAGTAGCCCTTGGTATGTGGAGACAAAAGGATCAGGCATTCAAAGACAAGATTAGCTATATAGCAAGTCTGGCACCAGACAGAGCTACATCCAACTCTATCTCCTAAAACAAAACAAAAGAAATAAACAAAATTTATCTAAGTATTTTATTTTTCTGAATTAATCCTCAAATAGCTTAAGTATAATCATTAAAGTACAAATTACTATCTAAACCATTCATTTTAATTTAAGCTTTATTTGAATGGCATGATTAAAGGTGGAAACAAATTTCACATAATACTTCAAATTTTGCAAGTTAGTTTATGATAGGAAATTTAACAATAAGAATTAGTTTCAGGTAAAATCTTAAATTTAAACAAACCTTGCTATGTAGAGGTGCATAAACAAACCACACAGAATGGTGACTGGCTCACAGACTTAAATTCATCCTTATCACAGATTATACATAAGATTTTAGCTTTCATATTGAATGGGCTAATGACTTTCTTACATAATGTTCATTACTTAGAAGGAGACTAGATGACGTAAGTTCACTTGAGGGGGTGTCATGAAACTGAGCATTTCACCAAGAGCTCATATTTTTTACCTATGATGCACCATCCAGTGGGTGCTTTTGAAAAATAAAATATTACTATCAAGCACCAAAAATTGAATTTGTTATTTCAATATGATGGGTGAAACTTGCCTATCATTTCTAGGAGACACAGTCTCACAGCAGATTTCCCAATCATCTGGCTCTGAGAGTATTTCTATCCCTTAGACATTTTGTCAATGTTCCCTGAACCTAGAGTGCAGGACTGGTGTCATAAGTTTATCAGGTGGACCTGGGTACCCCATGTGTTCTCTGTATTTTGATAGGTTGTAGTTTTCTGTAATAGTCTTCATATGTTGCAAAGAGAAGATTCTTTGATGAGGGGTGAGAGCTACACCTATCTGTGGGTATAATGATAGATATTTATAACAAAGTTAGGAGTTAAGCTGGTTTAGTAATGTGATGTTAGGAAATTCTCCTTCAAGATTTATGATCTCATTAGCCATTGGTTGTTGTCTAAGATTCTAGTGCCAGGCATGATTTTTCTCATATTAAGTGAGCCTTAATTCCATTTAGAGAGCTATTGGTTTCCACTAAGATGTGAACATCACTACTGCACTTTTAGGTTATTGTGCCTTGCTTGTCTTCCTTGTGGTTCATGGGCATCGCAGCTGGGTAGGAGTACCGGTTAGATGTTTCCCTCCATTACAACTTTTCATAGCACCCTCTGGTACTATCTAAATGAGACCTGAAGAAGTACAACATCAATAAATATGCTGTTATAGAAGTAGGAAATCCCACAGAGCCTTATCTATAGACAAATAATTATAAGCAACAAAAGAATGCTGAGACGATGTCAATGGTCCTCTCAAGGCTTAACCTTCTAATTGGATATTGATCTTGTTGAATATATTTTCTGTACCTTTAAGTTGATATTCTTCTCCTTCTTCTATCCCTATTATTTGTAGGTTTGGTCTTTTCATGGTGTCCCAAATTTCTCGGACATTTTGGTTCTTGACTTTGTTGGCTTTAGTGTTTTCTTTGACTGATGAATCTATTTCTTCTACCGTATCTTAAATGCCAGAGATCTTCTCTTCCATCTCTTGCATTCTGTTGGTTATACTTGCATCTGAAGTTCCCAATCCTTTACTCAGATTTTCTATTTCCAGCATTCTCTCTATTTGTGTCTTCTTCATTTTTTCAATTTCACTTTTCAGGTCTTGGACTGTTTCCTTCATTTGTTTCATTGCTTTTTCATGATTTTCTTTCAGTGCTTTATTGTTTTCTTCCAGGACTTTATTGTTTTCTTCTACTTTATTTGTCCTTTCCTCTAGTTTTTTATAGCATTCTTCCCATTTTTTTTTGTCTTTTCCTCTATATAAACCTCTACCTTCTTCATGATGTTATTCATAAGGCTGTTTTCTTCTGCTTCTTCCAAGTTTTGATGTTCAGGTCTAGATGTTGGAGGAGGGCTAGGTTCTGGTGATGCTGTATTGCTCTTTATTTTGTTGTATGTACTTCTGCTTGACTTCTGCCCATCTCCTTGTGGTTCATTCTTGGTCTTATCAGCACACTTGGTTCAGACAGAGCTGACCGATTCAGGAAATCTCTCTCTCTTGTCCAGATGGGAGCTCTCTTGTCCAAATGGGAACTCCTGGGCAGGATGGGAACTCCGGGGCAGGATGGGAGCTCTTGTTCAGGAGGGAAGTCCGTGGCAGGATGGGAGCTGGGGGCCAGTCTCTAAGTTGTGGGAAGTGGCTGGGGTCTCGGGTGGATGGGCATGGGGACAGGGTGTGGAGATTGCAGGGTCTACTGGGGGTCTTGGAGAAGGGGAGCCTTTCCAGTAGGGCTAGAAGGGAACCTGCCTGGTGGCCAGAACCTGGGGCCAAGTTGGGCAGGTCTTCCCTGGAGTGGCTGGTGCCCAGGGATGGGGTCTAGGCTGAGCCCGGGCACTCACCTCTGGTCCAGAAGGGAAGCAGAATCTAATTGGATAGTGAATAATATGTGGTCAGTCCTGAAATTATATACATATAAATAACAGTACAATAACCAAGTAGGTTGTATTTATGGACATATATTACCACATTAATACACACACACACACACACACACACACACACACACACACTTACATACTTCTCACTCCCTAATTCTTAACAATATGTAACAATAACAACTAAAGAAAAAGAAGCCATGATTTTGGGAATGATTAAATGTTAAGGAGTGCATAGGAAGAGATGGAGAGAGAAAAACAATAAGAAAATAATGTAATTATATTTTTAGGTTTAAAAATAGTTTTAAAAGGTTGAATTTATAGTAAGACTTTGTCACTTAGATTTCTTGGAATCTTGAATTTGATAAGCCAAATGTTACCTCTGACTTAATTTTTTTGAAGTTTTTTTTTTTTTTTTTTTTGAGACAGGGTTTCTCTGTGTAGCTTTGCGCCTTTCCTGGAGCTCACTTGGTAGCCCGGGCTGGCCTCGAACTCACAGAGATCCGCCTGGCTCTGCCTCCCGAGTGCTGGGATTAAAGGCGTGCGCCACCATCGCCCGGCGAAGTTTTTTAAAATTACTTAAAATTTTTTGAAAACTTTATAAAATGTACCTTATTCATATTCTTGCCCAATACCTTAGCTCCAGATCCCTATGTCTCCCTCAAAACATCTCCCAGCTCTTCCCAAAATTCATGTCTTTTTTTTTTAATAGCCCACAAAGTCCAACTAATGCTGCACATTTGTGTGGATTCATTCACTGGGGCATCTACTGAAGGCCTTATCCTCTTGTCCCCTTAGCCACCATCAACTTCCAAGAGCTCCCCAGATAGGGGAGGGAAGTGGCAGGCTCTGTCCTCCAAATGCTGAAAGTTCTAACTTACTTGATCTTGTGGAGGTCTTGTAATGTGACCATAGTTGCTATGAGTTTATGTAACATCTCTGTCACCTCCAGAAGCCAGCCTTTTATAACACTTCTCCACATATTCTGGCTTTTACATTATTTCAACTGCTGTTCCTTAATATTTTCTGGACCTTAACTGAGGAGGATTCTGATATAGATATTCTACAATGGGTGAGTATTCATAGTCATTTATTCTCAGCTTTTAAAAAAGTTCAGAGTTTATGAATTAGCTGAAGTTCTGTACTGAAATGGAGACACCACAATAACCCAGAGTAACATTCTCAGTGTGCACACAGTTGTATTAATAAATCAGGATATAGCAGTGGCTATGAGCCTCAGGATGCCATAGAAGACCAGGAAGTTTTGCAGGCCAAATATTCCTGCTGCAGCTCATGCTCAGGAACTACTTTTTGTCTTTCTCCTTTTAACCAGTGATTTTTCCCTCTGCTCATCTTCACTGCCTAACTTTACAAAATCTTTGAATGATTATGCACTTTACTTTTAAGGTGTGTAAATACCTCGAGAGACACAGGACAGTGACACCACTTAGGGGAAATGCAATTTCTTTCATGATAGAACCTTAGTATTTGTAATCTTTCGGAAATATAATGGTGCTGTGTTTCTGTCTTTGCTAGTGGAAAACATAACAAGAATTTTATAAAACCTCTGTTTTCTGATTTTAAAAATTGTTTAGACATGAAACATATGAAAATGATGTGTCCTGAATTATACTACTAAGAAATTGTAGCTAATGTTTGTAATATACATTTGAGAACCTGGTAAGAGAAAAATACTGATATCATTCTGAACTGGTTGACCTGGATCAGAATAAGGTGGGTGCTTCTCTTCTTATGGTGGAAAGGAACTGATCTTATGCAGTACATTGAGAAGGAGTTTACTAGAATAGATAAGACCCAATCAATCTGGAAAAATACTTTCCTCACATCAAGTCCTATTTTAAGTTATGATTTTCATTTGTAATACTTTTTATTTAATAAATTATTAAATGCAATCTTTATTAATACAAACAGATTTTCAGCATTTACACAATTTCTTATGCTAGTTCTAAGAGAACTGCGTTTGCTTATTAAAAGTAATCTCAGGAATTTTATTTTTTTTTAAATTGCATGCCTGCATAGCATGTTTTTTATCATATCTATCTCCATTTTATTCCTTCAGTTCTTGTAATCATTTTTCCTCTCAAGTTTGAGTGATCTTTTTAATTTAAACTCACAAGTCTACTCAGTGCTGACCATATTACATGGGTTTAGGTCCATCCACTGGAGTCTGCGTATCCTTTCAAGGCCTTCTTCCATGATCAAACTTACTCTTCCTCACCTAACAACCAGCTAATAACACAAAATTTGCTAATTTTAATATGGCAGTAGAAAGTTAATCACCAGGTTCAGCTGGATGAAAACTTCTGTACTTCTGATTTAAAATGGTTGACTATCTGAAAAGTAGATTCTTCTGTTGCTGTTTTTTTTTTTTTTTTTTTTTTTTTTTTGTTATGACCAGTTTATGGAAATACTGTATTTTACTCTACAAAATCTATAAAAGGAACATGTGTGTTTGTTCCTTTTAGTCTCTCTACTGTTGTGTCCTCAGCATGATGTGTGCTTAAGGCCTTTTCCTAAAATATATAATGTTCTGTTTACATGTAGCAGAGTTTCACTTTATGTCCAGTAAGCGAATGAATATGAGTAGATAGTCTGAAAGCACAGAATGTATGCAGATCTCTACCTTTGCCTCATCACCACTCAGAAAATCAAATAAATTTCTATTAGTATTCAGAAACTTCTGAGACAGACACAGGTGTCAGGCAGATGGAGATCAAAGTAATGGTTTTATTACTGGAAGAGGCTGAATGAAAAGGCAAGCATTATGCATGCAGATTCAATCAACTTCATCAATAAATTAGTATGTCTACCCAGCACTGGCACACATGGACATTATCAGGTCTTCACCACAGAAGAATGGATAAAACAAGTCTGAATCCATCTTCCATATAGGCAGATCTCAACTGAGTAAAAAGAAAGGAGCAACATATGTTTGGTACATTTTCCGGACATCACCACTCTGGGGTTGTCTTTCTCTGAAACAGTAAAATGTAAGTGAAGGGACAGAATGAAGGCAGCAGACTTTCTTTATTAAAAAGTAAATCCCCTCGTGAAAAAAGGAGAAAGGAATACGAGATCTATGTCAGATACTCTAATGAGGAGGAAATCCCTCCAACTGATTATGATACTGCTTTGTTTTAGGTACTTTTTATGTTTAGCATTCGTAGGGTCTATTTTCCATTATATAAATCAACATTTGAAAATAACTAAAATGAATGTCTTCTTGTTTTTTAGTCAATATGGATAATCATTGGTCTAATATAAGATAATGGAAGCTTGAGCAAGACAAATATAAAAATAAAAAAATATATTCCTAGTTTTATATGTTATGTATGACATAGAGATCTTTACAATAGTTTTATACTTTAGTTGAGTATTTGCCACACAATTTATAGAAAGCTGACATGAAACTTCTCCTTTAGGTGTTAACTATTCATCTCTAATTTCTAGTTGCTTTGCTATTTTTTTCAAAGATTATTACTATGAGGTGTTATAATGGCTCCTTCCTATTTTCTTTTCCCACTTACCCTCTTAAAGAAGATGGAACAAATAATTTTTTAATTAAATGAAATATATTAAGGAAGCCCAATGTTATCTAAATGTCCTATGCAAACTATCTTGCCAAAATAAAAATTACAGCACAGCCATTAAAAATGTATTAGATTGTTCTGATTTGATAATTTATTGATGTAAAACATCACTTCCATGGCTTGACAAATACACTGATAAAACTAGTTTGGATGTTGTTCATCACTAAATAGGTCAGAAAGTTGATGTTTTCAAACAGTTGTGGAAAGGGTACGGTTATAAATTATTTCATTGTAGGGGAGTTTGCCTTTCAGCCTATGTCTTCAAATTAACAAGAAAGGAATTAAAATGAATGATTTGTAGAAATTAATACCATTTTAGCATAAAAGGGGGAAGTTAGCAAGCTTATCCATAGTTCTTTAAGATGACTCATGTTTCTTGTGATGGCCTGTCCTGCTCTTTACCTTGTGAAATGCATTCATTCTTTTGAGAATAGACTCTGGAAATTAGTGTGTAAAACTAAAAGTATTAATTCACTAGCTTATTGTGGGGTATTCTTTTGCTAAAGCTAACTGAAGTGATCAGATTACACACAGAGTTTGTAATTTCCTTGTGTATTTGTAGACTCAGTTAATTAACATAATGAAGCCCTTCATCATAAGACACTCCTGTACTGGCAGAACAGCAGTTGGAGCCACCAAGTTTTGGGGGATTTCGGAATGAGAATTAAGATAAGGTTGATACAGTCAGTGTTTCAAGGCATTACGTCAAAAGAATATGGTATAATTCTATCCACCCCAGGTATATCTTGGCACTGCAATCAGAATAATGAAGTCTCTGGGTTAGAGTTCCTGTTAATTATTACTGCCACACTCCAGTCCCGGTGTCAAAAGTGCTGTAACCCAGTTAGTGCTTAAATGAGTATTTCAGTTTTTGCTGTGACTTGTTTTCTTCTGTGCTTCTATGCATATAAATGAGATGTATATCGGAAAGGAGACAGAATAAAAAAATAAAAAAAAAAACTTATCTAATTTTAGCAAAATATCCGAACAGTGTCATGCACTGAATACATTAAGTTAAATGAATAAGCCCTGCTTCTCTGGCAGAATCTCTCTCTCTCTCTCTCTCTCTCTCTCTCTCTCTCTCTCTCTCTCTCTCTCTCTCTCTCTCTCTCGGTGTGTGTGTGTATGTGTTATCTCTATCACTTATATTGGACAATTACACTTATTCACATTGACCAACCTTCTTGCTGTCTTTGGATTTATACACATGCTCATAATAATAGTTACTCCTAGAACACCATGCCAGTGCAAACTAGAGGGGAACATAAGGAGGCAAGGGAAAATTCTCACGGTATCATAAGATTATACAGCCTGGAAGTGCCTTATGCAAGGAATTCATGTGGAGCCGAGTTAATGTCAACTGTATGTTTATTGTGGCAGGGTTTTGTGCTGTGACTGGCAATTAATAAGTACCGTGATTATTTTTGTAGCACGCTTGTAATCATTGCACCTTCACCACTTTCGCTCAACAAATATCTATGTAGAGTGTGGAGACCACTGAAGAGAGATCATTTTGTTATACTGGATGGGCAAGGAGTTTTGTTCTTGATGTAGAACATTAAAGTTGACCCCTACAAGGTTGGCAGGGTTGTAAAGGGGGAATTCAATAATATAATGTACAGATGGAAAAATGTGAGCAAACTAAACTTTGCAATCTCTTTTGAGAAAAATGTCAAGTGGGCTTTTGGTTATGGAAAATAGGCTACTTACAGAAGGGTGTTAAATTTGCTATGGTGTAGCACTCCTTGCAGAAGAATAGTATCTGCTATTTATTATGTTTTGGTCTCTGGTATGTTTATTGATATCAGTTTTCTATTATTAATAATAAAGAGGAATATCAACTTGGTAGTATTAATGGAACTTTAATTATACAAAGCATACAACAAGAATTATTTCTAAGGACAAATCTGAGTCCAAAAATTCCTGTCACCTATGGTTGATATGACAATGTCCTTAAACAGAACCAAAGAGAGCAAATGTTGGATGTCACACTGTTCTAATCTGAACATTCACCATCATTTTATATCATTAAGAGGACAACATTTAAGGTGGTACTTTAGAGTTGTTGAATGTTGTTTTTACAGTCATTTTCAGAGTTTAAGAAGCATTTATCATTTCTTAGATGGAGATTTAAAGTCTTGCTCTGAGAAAGACCCTTTCTCATTTAAGTCTGGATGACCATGGTAATTGGCTTTTCAAAGATAATCTGCATAATTTCAAAGTTATACTTAATGCGTATATATCTGTATTATACTCAAATCTTACTTTACTGCAGAGAATATATATTCAATGTACAGTGCGTTAATAAATAAAATCATAAAATTTGATTGATCTTGGAAAATATTTAGCATGCATATATTTGCCTGACAAGCATTGTAAGGGTAGTTATTTCTTTCTTTTTATAAGTTTTGAAATGTTTTCATATATATATGTATGTATATATATATATATTTGCAATTTTATTCAACCCAGCTATCCCCTCTTATCCTTCTGCCAGTGCTGCCACTGATCTAAATCTCCTAACTCTTTTGTGTATAGCTTGGGCAAGTAATCATAGGTTCATGACTGCAATTGTTAGGTCATATCCAGGGGATAGTGTTTCATAGTGTTCATCTCCACACTTCAGCTTGTTGGTTTGTCTGTTTTTCTTAGGTGCTGTTCTTTAGACTTTGGTTGGAGATGATACAGATGACTCCACACTCACTTATTCCCTGTACTTTAACTAGTTATGAAACTCTCCATGAACCATCACTACTCACTCACTGTAAAAACAAACTTACATGCCCCAGGATGAGAGCAACACTGATATATGGATATAAATATAAATATTTAGGCAGCAGTTTGACTACATATCCTTTAAAAAATAGGCACACATGAGAAATATATTCTCTCCTAGAGCCTGTGACCTCCCAGCCATTGGCTTTGACTATGGTTAAAGTAACAGTCACACAGTCCTTCCTGTGGAAAAGACCTCAGATTCAATCAGAAAGCAGTTGGTTATCCCCCAAGCAATCATACTACTATTTCACCACTGGATACTCTCTTAATTAGAGTTTCTATTGCTGTGAAGAGACATCAAGACCATACCAACTCTTATACAGGAAAACATTTAATCAGGGCTGGCTTACAGTTTTAGAATTTAGTCCATTATCATCATGGTAGGAAGCATGGTGGCATGGAGGCAGACATGGTGCTGGAGAAGGACCTGGGAGTTCTATATCCAGATCGGAAGACAGCAGGAAGTGAACAGTGACACACTGATCAGGGTTGTACTTCTGAAACCTTAAATCCCAGACCCTAGTGAGACACCTCCTCCAACAAAGCCACACATACTCCAACAAGCCCACATTTCCTAATAATACCACTGCCTCTGTACCAATGGAAGACGTTTTTTTATTCAAAGCACCACAACCATGTTTTGCTAAATAAGTTAGTATTATACCTTGTATGGTTCACAGCTGAGGGAGATCTTTGATGACATTTTTCTCCTAGCAGCTTCCATCTCCATTACAGCTTGATTTCCATGTCCTGTATCCAATGTGTGGTGATGATTTCTGAAATAGAGGAGCCACTGGGGCTCCCTTACCAACAACATAGGGTAGGATACTACACACATTCCTTAGTTTTGGTTGACTTCCTAAAACTTATTTTTCATGTATTTTCATGCATTCTACCCCAACCCCTTTAAATCATGCTACCCTTAATATTAGTGTGCATCTCATGTTTTATTATCCTGCTGCTGGAGATTCTATTATTTTTACTTGCCGTACTCTAAACGTCCCACCTTCTTTATTTTTATTTTAGAAAGCCTAGCTGGCATTGTGTCATGGTGACCTCTGTCCTCAGACAGTAGCACAGCCTCTCTGCAACCACGCATCTGCAAATCCATGAGTTGCAAACGTGCTGGTGGAGCAATAGAGACAGGCTTCACCATGTCCTCAGAAGTTTACTCTTCTCTACTATAGCCCCGCTCATCAAGTAGCAGGATGTGCAAGACAGTTCTTCCAACTGGGACTTGTAAATAGCAGTACAGTGCACAGATGTCCCAGGGGCATATAAAATAATAGTTTCCCACAGTTGAGGACACTCTCCAGAGCTCAGTAGTACTTATAGACAGAAAGCTCACGAAGAAGGCCACATTTTCTGCTTCTATGCATAATAAGCAAAAATGGGGTTGACATGGTAAAGAGTATGGAATGAAAATTCACAAAAATTATATCTGTTAAGCAAAACCAAATAGGGTCAGGGATAGAATACATTAACTTTAAAAATAATCCTCACTTCTTGAGCAGAATTCCAGCATGACTCTAGTATGTACTCTATTTGTTGCATATATTGGACACTATCAGTCATGAGGGGCAGTATTACTTATTCCAACTAACCACATTACTATAACAACAACATGCATCTTTAGCTTGTTATATGTCATTATATCATGACTGATATATTTTGGGCCTATTTGTTGTCCTAAACACAAATGAATTCTTATATATTCTTTGCCCAATGGTGATTTTTGATTTGCACTTTTTTCATATTTTTAGGCAAGGAATACATGAATCAAAATACCAAGTTTTTAATTGAGCATTGAAGCTGAATTCAGGTGCTGAAGTCTCATATAATTTTCATGTCACATTATTAGTCTTTGCCAGATTAATTGTTCTAATTTCCATAAGTAGCTTGTGGACTAAAGCATTTTTATAAACTGCTTAATATAAAACAATATATGCATGCTAACTATAACATAATTTAAGTCATAGATTCTTATTAATGATCAAACATCTGTTCAATAATAGAAACATAAATTGATACCACTAATACTGGAGAAAATAAAAAGACTAGAATTTTTTCCCTTAGTAAAATTGGAAAAGAAGCTTATTGATTAATTCTTTTATTTTTTATTTTTTTATTTTTTGTTTGTGTGGGTACACACATACCTCCACATGGGTGTGGAGATCAGAAGCCAAGTGGTGGGAATTGGTTCTCTTTGTATATTTTGTGATTCCTGGAGATCAAACTCAGATTGTCACAGGCCTAGTGGCAGGAGCCATGATCCACTGAGTCATCTTGCCATCCATGAGACTACAATTGTAAAGGAATATACTGACATTTGATCTTTCACCTTTAATGCACTCATTTTTATGCCAATTTTTTTTTAAATTTTGAGTTCATGTCAATAATAATAGCTATATAAATTTCAGTAAATACTAGCACTTAACTGGCAAGAACACTCTTTCAGAAAATGTACCTTGCCAAATATATTAGGAAGACACCCAAACTTCACTAGAAAATTTTTTTCTATTTTCCTTTTGGGATTTTTGGTTCATCTTACTTATGAATGCAGATAGAGTTTTTAATAATGGTTGATTAATATTATTGCCACTGCATTCATTCATTGTTTCTTCTTTGTTTTCATCATCTTCTTCTTTCCTTCCTCTTATTCATAACATCTATTTATGTATTTGTGTGTATACACTCATTATGACTACGCACATTTATATAGAAGTAAATGTTTATTCTTATTTTTTCATATTTTAAGATAAATTATCATGTTTATTTTATAAGTATATACCATTATATAAGAAAGGTTATTCAAGTGTTCTGTATTCTAAGTTACGTAACTTATTTGAAATGAACACCCTTTCAGGAAACTTCTGTGGCCTTTGCTGATAATTTTTGTTGGATTGAATTCACATTGTCTTTCCTTAGGATAAGAATGAAGGAGGAGTTGACAGATGGACACCATCCTTTAGCTGCCTCTTGCTTATCTTGTAATAATATCTAAAGATAATGTTAATGAGCATTCCGTTTGGCTAAAATAATTATCTCAAAGTCCTTCTACATTCTAAATGAAATTTGTGTTTATTTACTTGGTGTGTGATCATTATCATCATTCTCATAGGAGCATGATAGGATTATTTTCAGAAAAACTTTGTTATGTTGGCAGTAGCAGTTAATGTTGTGTGCCTTGTAAGTTATTGTACAGATAATATTTTAATTATCTGTTGCCAATCTCTGATAATTAAAATTTAATATTGTAATATTTATTGGTAACATTTAATGACTATAATTTTTAGTTGTACTGACCTGATTTTCATCTTTGTTTCTTATAACTTTGACACTAAGCTTTTGAGTCAAAATTCAATTTTTAATTATGATGTCCTTCATATGAGTAAAACAGTGTACTTTGTGTTTTTCTACTTCATGCCACAGTTTCTAGGAAATCGATGGGGGATATGTACTGCCAAGGCACATTTCTCACTTCAACATGCCCTAGAAATTCATAGCCTAGAAACAAATAAGTAACTATGGTATTTTTCTGAGAATTCTTTGGTTTGCTATATTTAGCTTAAAAAAAAAAAGCAGAGGCAAAAGAAAATCATCTTTGCTATAGTCCTAGCTGGAAGAAACATTTTCCCCATGTCTATATCTTAGTTTGTATTTGTTCCTTTTTTCCCCTACTGAAGGGTTTATATCATCTTCTGTTTCTTCAATGTTCCTAGAGTTCTGACTATGACCTAAGCCTGCGTTTATAGTTTATAGTAGGCATAAATATGGCCTAGTGGAATTTTCCGTGATTCTGCTCATATCACTGTTCCCTTTTCTGTATATTAAAACCTAATTTGAATGTTATCATGAGTTTTATGAATTCAGTGATCTTGAGAATTATGCTGCTCTAGAAGAATTAGGACAAAAAAGCAAATGATTTACTGTCACAATTATTGCATATTAATAAGGGTTTGTGTGAGTTAATTCATGAGCATATCATTACTATTTTAAAGTAGGCCCAACATGAGATGGTACTGAAAGATTGGAATGAAGTTGAGTCTTGAAGGATAAGAATGAATACTTCCAAAATATAAAGAAAAGGCAGCAGAGAAGTGAATGAGAAGAGAAGTAGAAGTATTCTCAGAGACCTGTGAAGGATACCAAAGAAGGGAACATTGCTTAAACCAGCAACATTTGAGAGTACCAGTTTCTCTGTAGCCTTTACAGGGAACAGCATTGTAATTTTTGCTCTCCAAATAATTAAAAATAAATTCTCCTTGAGACTTTTATTTTGATTCATATTTGTGTTTTAATGTTTCCATTTTACCATATCTTTTAATGTTAACTAATATTGTCCCTCTTATCCTCTGTAAATATTTTTAGTCTAATTTTATTGTTTGATAGCTGGTATTACAGATTTTATATTAAGGACAATTTTATGTACATTATTTATTAGAAATCCATCTTATACCTTTTTCATGTCTATTCATGTGATTAGCTTTGTCTCCTATCATTTAGCCATCATTGTTCACTATATTAGGACTCGTATTATCTTTCAAAACACATTTTACAATTATCAATCCATTTGGATTTTTTGTAAATTACTAAATTTATAATGTAGTATCAGCATTTTAAAGCAGATGGTTAGAACCTAAAGACCCATGAGATATAATTTGAGACTAAAACTTCCCAAGATCTGTCTTACTTTACTCCCATTTTATTTTTATTTTATATGCATAACTAGTTTTACAGTGTCATAAAATTTTACTTATTTTCATTGAATTTTTATACAGTATTCAATTTATTTTTCAAGGCATTCTGCTTTTCCAATTTTAATGTTTATCATCTAATATTCAACATAAACAGAACACCAGGAACCATAAGAATAATTAGAATGAAGATAAAACAGATGACATACCTAGATTAACTGAGGAAGAATTAGTAATGAGTCTACATACTACTTAGATGGAGACAGAGTACATGAAAACCCAGAAATTATGCAATATCCAGTGAGTTCTCATTCCCTACTCTCCCCTCACAGTAGATGAACTCCACTCAGAAATAAATGTGGATGTGTTTAGTGTAGCTCCCTTTCGTAGAGAAGACAGGAGAAAATGCATTAAAGCAGCTCTGTTGAGCCAGTGGGAGATACTGTCACCCCAGGAAACAACAGAATCAATCATTACTGAGCATCCAGTATGACTGTGTACAGATAATTCAACCTGTTCAGCATTCACTGTGCTGTGGAACTGAGTCAATGTAAGTGAAAGAAGAATGCTGGTTAATTCACCTAGTGAGGTAAGATAGCTTCTATCCAGGCTCTCTGTCTTGTCTATAACATACTTTTCATAAATTTGTTCTAATTTTCTTATCTGGATTAGGGTTTCTGCACTGAGTTTTCAAATGTGTTGCAATTACTGCAACTTGCTTACAATCGCCAAATCTGCATTAAATACTTAGGTTATTTATTTAGGGTGATAGGGCTTTTCAGTATTTGTTCACATTCATGAATATTTCAATGGAACTACTTTTCCCTGGTGGCATTGTTTCGATAATGTTTATCATATTTCTTTTTCTTTAAAAATCTATGACTTTTGAGATCAGAATATATCAGAATATAAGAATAGTTGTACAAATTTGAAGTATAACACAAACATTATAAATGGATACCCTAGTAAATAACTACATTACATATAATTCATCCACTTTTCATATTAGATCTGATCTTCTTAATTTTATTATTTATCGGTGTTTTTGCTTATATCACAGCAAAGAAAAGCAGAATCATTTTAATGTCTTTCATATGTATTTGTACATATGTGAGCATTTTCTTAGAATAGACTAGTGTCATAAGGTTCACAAGATACCTTTAGGGAACAATACTAAATTATTTTAAGAAATGTGTGCATTACTTACTTATTTATTCATTTATTTTTGGTCAGTTGCTAGTTTATACTTTGGATATTTTCACTTACACACTTTTCTACTGGCAATTTATGTATAAGAATAATTAAAAGGGCATCATTTCATCTCATTTAGTATATAACAAGTAACTAGGCAACTAGTTTTTGACTAGTATATTCATTCTCTGTTACATACATTTTCTATTTATATGTTGCCAGTATTATATTTGTAAACTAGTGCTCCTCTGAACCTGACCCGCTTAATTTTGCTAGATTTCATGAAGCTCATTTTTCTTAAAAGCATCTTGGCTGTTCACAAGCCCTTGTCCTCTATACAAATTGTGTAAGTAGCCTGTCAGTTTGTACACATCTTTGGGGGCTTTTCATAGTGATAATATTCACTGTTTTTGAAAAGTTGTTCTGGAAGAAATACCTAGTGATAATAAAATTTTCTGTTGATACACTTATCCCCCTACTCATTCATTCATAACCTATTTTAGTAAAGTTTATGTTACAATGACTTATTGACATACATTAACCATACATAATAATGAGTTTCAATATGACACTTTCATATACATACATGTTTTTATCATATTAATTCTTCATTACACTCTTATGTTTTCCCATTTCTATTGTTGGTTTCTCTTCCCAATTAAACATTTTATAAATATTTAAGTTTTCTTGTCAGCTAAGTTTCCCCATTTCCTCAATGTGTTGTAAATTCTTCACACTTTCCAGACATGTGACATAAAGTTAACAACCACTGTGATAGGGATGGAACTCACTGGATAGATTGCTTGCCTAGCATGCCTTCATCACTGGGTTCAATCTCCAGTTACACACAAACGGATCCTGGAGGCACAACCCTGCAGACTTATCACTTGAGAGTTAATAAGGAGAACTTCAAGAGTTCAAGGTCATTTTTGACTACATAGGAAGCTGGACTTGGGCTACATGTGATCCTGTCTCAAAAACAAGTTTCAAAAACTATAAAATTAGCTGGGAGGTGGTGGCACATGCCTTTAATCCCAGCACTTGGGAGGCAGAGGCAGATGACTATCTGTGAGTTTGAGGCCAGCCTAGTCTACAGAGTGAATTCCAGGACAGCAAGGGCTACAGAGAAACCCTGTCTTGAAAAACAAAAACAGAAGCAAAGAAATTGTAAAGTTACTTTTTTTTTTTTTTTTTTCCATTTTGTTGGCAAGACATAGACTCCAGAGCAAGATCCATAAAACTTTGTGGAACTCAGTGACACAGATACATAGTACTCATATCGAAGGAACTGAGACTTGATAGTTGTCCAAAGGTAAATACGACAGACCTTCCATTTACATATTCAGTAACTGCAACAGTTCACATGGCAAAACATGACTAGCAAGTTCCTGAAGAACTATGCCGTGAAAGGTTCAGGGGCCCATTGGACCTTACATAATTAGTCATAGCAGGGAAGGCATCAAGATCCAAACCTATGGCGTCTTAACATTCTCATCTCTTATGTGCAAGATAGCAGCAGCATTATCATCAACAGTGTGACTGCCCCAGAATGCCTTCAGGAGACATGTTTCAGATTCAGTGGTACAGTTCTCCCAGGAAGTTCTTCCTATAAGGAGATCTGGTGTGCTCAGACCTTTCATGACTGTCATATGACCTGTAGGCCTCACATGGTAGTTATTGACAGTTTACAAGGTTTTGACAGGTCCATCTAGGTACCTGCAGGGAAGTCAAAGCTTTTACAAAGAGAAGAAGATGGTGAACAAGTGACATAGAGAAACCAGGTGAGCTGAGCAGTTTGAAAACAACTAAAGGACTCCACGGGTGCCCTGCAGAGATTGAGAGGCAGAGAGAAGGCCCACTATCCCACATCAATGCAGAGCACATGATTAATGAAAAACGTCAACTTTAACCTGTGGATCACCCAACAGAGAGGAGCACTTTGAGCTAAGCAGTGTATGATGCTGAATATGAAGCGCTTGTGTGACAACACAACCCAACATCCAGTCCACAGAGGTTGTGTTTATCTCAGCCTTGGTAAGCACTGTGAGTGAAAAAAAAAAAAAAAACAAGAATTGGCCCTTAATTCATTCACTAGGATCTTATGAGCCCCGGGTACTGTCTCCCCTAGAAGCCATTATTCCCCCCCACCCCACCCCGGCTCCAGTCAGATTTTCTTTGAATATATTCTCTTATTGTATCATCTCTCTTGTTCCTTTCTCTGGTTGAGGGACCTTTAGATTGAGATACAATCATGTTCATCCATGATTCAAGGTCCATGATAGAAAGATATATAAGTTCGATTTACACGAAAAGTTTTTTTCTTGACATAAATTGGTAATTTTGTGTATAATACACTAATTTTGATGTTTTCAAAAATGATATTTAATTCATTAATTTCCTTCCTTAGGGAAAATAACACCAAATTGAGGGAATAAAAATATATATGTCTTCAAATATTTTGCTTTTGAGTGATTGTGAAGCACACTTTAGCCCACCTTAGTTCACATTCTCACTGGTAGTGAAACACCATATTGCATTGGACTTTGAATTTTGCTATTAATTTTAAATTTATGCTTTTATATAATACATTTTACTGTAGACTTTACTTTTGTGCCCACAATAAAACCTCAGATCTCATATTTTATTCAGGAGCAAGCTGTGGTAACTCTGGATGATGTTGTACAGTGGCCATGTTTTCTTCACCCCTGATATAGTATTGTCTGTCCTCAGCCACTGACTTGTAGAAGGATGAGTTCAAGTGAAAAGTGAAACTCTTCACTACTTTTTACATGTCCACCCACTTTTGGCACATTTCTATACAATGGCTCTGCTCTTTAATATTCCATAAATATTTACTTGATCACATCTTTATTCTACTGTGCTTCAGCATGGACAACTTATTCTTCAAATTTCTTTGTTTAGGAGATTGAAGAAAAGCTAGATCCTCCTGCTTTGCAGGGTATTGAATTTAGAAGCATGCATGGTTGCCATCTGAGCTTTCAGTTTTTGAAAATTTGCCATTGCATCCTCCTCCCCCCAATTTTATATGATAAGATAGTACAAATATTATTATGTTGCCTGTCTCATTTATCTGAAACATTCTCCTTGTTATTTTAGTGATTTTCTTTGTTTTATGCAGTGAATAGCTTTGCTGGCGTACATTTCTCTCATAATCTTTCCCAGTATTGATTTCTGTTTGAGTCAGCCTAGATAGAAATTCTTACATTTTTAGTATTATGCTTCAGTAATACAGGCTTAATTGAAATCCATTTTATCTACATCAGCTTGGTTATTTTGAGATTGGGTATTCCAATATGGTGAGCCATTGAAGTCTTTTCAGGTGAGAAAGACAGTTGTTTTCAAACCCTGAAACTTGGATTTTCAAAAGCCATGGTTGATGCAAAACTTTATGAAGATAAAAAGGTAATGTATTATTATAGGTGGGCTTGGACTAATTAATCACTCATTCATTGTGATGTGTCATAAAAGTCAGTAATACTCTGAGAGGGTTGTGGTGACTGACTGCAAGCACTCTTATTATTTTGTAAAGGAGGACTGTGTACGCATGGGAAGAATTAGAAAGTTATTGTTTGACTTCAGGGTTGAGGTTTAGTTGTCTTCTAGCTAAGGTTTTATATTTCAAACCAGTCAGTATTTATTTATTTTTTTTAGTGTTTCTAGGAAGAATAAAAGTGTTGTGCTTGGAGCAAAGACCCTAGACAGATAAGCAACAATCTGCTCGTCTGGTTTCTATTCCCTAATGCACTTGTTTCCTGCAGCATTGTGCATTTTCGTTGATAAGCAGCATTTAAAAAATATTGTTTGCTGCTGAGGTTCAACATAAGGATGGGGTATTGCATGTCTTGACTAGCTGTTTCTCTAAATTTCTGCATTTTACTTTGTTGTCAAACTTTTCTTCATAATGTTGAGAAAATTTTATTTATTTATATGTTTTTTGTTTTTATAACAATTTATGTTCTATAATCTGAAAAAAAAAGATTTGCGGCAATATACATTTTGGCAAAATAAAATGTGAAACAAGAATGTGAAGCAAATGGCACAAGTCCTTTGAAAATCAACTTGAAACAAAGTGTAGTGAAACAAGAAACAGTGTTAAAACATGCGTAAATGGCATGGAGGCTAGCAGGCTTCTAAAACATGGGTTGCAAACTGAGTTAAAGCCCAGTAGAACTACAGTAATGCATGATAGACACTTACTGTATGTGACATCACAAAACCATGGGTATTGGCTGTACTATTTGGTGACATGTGTACTTTCTACAATACCACTATTTAAAGTGGAATCACATGTTTAAAAAGCTTTTCCTGAATATTCCTATTAATATATTGTAATGTCATATTTTAAGAGAACCACACAGCAAATTTATTTCTTTGAAAGGCTATTATAATATAAGATCATCTGATCATATGACCAAACCATAGGGTAAATTTTGGATTATCCATTCTTCTGTCTCCACAAAGTGAGAAGGAACAAATAATCTTTTAGGTATTGCTGGGAGGAAATATTAGAGATGTGTGAGTGTGTGTATATATGTGTGTATGTCTATGTGTGTGTTTGCTTGTGTGTATGAGTGTGTGTGTGTGTGTGTTTTAATTCTGCTTGAACTTTTCCTACACTACACTACGAATTGAAACTGGTGTTCTTTATTTGATTATCATGTTTCCTTTGGTTTGCTGAATTTTTTGAGAGAAAACAGGGAGTCCTACATTACATAGAATTTAGAAGTGGTGGCTTCACTAATTAAATTTAAAATTTACTTAAAATAGATTATGAAAGAACTTTAGGAAACAATGTTATTTTACCTAAACTTCCAGTTGAAATGACTTAAAAGCAGCTTGAAGATAATAGTAACAAGTCAAAATCTAAAGCAAATTAGCAGTATGAGGAGGAAAGATTATTCCTTGTACTCTCAGCCCTCATTCTTAGTAAAGTAACGTTCAAACAATGCTACTCTATACTAACCTTAGAAAAAAATTACCCAACATATTTTCTACTCAGAAATTGTTTGAAATGTGAATCTACTTCTGCTCTCATTGAATATAAAACTATCATAACTTGAAATAGTCCATAGTAATGATTTTATTTTGATGTGCTATATTAAAAATTAAATATCCAGAATAGAAAACAAATAACATTTTATTCAAGTGTATTTAGGTTCAGTAGATACTTAATATACTTAATAATATAACTTTTAGTTGTCTAAAGATATCGCTAGCCATAGTCAGTATTCCAATGCCTTCTTTGAGGTTCTTATCAGCAAAGGACAAAGAGCACATTCCCTGGACCCGTGCATTGCCCCTCCTGGCACAAGTTTGCTACGTAATTGAACAAAAATGTAGATTTATTAGATATGCCTAAGCTTATTGTATTTCTAAATTTGCGTGATCAATGAGAAAAGAGCACCCAGTAGATTACAGTTATTTGTTGGCATAAGCCTTCTGAAAATAATTTTTGGAATTTTTAAAAATTGTAAAGCTCTCTTTGTTCAAAATAGTATATTCATCACTTATAAAGCCTCCATATAAGGATATGCACAACAATAGTAAATAACTTTCAATATTTTAAAAATCTACAATATCAAATAATTTCATGAGTTTTGAATCCATTTGTCAAAGCATCAGTGGTTTAATTAGTTTGCAAAAAAATCCCAAACTAACTAATTATAGGAAGTAAGAAAATAATTAGCAGGTGAAACATGACAAAAACTTTATGTAACTGATGAAAGAGGCTGGAAAACAGTGCTATGACACAAGAAATGCATACCATACATGTCCTTTTCAGTCTATGGACATTTTCTTTATAAAGTTATAGCACCTGGTTGAACCAAATACGAAATAGAAGATCAAATGGAAAACAAAACCAGTAACTTAAAATCTATCATTCTAGGCCTTGGAGAAATCTGCAAAGATCAGCAAGCATGTTGTAGAGAAGGCTGCAAACCATCTCTTTTTCATAGAAACTGTAACTCCATCATACATTGCCTGTTCCTTTTATTCAGACCTCAAAATCAAGTAAAAGACTCCTACTGTACTCCAAGTCAGCTCAAGCCTAAGACATGAAATCTAGTTAGGAAAGCTTCCTGGCACCTTTTCATCATAGTCCTTATCTATTGCACGAATCCTAAATAGTCTTATAATAAAAACCTGGAGCCAAATATTGGGTAAATGCTGAAAGATCAGAGAGACAAAGCAACAAGCCATGGGAGAAACTTCTCACCACTGCAGAATTCCAGGAAGAAAGGGAAACGAGATCCTCTGAGTTCTCAGCCACAAAGGGTCTAACTCCTGCTCCTCGTGCCTTATATGCCTTTCTCTGCCCAGCTGTTTCACTCCCTTCTTAGTGCTGGGACTAATGGCCTGTGTGCTTCCCAGATACCGGTAGCAAAGGCATGAGATCTCAAGTGCTGAGATTAAAGGTGTGTGCCACCACTGCCTGGCCTCTATATTTAATATAGTGGCTGGATCTGTCCTCTGATCCTCAGGCAAGCTTTATTTGATACACAATATATCACCACACTTGTCCATGTCAAAGTGCCACACTCTTGTAGTGAATTTCACAGTTTCTGACATCTCCCTGGGGAAGGAACAAAAAGGGGGCAACATTACCTGCACATCCAGCCTCAGAGCAAAAACAGTTGGTGGTGCTTACTGGCTACAGTGGTCCATGGATTGATTAAGAAGCCAATGCAGTTTAATGGTCTCTACTTCTGGTAGAAAGAAGTGGCGAATACATCCAGCAGATTTTAGTGGTCTACCAAAACAAACAAACAAACAAACAAACAAACAAACAAACACTTTCTGATTTACTTCTTAGTTATTTTTCTTGTCATGTCAAAACACTATGACCAAGGCATCTTATAAATGAAAATGTTTAATTGGAGATCATGGTTGCAGAGGGGTAGAGTCCATGACTACCATAGCACATAGCATGTCTGGAGACAGGCAAGCATGGTCCTGGAGCAGTAGAGGAGAGCTTACATCACTGTCTGCAAGGAGGAGGCCAAGAAAGAGACAAAGGGCCTGGCTTGGGCTTTTGAAACCTCAAGGCCATTCCCAGTGACTCACCTCCCCCAGCACAGGCACTTTTCCTAATCCCTCTCAAACAGTTCCATTAAAGGCGTGCGCCACCACCGCTACACTCTGTCTATGGCTCTAATAGCTCTGACCCGCGGGCAACTTTATTTATTAACATACAATCAAAATCACATTTCAGTACAATTAGAATACCACCACACTACATTAATGGAATGAAGGATAAAAATCACACAATAATTTCAATGGAAATGTTGTCAAAATCGAACACCTTTTGTGGTAGTAAGAACATTCAATACAGTGGTAATGGAAAGAAGTTACCTCATCACAATGTGTACTTTACATGACAAGCTTATATTAAGTAGTGATGAATTAAAATATTTTTGTCAGTGATCAGGTAAAAAGTAAAAGTGCCCACTTGAATACTTATTCAATGCTATATTTAAAAATTCTAGACAAACAATAAAGTAAAGGGGGAAGCATACAAGTGGAAAATAAAGGAAAAATATTTGTCTTCGCAAATACCTGTTGCTAGAGTTTTCCTGCCTTGCCCACAGTCAGGACAAATCTTTGTCACCCGCCAGTCCCACAGCTGCTCAGACCCAACCAAGTAAACACAGAGACTTATATTGCTTACAAACTGTATGGCCGTGGCAGGCTTCTTGCTAACTGTTCTTATAGCTTAAATTAATCCATTTCCATAAATCTATACCTTGCCACATGGCTGGTGGCTTACCGGCGACTTCACATGCTGCTGGTCATGGCGGCAGCTGGCAGTGTCTCTCCCCTCAGCCTTCTGCTTCCCAGAATTCTCTTCTCTCCTTGTCCCACCTACTTCCTGCCTGGCAACCTACTTCCTGCCTGGTCACTGGCCATCAGTGTTTTATTTATATAGAACAATATCCACAGTAAATACCTTCATGCAGAAAACTCTAAAGAGTGCATATAAAAGCTGGCTGAAACTAGAAGGTGAATTCAGCAAAGTGGGATGACACAAAAATTAATATATGTAAATCAGTTGCTCTTCTAGGTAGTAACAAAGAGTAATCTGAAAAGGAAGTTAGTAGTACAAGGTCAGAGAAATGGGTCAGCAGTTAGAACACATATTACTCTTGCAGAGGACAGGGTTTCAGTTCCCAGCAGCCAAGTGGTGGCTCACAGTTCCTTGTAACTCCTGCGTCAGATCATCTACTGACCTCGGTAGGAACCTGCAGTCACATGCACATACCTTCACACACACACACACACACACACACACACACACACACACATTTTTATATTTTATATATACTAAATATATATAATTTAATATAAAATGTGAACATACTATTATCATTGAAACTAATGAAATGATTTAATAATATTTACCAAGGAAAGAAAACTATAAAAACTGGTGAAGAATATTTTCCAAAAGGGATAAATGGATGGAATGTAGTCCATGGATTAGAAGAATTTATGTTGTTGAAATGCCATTGTATTTAACAGCAGATAAACAGAATGGATACAATCTGTGGAGTGAATCTAATCCTGAACAAAATCTCAATGGAATATTATTTTTAGAAATAAATATATTCAAAAATTCATACTAAGTATCAAGAAACTCTGAATAACAACCAAATAGGGTTGCAAGAGACCATAACATGAGGCCTTCATGCATTCTGATTTTAAAACACATAGCTGCAGAGTTTCATGACCAGAGGAATACCAGAAATGCCAATGATGCAAAGAGCAATGAACATAAATAGAGTTCTCCCAAATAAAATCGTTTTCTTCTTTTCTTTAGCTATTGTGTTAGGTTTTTCCCCAACCAGCCATAGTTAGTGCGGGCTCCATCAGAAATTCAATATACTATACATATAACTACATGTAGCATCAGGGAAATTTTAGAGGTTCCATTCAGGGATTCTAGGCTGGAGATGAATACTTTTAGTGTACGCTTAGTTCCAAGTCTTATCAGCCCATCCTTGATTCCAAGTGTGCAATATTCTATTATATTCACAGTGAATGCATTCTTACTTCAGAATATGTGCTTTTTGTAGGGTTTAATTATGGAAGACCATGATACAATTTAAAAACATGAAATGCTTGGATTAACTTTTCTTTAAAGAAGAAATGCAAATATTTGAAACATGCAGAAAGATATACACTATCCCTAATAATTTTCAATGAAAATTTCATTGAAATTATGTCCTTGTAGAAAACAGCAAATATTTGTGCAGATATGATGTAAATGAGTATCCCTTTATATTTTTGTTGAGAGTGTAAAACGATACAACCGCTATAGAGGACAGAATAGAGGCTCATCAAAATATTGAATATAGAACTGATGTCATTTCTCAATACTAAATAAATTCAAGTACTTATTCAAGAGTACTAAAACGTGGCTATTTGAGCAATAATTTCATTGAGCAACTTTTATAATAGCTGGAGGTAGAACAACTTAATTGTCCAAGGATTAAATAAAAACAATTTTGATGAAGACATACAACAGAAAATTATTGATTCAAAAATTATAAATCCTGATATATCCTACAACATATTTGAAACATGAAAATGTAATGCTAAGTGAAATCACTGTGTCATAGAAAGACAGAGTGCATGATTCCACTTATGCCATGAGCATAAATTAGACATATTTATAAAAGGAAAAATTAAAGTAGTGTTTGCTAAATAAACTAAAATGGAGGAAAGGAATTCCTGTTCAGGGGATGGAAGACTTTGGTGATGTGAGACAAACCATTGAGCTCTACTAAGCAGCATGAATTTAGTGTTGAAACTTCACTGTTAACTTAAAAATGAGGGTAATTCATGTTTTTAAGCACAATAAAATTAAAGAGTGGGATATATTAATTCCTTTACTTCTCTTTCCTCCCTCCTTTCCTCCCCCTATACACACATGTAGGTATACACAAACACATTCAATATTTAGGAAGTTCAAAAGATATTTTGCATTCATATAGCAAAATTAAACTATTTGACATTTCTCTATTTTTGAGCATGTCTAATATAGGATAGATGATATAAAATATTTAGGTTTAGCAGTACTTGTACATAAAATATAAATGAATGCTCTTAGGGATGTGTGCTCAAAAGCAGTTATTGATTAGCAGGTATGATTAAAAAAATTGAGATCATGGGTGAAGAATAGCAGCATTCATCCTCTACTTCCAAGGGCCCCTCTTCAGCTGTAGAAATTGAGGGCATCTGTTGACGCAACAGTTCTTCTAAGGCCCCTTCATTCCAAGTACCTCCACTTCAATGTGACATGTATAGTGAACTGATGTGTGCACAATTGAAACAAAATAGTAATTGATGCTTTTGAGGGAGTCAGATGGGCTGTAGCTATTTGAAGAAAATACAGCAGTGTGAAAAAATGTTATCCCTGGGTCTGCGATAACAGATGCCTTTTCTCTCCCTAGATTTCTGTGTTCTACATAGGAAAGACATATATTTGAAAAAAGCTTTAGAAAGTTGGCTTAGACACATTGTTTATAATGATACAGAAAAGTTGAGAACCTTACCAGTGCTTTTCTGGATCAAAGACTCCTCCCTGTAGGAAGGCAATCTCAGAGAGCTATGTCCACCAGCTGAGCTAAGGTTTCTATGGAAAACATTGCATGCCTCTTTCAAACCAGTTGAAAGTGTGTGAGCAAGACCAAGTTATATGTATATACAGTGTATTTACAGGGTTTTTAACCATAGAAATCAATTTCAACAGGCATTTCTGACCTTCTGGTACAGCTGAAATTTTTCTCCATAAAGTAAAAAGAGGATGTTTGATGCTAATAATACCACTTTCTATGAACAATAAGCTAGTTATGAAATTTAACCTTAGGTTGCCATGTGACTGACTTAGAGTTGTAGAACAAAAGTAACTTCAGAAATCTAGTTTTAATTCTTCCCTTGAAGCACTAGAATACTCAGTCTTGGATTAATTTTTCACCATAACTAGTTAGTAACAGAGCCCAGATTTGAAATTTCAGTCTTGTCCTCATTTTACTGTATTCTAATCTGGATGCTATTAATCTCCCTAGCTCAGTCACAGTGATCTTTTCCCCAAGCTTTTTGACTTTTTTCCTCCTTAAGATAGGTGCTTCTACCTAGAACAATTGCATTTATACTTTTGTGCTTGCCTGACCTCCCTCCCTCCCTCCCCCTCCCTCCCTCCCTCCCTCCCTCCCTTCCTCCCTCCCTCCCTCCTTCATTCTTCTCCTCCCTCCCTCCCTCCTTCTTTCTTCTCCACCCTCTCTTTCCGTCCCCCCTTCCTTCCTTCCCTCACTACTTCTCTCCCTTCCTTCCTTCCTCCCTCCCTCCTTTCTGCTTTCCTTCCTCCTCTTCCCCACTCCCCTTCCTTCTCCTACCATTCTTGACTATCATTGCTTTTCATCCTTATCCCTCTTATTCCTATTACCCTTCAGATAACAAGCCCATTCTCTAGAAAAAAATTCATAGCCTATAAGCTATGATTAGCCCACTTTTTCACCGGGAATCTGTAACATGAATTGCCAAATTGTCCTATTAAAACAAACAAACAAACAAAACAAAACAAAACAAAAAAAAAAAAAACCCCTGGAGCCAGATATTGGAATGAAAGCTGAAAAACCAGAGAAGCAGAAAGAAGCCAGCTACATTCTTACTGCTAGAAAGTCCTCTGCTCAAGAGAGAGCTACTTCCTGTGTACTCATGCCTTCTATACCTTTCTGTGCCCTCACATCTTATTTCTTCTCTCTGCCCAGCTACATCACTTCCTCTTTCTTCCCAGCTCTGTCACTTCCTGTCTGTCTGTACAGACCTACAGACTTCTATGTTTCACTAGTGCTGCGATTAAAGATGTGTGCCACTACACCTGTCTCTGTTCCCAGTGTAGCCTTGAAATGACAGAGATCATGATGAATCTCTGAATCCCAAATGATAGGATTAAGGGCCTGTGCTACCATTGCCTGACCTCTGTGTTTAATATGGTGACTGGCTTTTTCCTCTAATCTCAGATAAGGTTCATTGTGGTGCACAAATAAAATATCTCAACAGGAAGTGATTTCTGACAGTGTACTATTGCAGAAGTTTATGTTGTCTTTTTAAATATGGTTTCTTTATTTTTTAACTGTTTAAAAACATAACTGTGTGAATGAAAGGAAAATAATGTCTGATACATATGTATCAGACTACTATGTAGAATGATCAAATGGAGGTAGTTAACATTTATATCATTGTGGTAAAATTTTCATTAGCAAATCATAGCTGTACGTATTTTTGAGGGAGGATGCAATAGTTCAAACATGGATCAGTACAATGACTATAGTTCACAATCACTTCTTCTTGGATAGTTTATGAATCACCAGAAGAAAGGAGTTGGAAGTCTGTAGACACAAAGTAATGTCCAGGGACTTCTTTTTTTTTGCTGATTAATTTTCTGTATACATACTTAGCACTTTGGAAAAAAGAAAGACCTGCCACTTATTGCTTTGTTATGTAGGGATCTGCTATAGGAACTTTTAATAATATTCCTTGAAGGAGTAGCTGGAATTCCTTTTATATAACTAATGTTAATTGTCAATGATAAGATTATAAGTACGGGTATCAAAATATTTTCAATGGCCTTTGATAGTCTTAGGTATTAAGTAAATGGTAGTTTATGTATGTATGATGCTTGTCAGTTACAATAAACATGTATCAAACTCATAATATAAACATGTAATATGTATATATTACAAAGGCATCATAAACACAATAGGGAAAATCACTTCAGTGCAGATTTCAGGGAAACTTGATATTCACATGCAGATGAATGAAAGGAGATCTATATCTCTCAATATTTACAAATTAACTCTAAAGGAATTAAAGATTTCAGTGTAATAATTCAAACAATTAAAGAATCATAAGGAAGTGTAGGGGAAATTCTTCATTGTATGGGTCGTGGTAGTGATAGTTTGATATGACTGCTATTGCATGAGTAACAGAGCAAAACAATTGTCAAGTAAGATTTCAGTTAAGTGAAATGCTTACACATAGAAAAAACACAGTAGAATAAAAAGACAATTTACAAAATATACTCTTGGCAAAGGATTACTAAAAAGACTACAATGAATGACTAAAACAACTTTCCATTAACAAACAGATAAAGAAAAACTTTTCAATTTGTAGTGTCCTAAAGATCTTTTTAAACATTTCTCAAAAGAGAACATACAAATGAGTAACAAATACATGGATAAGTCCAGATTAACATCACTGGCAGTCAGGGAAACATAAACTGAAATTATGTTAAGGTCTTCATTGTCCTGTCTAAAATGGCAATTATTGAAAAGTTGAAAAAAACACAAAACAAATATTGAAGAAGATGTTGAAAGAAGTGTCAACATATACCCTGTGGTCAGGAATGTAAATAACTATTATGGACTATTACATTCAGTGCTCTAAGCACAGATTTACTATACTCTCCATCTGTCTCACTGCTGGCCATGTAACCAAAGAAAATTGGCATGGAGAAAAGACACCTGAATTCCCATGTCTATTGCAACACTAAGCACAATAAATAGTTATGTCACAGACCCAACCTCAACGTCCACAAATAGATGGGAAGAGAGAAAGAAGATACCATATATGCTCACAATGGAATCCTACAATAAGAAACCATAAAATGCCGTCATTTGTAGCCACATTCATGAAGGACATGTTAATTGAAGTAAACCAGACACAGAAAGAAATGTATGCTGTGGGATAATACTTTTGTACACTGGTTTAATAAAACGCTGATTGGCCAGTAGCCAGGCAGGAAGTACAGGTGGGATAAGCAGAAAAGGAGAATTCTGGCAAGAGGAAGGCTGAGTCAGGAGACACCAGCCCACTATCCAGGGAGCAGCATGTAATAGCACACAGGTAAAGCCAGGGAATGCATGGAAACATATAGATGAGCAGAAATGGGCTGAGTTTAAGTGCAAGAGCTAGTCAGTAATAAGCCTGACCTAGTGGCTGAACGGTTTTAATTAATATAAGCCTCTGTGTGTTTACTTGGGTCTGATCAGCTGTGGACTGTGCGGGACACAGGAAAACTTGCAGCTACAAATGTACTTCATGAATCTCATCCTATGTTGAATCTAAAAGGTTGATTTTATGTAAGCAATTTGGAGTAATGTCTAATAGACCTTGAAATAATAGGACAGAGGGAATGAGACAAGGAAGAAATTGGCCAATAAGTACAATGAGTACATATACAGAGAGGCAAAATAATCACAAAATGCAATTATTTTTTCTTCCAAAATTTAAAGAAAAAGGAGCTATGTACAGTCTTACTTTACATTGTGAGTGTGTTTGTGTCTCACACGTATTGCTTATTAGCCTGACTCCCTAAGTAGTCAGGGTACCTTTCCTTAGAATTGCAAAACTCACATTTTGGTGCTGAATCCCTGGACCAAACCCACAGAGTTGCAACATAGTTACAACTTTCACAAGTTGTCATCTGATCACCATACATGCACTGAGCCACATAGGCACAGACACTCATATACATATGTTGGTTGTTTTTGCTCTTTGGGGACTTGCCACCCAGCTCCTAAATAAGTTACACATGGAGGGTTATTCTTAATTATAAATGTCCAGGCTTAGCTTTGCTTGTTTCTTTCCAGCTTTTCTTAACTTGAAATTATCCTACCTACCTTTTGCCTCTGGGCTTTTTCCTTTTCTTATTTCTATATATCTTACTTCCATTCTTGCTCTGTGGCTGGCTGTGTAGCTGGGTGGCTGGCCCCTTGAGTCCTCCTTTCTTTGTTCTCTTGCTCTTTCTTCTTTCTCCCAGATTTCACCTTCTATTTATTCTCTCTGCCTGCCAGCCCCATCTATCCTTTCTCCTGCCTCTCTATTGTCTGGCTGTTCAACTCTTTATTAGACCATCAGGTGTTTTAAGCAGGCAAATAATAACAGCTTCACAGAGTTAAACAAATGCAACATAAAAGAATGCAACACATCTTTGCTTCATTAAACAAAAGTTTCAGCACATAAACAAATGTAAGACATCTTAATATTCTACAATGTATGAACATACAAGCAAAAATAAATTATATAAAAAAATTAAAATATGACTTTCTCCTAATTTTTATTAATTTGGCTACTACAAAAACATTACTTAATATTCCCATTTTTTAATGTCATAAAATAGACATTATGGTACATTTTCATGTAATTTTTAAAGTAGTTGAGTTTGGGGGTGGCCAAATATATTAACAAAAATGTGCATGCATTTTGGCTATAGTTAAATAGTAGATTAGAATGTAAGCCTTATTCTTGGGCAGAAAAACACAGTTGCTAATAATTAGTAGATCTGGTATGTATATTTTTGATAATCAGTTATTTGTTTCGTCATGTAGAAATGTAATAATTAAGGAAGTAAATGTAAAAGTAAAGTATTTTATTGCTTGCCTTCACATGATCACTGGAACTTATATGTTGACAATTTTGCCTAATGTTAAAAATGTTCTGTACTTTATTTCCTTTTGTGTACCACATTCATGGGTAGATGCTTTCCTTTATTTTGGTAGGAACGGCTTCTCTTGTAACTATGGTCATTTTTCACTTTGAAAAGTATCTGCTGAAGAACTTGTTTTTGATGAGAGTTTCAAGGAAGATGGTTGAGATAGATGTGCTGTCTTCCACTCTACTGTTATGGTAAAATAGAAGACTATTAAGGATGCAGGAAAACAGATATTGCCTATTTAGCCAAAAATTAGCATAAACAAATAATTAAAAGATACCATCATGTTGTCATAGTTAGAGAAACACAGTTTCAGAAGTTAAGAAACAATGAAAAGTAATAAGAAAAGATCTTTCAGAGTCTTTTGTAAAGAAAATCCCTTCTGCATGCATTCTACAATCTGAACTAAGTAAAATTTTTATTGAAAAAAACATTTATATCTGTGACGTTCATGCAGGCATCTGTATAATATACATACATATATATCTATACATACATTTAGGTTCATGTGTTTGTGATCCTTATTTGGGAAATATTTTGACAAATATGGGCAAGTTAAATGTAACTCTTCACCTCCAAGGAAAGTAATTCAATGTGAGGACAGTTGCAGTATCTCATTTCCTGTTCACTCCACCTCACTGTGTGCAACATTCACATAAGAGGGGCTGGAGTTGCTCCATTTATGTTCCTCCTCACTGCTAAAAGTCACACCATCTTCCTTGTTTCTGTAGAGGCAAAGGTAAGGAAGCAAGGGCACTGGGCTTCAGTCTTATTCCCTTTAATTAGAAAATCCCTTGCTTAATTATTTGTCTTTTGATTGTTAAGAGCAACTATCCCCTTCCTAGTCTGTGTGTATTTCTTTTAAATTTCACTGTACTAATTTCATGTTTATTTCATAATGTCCTGAAGCATTTGTATTTTTGTATTAATAGAAAAATTAATTCACAAAAAGAGGTATAAACTGTTTTAAAGGTCTTTTCATTGAAATGCATTGCTTTTAAAACATACAACCATCCACCATTTGACTGTGACATTCTTTTCTTCATGGCTTTTGTGTACATCATGATGTGAGGGGTTGCCATGGGGATTGTTTTAATCACATATTATTCTAGTTAAATTAGAGAAAAACTGTTTAAATGGTTATTCTAACATCAATATAAAAACTATTTCTTATAACATTGCCCTTTCAGAGAATTTAGATTGCTTTTCCTTATAATGACATTTTCCAAAAAGGACAGATAGACTGTGATGTAAGTTCTTTTTTTTTTTTTTTTTTTTTTTTTTTTTTTGGTTTTTCAAGACAGGGTTTCTCTGCGTAGCTTTGCGCCTTTCCTGGAGCTCACTTGGTAGCCTAGGCTGGCCTCGAACTCACAGAGATCCACCTGGCTCTGCCTCCCGAGTGCTGGGATTAAAGGCGTGCGCCACCACCGCCCGGCGTGATGTAAGTTATTTTGGTATGTTCTTTAAATTTGGTTTCACAGCTAATGATGACTCATTCATATATGCTACATATTATGTATGTCACCATTGTAACTAATTTGGTATTTATTTTGTTTCTTTTTCTAATAATTAAGATGTTTAAATCCATGATATTAATGGCTTAATTACTAAAAGTAGAGGTGTTATGTACAGACATTTCTAGGACATAAATAGCTCACATTTCTCCCACATTTGTCCTTATCAAGTTCATCTATAAATCATGACAATTTACAGAATTTAAGGAGACCCATCCACAGTTTAGTGCTTGGTTATTTGTACTCAGCACTTTGAACAGTTAGGTGTCTCTTCATTAACCATTACCCACCACAAAAAGAAGCTTACGGACCAAAATTGAGAATAACACAAATCTGACTGTAAGCATAAATATTTAGAACAGAGTTTGACCTCATGTCTACTTAGCAAAACAACAACTGTAGGTTCACTCCTGGAGTCTATGATTAGCCAACGGGCTTTTGATCACATTTACAGTACCAGGCACAACATCTTTCCTGTGGAGCAGACTTCCTATATATTCAGAAAGCAGATGGTTACCCATATAACCATCATGCCACTATAGCACCAGCAAGCACTTCTTGCCAATTAGGTTGGTATTAACCTACCACCATCTTAGGTTTGGGCAACTTTCCAGAAGAGGGCATGGGAAGAATTTAAGAGCTGTTGGATGGGGATGCTGACTTCTGGACACTAACATGACTGTTGCATCCATCAACTCATCGCAGCTGTGTTTGTCTATACAAATACAAACAAGTATAAATTCCATTGTAGATGGGAGCAGGCCCCCCAAGGCCTCACCTCTATTGGAGCAACTATTAGCAATTGAATGCTGCTGCCAGAGGGAGACTCATTCTTTAGGAACATGGGCACTGGCAGGTTGCTCATGCCCCAGGGGATGGCCACACATTAATGTGTGGTTATTGATAATAATTTTTAAAAAAAGAACATAAACATGGGATGGAGCTAGATGAGGGGCATTAAGGGGAGTTTTAGCAAGGTAGTAGTGATAGATTGGTACCTTCAATGCAGTGTATAAATGTATAAAACGTTACCAGTAAAATATCTCTTTAAGAAAAGTTTAAGAGGTGGATCTTGAATGAAATTTGTGGTTGAACTCCATCTCCTTGATTCTTTACTAGAGTCAGCTTCAGCTTTTAAGATTGAAGACTACCATGAGTCACAGAGGTGGCACTCTAGAGTGTCAACTAGAGACTCAATAGATCCTTTAATCAACTGACTGTGCAGACTAACAAAGTTCCCAGAAGTAGTATAAGGGAATATGGGGTAAGTGAACATGAACAGATGAAGGAGAGGAAAGGGGGAGGTGTCAGCCTTTCCTTCATCATACTTCTTTAGGTAATTTCTTCACTCCTGAGGATTTTCTGGTACATCCTTGTGCTTAAGCCAGTTCAAGCTGTTATTTTTGTTTTTGTTGTTGTTTTTTTTCTGCTTATCAGTATAATCATCTTACCACTTTCATGTTTGACTTACCATTTTTAAGGTTCTAATAGTATTCTTATGGGGCTATCTAGCATCTACGTAAACCTGTAGGCTTTCGACTCATAAAGCATCCTGCCTAGGTCACTCTAGTGAAGGCTGCATTTATATTTTATCAAGCAGTCTGTCAGGTAGGTGTCTTTCAATTTTTTTCCCACTTATCTAAGTCACATTATAGTGACTCTCTAAATTACTTGGTGTAAGCAAACGGGCAATATACAGGCAGTCAGGTTCTGAGATTTCAACTGGGGCTTGAGGATAAGTCTTGCGTCTAAAGTCATTGATCCAGACTCACTGAAGCCATTGACATTAGAGACAGCACAGCACAACGAAGGCAAATGTGATGAGATATGAGGCAGAGAAACAAACAGGATAAAGGCAAACTGTGAGGGGCCTGAGAGGAAGAAGAAGCATGATAGTGGTCTTGTTCAGGAAGTGGCCAGAAAACAGATCAAAACAAGTGATGCTTTGAAATGGGACTCAAAATGAGACTTTCATCCGTCAGTCCTTTGTTTTATGCTCTGACTAGTACAAGAGTGTGCGTGGTAGTATCAGTTGAGGGAGAAAGTTTCTATTGAGAATAGTTATCTTTTTGGCTTTGCATTCTTCGACGCATGTTTCCATGGCTTTCAGGCAAGGTCTAAGGTTTACATTTGCATCTTACTGCTTACAGAGCTTTCATTTCTTTCCTCTAAGTATTTGTATATCCATTATTCTCTTGTGATTTAGAAGTATATATTGTGTTGTATAAAACAGTATTTCCATTCCTTGTACAAGCTGAGTTGCTAAGGATAAAGAAAGAATAATTCTTCTCTGTTCTGGTATGCTTCCTGATTTTCTAGGAAATTTCTCTGTGTGTGTGAGCGAGAGGAAAGACTCTGAGAAAAGATTAAGGTCTTTTGATGTTTGGACTACTGTAAGAAGGTCAGGTCAGCAAGAGGTCAGCGAGCCAAAGGAAGTCAATGAGCCAGACGAAGTGTGACCTTCCAGGCTAGGGTAAAGAGCCTGTTGTGATTTTGTTTCACAGGGGATGGTGAGAGAGGGATAATTGAAAAGTTTTCTATATAACATGTTTCCTATTTCTCAGAAGTTTGGGCACAGTGTGTTTTTGTTCGCTAAATTCTAATATGCCAGACTTTCTGTTTGAATTAATTAATCCATTTGTGTTGGTGAGATCCGTATTCCTGACCTGGCAAAAATGCTGTCACTGAATTGGATTCCTGTACCTTAGACTTTCTTTAAAAATATCCTTTTTTTTTTTAATGTTAAGCAAACTGAAAAAATGTGAGGAGAGTGGAAAAATTATGTGTTCCTGCCAACATAGTTCACAACATGATGGAGATGTTATAATATATTTGTTACAATTAATGAAGCCATATTAACACACAGTTGTTAACTGAGGTCTGTCTTTCACTAATATTTCTTTCTCTTCTGACTCATGTCTTTTCTTGGGGGGCATTGCTTCCAAAATGCAGCATGAAATATTGTTGTTACACCTCTTGGGATTATTTAAACTCTGGTTTAAAGTTGAAAGATTTTTGTCCTTGTGTAAGAATTTCATTTTCTGATATATGTTGGAACAAAAATTGTACCATAAATGGTTATTTTTACAAAAAATGTAAGAATGAAGTAAGAAGAATTGTTGAATATCACAGCTATTCACACAGAATAGAAACAATTTTCTGATATTAATAAAAACATAATTTTGAAGACTTTTTGGACTTTGTCCCACAGATACACTGATTTGATGGATGGAAAAATGTGGACGCTAAAGATGTTTCTAATCACAGAAAATGATTGCGATGATAATTGTATGTGTGATATTCATCACCGAGTTAATTGGAGAGACTATAACACTGTCACTAAAGTTAAAAACTGAGCAAGTTATATTTATGAATATGTATGTATAATATACACATATACATGTAACAACCATTAATAAAAAAGAGGAGCAAGGAGAGGTACATGGGAAGGTGTGGGTGGAGGAAAGAGAAGTTGGAAATAATGTAATATTATAATCTCAAACACGACAGAAAAAACAAAAGAACATGTGAACAGTGTAAACTGGACTTGTTAGGTTTAAAAAGTAAATGAACTTTGGTGAGTTGATAGGGGAATGGGTCTGGGAGCATGTAGAGAATTAGGAGTGAATATGATAAAGCACAATGTATGAAATTCTCAATGATTAATAAAATTGGAGGAAAGAAAAATATAGATCTTTCCTTGAAGCTGTTGTTATTTAAATTTTGATTTAATCAAGTTAAACTACCACTGAAATGAGATTGTCTTCAAGAGGCATTTAACCAATTTATTTAACAAGCATTTTATACAGCTAAGCATTTTTGCTAAGAATAAAGGAATGAACAAAACTGAAATGTTATTGTCAATGAACTTAAAATTTTGGATTTATTCCATATATTTGCATGTATTTCTGTGAGACTTCTAATATTTAAAATGTCCAGACATATTGAAAAGGAAAAGAAACAGACAGTAAATGAAATGGTATTTATTAATGTATTGGCCAGACACTTTACAGATATATGCCATGTATTCCTTAAAGAAACTATAAGGACTTTTGGAGTTTATAGATTGCTGGGTCCACTTGATGGGTAAGTAAACTAATTCTGACAGAACTCCTAGATCATCCACTTTATTTACTCCAGAAACAATCACTGGGAATTTATTTTGCATCAGACTGCCTCCTAAGCAATGAAGACTCTGATGAAATAAGTGATGAAAGTTAGGCTGGGTTTGAAATCCATATCGTGTTTCTGAAATTGTAATTTTAACAAGGTGCCACTCTATTGAACCCCTGTTGAGTGGCCTGGCTTTACAACTAGCTCCTTTTATAAAGGTAAATGTTTTGAAGAAGAAAGATGCAGTGGGTTATCTCTTCTCCAGTGCTAAGACTTCCAAAGCTTTATATTATACATGAGCCACCACACGGTATCACAGAGCACCAACTTTTCAGAAACTGATTTTAATTTTTCACACTTGGCTTTCTTCAAGTGAGTTTATGATAAAAAGACAAATTTAGAATCTCTGTATTTTATATAAAGTCGATTTCTAGTCATCATCCTAAAATGCTTTATCTGTACACAATCAGTTTATAAGATATTCTTTGTATTTTTTATATACATACAGCTTGACTGAAGCAAGATTTTAGACATAATTTCATTTTCTTTTTCCAAATTTCCTAGTGTGAGATAACATATTCCAGAGACTTGTAAATGCATGATCTAGAACTGTTTGAAAGTTCTTCACTGAGCATTTCCCCACCGGCCTACATATCTCATATATCTTAGGGTCATAGTTGCTTAAGCTTCAACAGTAAAAGTGGTCTTCATCATTGTTTATGCCTGTGGAAACATGTGAGCATTGTTTTCTTTCATAGCTTAGGACCACCTTCACAGGTTATTGTGCCACCCACAGTAAGCCCGGATCTCCTACATTAATTAACAATTAAAACTTTTTTGCAGCAGACGTTCTGACAGGCCTATTTCATGTAGGTAACTGCCCAATCAAAGATTTCCTCTGAGATGACTCTAGACTGTATCAAGTTGACAATTAAAGCTAACTAGGACTAATAGTTTAGACTTCTAAAGGTTAGTAAAAATCAAAACATAAAACAAACTTTCTGCCAGCATTGTTTTAAGGATAGTGTATGTGTTAAAAGCTTTTATTCATATAATGTCCAGAGGAGGCCAATATCATTATTGGTTGCTCTTATTTCAACCTTACAATGACTAAATTTAAATCAAAGACACTGTTCCTTTTTTATTCATTTTTTTCATTTTATTCATTTATTTTTTGAGATTATTATTACATAATTTCCCCCTTTCTTTCCAACCTCCAAATATTTCCATATAACTTTCATTGATATCTTTCAAATTCATGGCCTCTTTTTTCATTATTGTTACATGCTGTGCCATGTAACTTTTCCTAAGGAGATGCAACATACATGTCTACTCACCTGAGATAGGGATCCTGGGACAGATAAAAGTATGAATACCACCGAAGTCCATCTCTGTGAAACAATGAGTTTTATTGAGGTTATTTACAGGAGCCTGGGTGAGGAGTTACTTACAGGAGCATAAATGACTGAAGACGGCCTCATCACCAAGGCACACTCCAGACTGTGTGACACCTCACAGTAGCTGGAAATCTGAGAGCACACAGTCCAGCCTGTAGGTAGCTCAGGACATTGAATAGTGTCCTTTCCAGGTGCCTCAGTTGGTCTAAACCTCCTCCAGGTAGCTGGCCTGGTTTCTGTTTCTTTCTAGGCATCTGTTTTGCTCTCAGATGTTCTTTGTAACTTTTCTCTCCCAAGAATATTTGCAGGTCAGCTTCACTCCATCTGAGGTGGAGATGCTCAGTTTTTATTGTTTATTCTGATTGGGAGGGGCCTAATGAATCTGGTCAGTTTCAGGGACTTCCTAAAGCTATTTTAACTTGTTTACATTACCACTTAAGAAGTTTCCCTGCTGAATGGAATGTGGAGAAAACTTACACAACACATACACACACACACACACACACACACACACACACACACACACACACACACACGAGACTGACTGATTGATAGGTAGATAAATGGATGATAGATAGATATAGATAGATGCTCAGCCTGCGTAGTGTAACTTGTATGTATGTTTTTAGGGGTATTAGATAATCAGTTGTTATGCTTTTCCCTGGGGACAACTCTTTCTTCCACTCTCAGAGTTTCCTAGTTGCTTATAGTTTTGAATCTTCATATAAGTTTGAAGCCTCATGTGAGCTTTCCCCAGCCCACACTGTTTCTTTCCAAAGTAATAAGCTGATAGATGTTGGATACATGACTCAAGTTTATCATTTAAGAATATTTACTGATTATCCTGCATGCTATCATGCATCCTTCTTGGTCTGTAAGATGTAGCAGTGATAAAAAAAAGTCTATGTGTAATTTACATTAAATTACACACATACAAATTCAGTGCCCGACAACAGTGGGCTCAATGATTAACTGTAAAGTTGAGTAAGGAGAAGATAGTGTCTGGTTTAACGATAGTGTTTGCCATGCTGTATAGAGCGGGAAAACAGGTCCATACAGTCAAAGCCAGAAAATGAATAGCCAAACATAATATATTGAAATTTTCTAATGAAAGTGATACAGTGGGTTTAGACACCATTAAAGAGAACATTTTATTTTATGCTTAACGTAAGGAACAAAAGGAGGGCAGCCCTTATGAGTTGGAAAGATGTAGGAAACAGAGTAGTAGACAAAAGTGTCGAACATTATAATTATTTTTGGACTGTTATAAGCACTTTGGTTTTAAACTTAATAAAATTAAAACTGTTTTATAATTTTGAAACATAGCATTGCTTCTGTTTGGATGTAATCATACTGGTGAATTTCCAGAGAGCATACATAGGAGGAAGGTTGAAAGGTGAAATCTATCTAGAAAACTGCTATGACAATGCACATAAGTGACGATGGTGGTTACAATGAAGTGAATCAGTGTACGTTAGGGGGTAGCGATTACAGTTGCTGAATCCTGTATACATTATCAAGGTAGAAAAATGGGAATTGATACCTGATTATATTTCCCAATTGTTATACTATAGTGTGGTGTCTATTTGTGACCACTTAGGATTTGTATACAAAGCAAGAGCAGATGGTCAAAAGTTGACCAATTATGTTGAATGATAAGTAAAAAAAATAATATGGTCAGAATTTGCCCACTGAAGACTGAGTACAGGGAATGTCCTAGCTTTGTTTCCTAGTGTCCTTTTGTCAGACCCCTGAACAAAGAAACTTAAGGGCAAGAGGTTTATTTGGCTCACAATTTTAGGTTACAATAAATCTTTATGGGAAGACGGCAGAAACTTGAAGCATCCAGTTTATTATTTTACTAGCCAAGAACTGGTAGCAGTGAATTAATGCATGAATGCTAGTACTCAGATCACCTTTTCTACCCTATTTATAGAGTTCAGGATCCTCTGCATAGGGAATGGTGCTACCCACCCTGAGTCAGTGGTCCTATCTCAAGTAATGTATGTAATCAGGATACTCTTCCACAGACATGTCTAAAGGCTGTTCTATCGTAGAACTCATTTGAACTCCCCTTCCAGATGACTCTACATTGTGTCAAGTTGAGAACTGAAATGAACTTCCCTTGAAGTGTGATAATTATTTTAGTCATCAATTTGAAGTCTAAAATCATCTGAGAGATGAGTCTCTGCGCATACGTGTGAGTGATCATTTAGATTTCACTGGGCTTGGATCCTAGACTGTACAAAAGGAGAGAATGAGGCATTCATTGTTCTCTGCTTCTTCATTGTGGTTTAAGTGTGGTCAGCTGCATTCTCCACAATGACAGACAGTAATATCAAACTGGGAGGCAAAATAATTCCTTCATTAGTAAGTTTCCTTTGTTGGGTTATTTTATCAGGCCACCAGGAAAAGGAACTAAAGCATACAGAAAAACAAAACAAAACAGTTGTATGGCTGCTGTCAGGGTTTTAGAATGGGCTCAACATGTTGGAATGGGTTGAATGAGGAGATAACAATTTGAAAGGAAAGATTAAGTGAAGACATTGGCAATATGCACATTCTGAAAATGAAACAACAAAGAAATCACTAGCAGTAATTTTATTTATAGCTAATCATTTCATTGTCATAACCCTTAAAATATTACCAACCCCATAACAGTGATTATGACAATATTTATTAAGCTTATAAATTGATTTTGACATTACCTTCTTTCAGGGTGAAAAGCAGAAAAACTTTTCTATCTTAAAAATATCAGAAACATTAGGTTAAAAAGCAGCTGAAGAACATCTAGAGAGTTTCGATTACATGAACGTAATGATTTACAGTGTTCAGACTGTGATAAAGCTTAAGGTGCCTTACTAGGCTTAGAAAACCTGGGTAAGCTATTAATATTTTAGTATCTCCATTTCCTGTGGGGATGTATCTTTGAGTTGTAGAGGAGAATATTATAGTCTTATTTAGTATAAAATTCATATATTGTAGGAGAGTATGTTAGAGGTCCCAGTTGGGTTTTCCCTGAATTTATTATCTTACAAAGTCAAATACAGATGCATCTTTCATAAAAGGAATGAGCTTATTCTAAAGTAATATCTGAGAGTTTTCGATCAACTTATTACATTTTGATGACCATTTCAACAGTTGAAGAGCAGTGGAAGGAACACAAATGAGATGCAAGCCACGATGAGCTGAAGGAGTTCACACAGTAACACGTGGTAAACAGCAAATAAAAGGATAACCATTGCAAGGTGTTTTAAAGTTTCTTAGAGTAAAGTAGACCATTAGCAAATTCTTCCTTGAGCAATTTCGTTCAGTGACCTAAGATAAAGTAGATTTCATACTGAGATAAAAATTCCCAAAATGATTGCTCACAATTAATTTATTTTATTTTATTATTAATATTATTTTATTTTATTTTACAATACTATTTAGTTCTACGTATCAGCCACAGATTCCCTTGTTATCTCCCTTCCTGCCCCCCTCCCCTTCCCTCCAGCCCACCCCCCATTCCCACCTCCTCCAGAGCAAGCCTCCCCCGAGGACTGAGTTCGACCTGATAGACTCAGTCCAGGCAGGTCCAGTCCCCTCCTCCCAGATTGAGCCGAGTGTCCCTGCATAAGTCCCAGGTTTCAAACAGCTAACTCATGCAATGAGCCCAGGACCTGGTACCACTGCCTAGATGCCTTCCAAACAGATCAAGCCAATCAACTGTCTCACCTATTCAGAGGGCGGGAGATCCCAGCTGGATCAAGAACAGAAAGGGAGAACAAGGAATAGGAGACCATGGTAAATGAAGACCACATGAGAAAAGGAAGAAACAAAGTGCTAAAGAGGCCCACAGAAATCCACAAAGATACCCCCACAAAAGACTGCTGGCAATGGCCGAGAGACAGCCGGGACTGACCTACTCTGGTGATGGGATGGCCAAACACCCTAATAGTTGTGCCAGAAACCCCATCCAAACACTGATTTATCTGGATGCAGACATCCAAGGCTAGGCCCCGGGTGGAGCGCCGGGAGTCTAATTAGCCAGAAAAAGGAAGGTTTATATGAGCGAGAATTGTTGAAACCAAGGTTGCATAAAGCACAGGGACAAATAGCTAAACGAATGGAAACACATGAACTATGGACCAAAGGCTGAGAGGCCCCCAACTGGATCACAATTAATTTTGCATAGTAAGGGATTCTTTGATGAGAATGACCACATAGCCAGAAATAGAAATATAGCTGGAGTCTCAGTTCACTTCTTGTTATCTGTTTTTTGGGGACTAGAGGGCAAACAGATCTTGTGTTCTATGGTTTCTCACAGATCAAGAGACAGGCAACAAGAAAAGCACATTGAATCTGTGTGTGTTGGGGAAGGACCATGACCGGGAAGAGCTGGAGAGAGGGCTTAGGGCAGGAATGCTCAAATAACAGGAAACCTGACCTGAGCACAAGGACAAAGCTGGGGGTATAAAACCTATTGAATGATGGGATAGGCAATAATCAGCTTTGCTAATATCAAGCAGTTAATTTGATATTACTCCTTATCAAAAGTCAAGTCAAAATAATATTTGGGAACATGTCTCGTATTCTCATACCTGATTTTACAGGGCTCCCTTGCAGGTCTTCTCTTCAAAAACCAGTGTCTCTGTTCCCGTGAATCAAGGGTGAATGGTTTTATGGGAAACAGAATGTGGAAAATGTAATATTACCTGAGGAAATAGTAAAATGGACTAGTTGAAAAACATAAGTCTCAAAATGTTTTACTTACATTATTGGAGGAAAACATTCTTAGGGTAGTCAACTTTTAAAAATATTTAAGAAGTTATAACAACATAAATAATCTATTTATGAATCGGTCAAAAACAAAATGTTGTGTTTTATGGACCACTGTACTTGCTAAACTATTGTTTCAAACCTAGCGTTTTTAAAACAAAAATAAATTTGAAGAAATAAGCATCTTTTAATTTTCAGTTGTTACACTTTCCATTAAACATGTAAACTCACAAACCTTTCCTATGTAAGTTAACACTTTCCTCCTTTAAAACTAGATCATGTATGTCCTTAAAGAAAGACCCAGATTTATATCAGATATTATCCTACTAGTGTGAGCAATGCAGGTAACTGTATATATCAGTGTTTTAAAATATATCTTGAGGTAATTAACCAGACACTTGAAATAGAAATTAAAGTGTGGGTAGAAGAGAAGCTGTATGTTTTTGACAATAAAATAATAGGAGATGGTTTGTGCGTGTATAAGAAAGAAAGTTAATGCTATATCAGATAACTGTGGCATTTCTTAAGTGTTGGGAAATGGTGTATACTCTGTGTGAATCTGTTAGCAATGAAATTTCCTTTTGTTTCACTGCAATTGTTGTTGTATTCTATTAGGTAAATTTTGATGCACTTCCAATAAAAAGGACTATTAATGAATTATATGCTTATAAGTTTTTCTGAGCTCATCAGATGGAAGATGTTATGTAAGCATAAACGAGTGGTAGTGTGTTCGTTTCTATGGCAACAGTAGCTTCCTTACTTAAAAGAGGCCCACTTACAATGTAATTGGGCTAGAGTTGCTCTGAAAACTTTACTTCATTATATTTTTGTACCTTTTAATTTACATAAGATCAAGTTAATACTTTAGGATTGAATCGATAACTCACTTGAATTCACTCATTTGTTCTTGTAGTCCACATTCTTCCTGATGTATTCCATAATATTCCTATAACTGGAGTGAAAGATTGTACTTCCATCAGCTACCTGCCTAGCTTCATTTTCCAAAATGGTAATCATTTTCATCATTTCTTTCTTTTTGGATTCAGACCAAACTACCTTAAATATTGCCTCTTCTAGAATGCAAAAGTAGGCATTTTTCATTTGTAAAATTGAAATGCAATAGATCAGATGTCAAAATATTGTTATGAACACTGACTGTGATCACACTTGAAGCACTAGCGCAATGTGTGAAGCGTGGTAAGCACTCTGAGCATTCTAGCTCCTACAAAATATGTTCATTTCTACCTTTAGAGTGAGGAACACCATCCATGTTGTGATAGAGATGTTTCTTATCTGCACTGTCCAATAGGGTAGGCATGGTTATTGAACACTTGAAATATAGCTAATATAATTAACTGAATGTTCACATTTTATTTTTGTTTGAACTGAAAAATGTTTACAGTCAGATACTAAGGTCACTGGACCATGGACAACTAGCATAAACTTATATTAGTATTCAGAGAAGGGCAGATTCTTAGTGGTGGGATACTTAGTTGATTCAAAGAAATGACAAGAAACTGAGGGCTTCTTTTAATGCCTGTGTTCCTTCTCTGGCTGGGTGAAGACCCAGGAGATCTTCCTCCTTAAGGTTCTGCACATAATATAGACTATAAAGATTCTCCTTTAGCTAATTCATTGTGATAAACAAAATAAGCTTGATAATGTGTTTGGTGAGAGAAATATTTACTCTATTGTCAAAGGCAAAAAAGTAAGTATCACTTTAAAGCCACAGAAGACAATGAATTGTGATGTATCCTAAGACACCTTCTATGAGATCTCAGATCTCTGGGTTGCCACCTTCTTAAGGTCATTATATATGTCAACTTCCTCCAGATAAAAGGTCAGATCCCTGACTGACACATTCAGGATGGATAGATGGGAAGCTGTTGAATACACCACCCATTCAGCTCAGGCATGACCTTTGTCTAGGCTTAAATAGCACAAGCCTATGCAGGGATGATGTCATCCTCTGGCTTTCATTTCCTAGAGGAACCAACTATAGTCTTCTTGGTGGCAATAATGGCATGCAATGTGTTGATGAGCTCCTGCAAAGAGCTGAAGTTGTCATGGGTGACATTGCAAGAGATTAAGCCTATGGTGGTGTAGAACATTGCTGTAAATCAGGTGAAAATTGTCGTGTTTCTTAGGTTAGCATCCATCACAAATGAGATTACATCATCAGAAAACTAGAGATGATGACTCCTTATCCTCTACCCTTCAAGAGAACTCCACCCAGCTTCTCAATGTTACTAAAATATCAGTAGGTTCCACAGCAAACTCAGCAACAGCATCACTTATTTGATGGAGGTGGGATCTCATTACTGGGAGATAGATATGGAATGGCTTGACTGTAGCTCTGAGCTTTCCATGGAAAGTCTCACACTAGGTTGTTAAGACTATGTAGTTTATGTTAATGAAGTCAGTAATGGTGACAATATCCACTTTTCTTGAGTTAAAAGCAGGCCTGGTTATTATGTTCCAATGTGGTAAAGTCAGTTGCTTCCAACCTTCAGCATCATTTGGCAGCCACCCTGTTGGTGCTGTAAGAGAAGGCTCATGGGGCAGGAAAAGCAAAGGAAGCAAATAAACAAAACAACTGTCTGTTCCTGACCTAATCTGTCTGAAATGAAAAGGAAATAGCTCTGAAATGTTATCCCATTGTCATTTCCCTCCTTCCTTCAGTTTTTCCCCATCACCAATTCCTTTTCTTAGCACCCCAATCTCAGCAATGACCATTCTTTATCCTCTCCTCTTTCCCTTTTTCTCATTATCAAAGTCTCAAATGACTTTCTATGTGATTTTAGGACTACCTCACTTTAATTTTTTCCTTATTACCTTGTAATTTGGTCACTTTTAATTAATTAATCTTTTAACTTCTTTGAAACGATGGAAGGTCTTAAGGTTGTGCCCCCTTTTTTTTTGCATAGGTATTTTTTCAGATGCAGAGATTTTCAAATTACTGTGTCAAACTTATACACCCCTTTATTTTAGATCCTTGGTTCATGACTTAATGGTCACTTTTCTTAAAATGCCTGACATGATTTCTTGGTCCTACCTTGAAATGCAGTTTTTCTTTGGAATTCTTTTTTCATCCTTCCTAGTACACTATCCTACATAGTCTTCTGATTTGTTATACTTTCTATCAATCCTTTAGGCTTTTATTTTTTACATTAAGTGACAACTAGTTATCATTGATATGATAGTATAATGTTTACATGTTTGTTATTATGATTTATTTCTTTATTTTAAGAAGTAAGTGTCGATACAGACTATACACATAAACAAAAGCTTTTGTTTGGCAGATTCTTAAAATATTTAAAAGTAAAATAATGACCCAAAAGAAAAAGGACTTGACAACTTTGGTTACAATATTATATGACCATTTCATTTTCTTTATTTTCTACAAATAAGCTCATGTTTTTGTATTCACACTGGTTTAAAGATAATCTATATCTTTATGTTTAGGTCAGGTTCTAACTGTTTCATAAAGCCTTTCTAGATCTTCCCTTAATCCAATTGATTGTATAAACATCTCATTTATTTATTTATTTATTCATTCATTCATTCATTCATTCATTAATGCCTTAGTCTTTTAAATTATAGGATGGTATAATGAAGTATTTGTTTTTCTACCAAGTTATATTTTATGTTTTCAGTAATTATTAGATTAGTAGATGAAATTATTACAATTGTCTAACAACTAGTTTAGTATATTCAACAAATTTATGTGTTGACTTTGGTTGTCATTAACACTTGAGCATCTTAATGTAGGTGATAAAATGTAATAGGATTAATGTCATAATTTATCTTGTATAAATGATTAAATATGGATCATTGAGGGGAAATAATCTAATCATCCCAAGGAAACAGTTGTCAGAAAATGCCTAAAGTAAACTTTATATTTGAAAGATTGCATATTTCCAAACCATCTGTTTATTGTCAAGAACATCCTAGACAATGTGCTACTATATTTGCTATACTGTATTATATATACCATACCAGTGTAAGGTGCTCTCTCATCCCTTAAAAGCAATGGTTTTCTAGTTCCTAACGATCTTTGCCTTCAATAATTTACTTTTTATTCCTTGTCAAAATGGTTAGGAGCCTCATTTTGCAAATATTATGTAATTCAAAGCTCATGTAGCTTTCAATGACTCTTCTTTGCATTATAATTTAGGTATTAAAATATAAACTTTAAGACTTACTCTATATTAATATATGAATTACATAGATATGATAAAATACATATTAAAACACTTATTTTACTTTAATTAAGTTTATATTTAAGTCTCAATAATTATATTCACATTGCTGTAAAATATGGCTATCATTCATATCTAGATTTTTTTATTAATCAACCAAAATTGAAATTATCTACAATTTAAAGAATAGGTTCTAGTTACTTCCTCATTCCATCTTCTAACCAATAACATTCTACAGATATATTTTAAATTAATAGTCTATATATTTAATAAATGAGCAGTCTACTACATAAGCATCTGCTTCAGGTAAGATCCATTGTTAGACTACACTGCCCTTAGAAAAGCACATAAGATTAGCCATGTCCCTTTCACTAGGGCTGTAATCTAGAGATACTGTTTCTGATGTTCTCAGACCTGATGCCTCTTTCTGTTCTCTTCATGTCACTGCTCACTCCAGTCTTTGATAAAGACCATGATCCTTACAGGCTAAAGTGAAGGAAAAAATAGTCTAGACTCTTGAATTCCTAGAAGACATGGCCTTTCTGTCAGTGTGTCATTCACTTTTGTTATAGTAACTATCACTGTTACTGCTTATAAAGAAAAAAATGAGCAACAGCAGCAACTCCTGTATGTGTGCATCTAATTATTGCTACATTTCCACTGCTCAGTTGGAATACTGACTGGAGGAGGCATGAAAAAGGTGCAGAAATGAATATTTCATTTATTGAAGGTTCATTTTATGGAATTTGTATTATAAAGGAACTACAGTTAACCATATGGAGGGAATGATTCTTTTGTTTTGGAGGAGTCAGACCAAGAGAACATATCAAATTTTGTATAAGATAATTAGTCTAATATGTTTAGGTATATTACATGCTACTCTTATAACTTTGAATTTCCTTGTTCTGAATACTATATAAATACATGTTCAACCTTCAAGATTTCATGTCATTTTAAATGGATATTTGAAGTAAATAAACAAATAGGGCACATACTTTATGTATAAGACACCAATAAGAAACAAAGTTTGACATAAATTTGAGTTTAGAGTCAATTGGGGGAATAATAAAAGACCAGTGTAGATTTGTAAATAAATAACAGTTATTTGAAGGATAGTCATACTGTTGATAGGTTAAATAGGAACATAATAAATAATTTTTATAATTAAAACTTTTGTAAAAGGGTATGTTTTTTTTCTGTTTAGTTATAATTGATATTTCAGCACTCATTACATATTTTGGATTTATATTCTTTACTAATTGAGTCTGTTTGGGCAGTTATTTTTTTCTCAGCATGGTTCATTCTCCTAACAGTGCTTTTATGAAGTGGAAGTTTTGACTTTTGGTGATGTCCAGCTTACCAAGTGTCTCATAGACTTTGCCTTTGGGATTGTAGCTTTGAAGTCATCTATCTAAACAAAGTTACTTCAATTTCCCCTCCACTATCTTCTTGGAGTCTTGTGACTTTGAATTTTACGGCTAGACCAATGAACCACTTGGAGTAAACTTTTGTGAAGGGTGGAAGTTATATGTGTAGATTCATATTTTTCCAGTTTCCCCAGCACCATTTTTTGAAAAGACCATCTCTGCTTCTTTTTTCAAATATTGGTTGACTATATTTGTGTGATTCTATTTTTGCAATCTTTTTTTTCTGTTCTGTTGATCTTTTCTTTCAATGATACCATTCTGTCTTTCTTACTTGAACTTTCATTTTGCCTTGAAGCAGTACTGTTTGAGTTTCTGAACTTTCCTTGACATAGTTATGACTATTTTAGGATGTCTCCTCTGCTTTCAAATTCAGAATCAGTTTCTCTATATCCACAAAAGTCATGTGCTGAGAATTTTTTATTGTGTTTGAACTCAATTAATAAGATTTACAAAAGGAATACTTGCTGACAATATTGAATCTGCCTAACCATTGACATGGAACATCAGTATATTTAGATATTTGTTGTTTTTTTCTTAATTAATTTTATGATTTTTATAGAGATACTGTGCAGAAATTGTTAAAATTATACCCAAGTATCTTGTTTTGAAGGGAGATAACATGAATGTTATGAGGTTTTAATTTCAAATACTACTTGTTTACTATCAGTAAATAGGAAAGTTAACTTTGAATTATAGACACGTTTTATTGCAAAATCTTGTTGTAATTGCATGTTGCATTTTTACCCTTATCCTACACTAACATCAAGTCCAAATGGTATTTTTTTTATTAACTTTTTGGCTCTTTGCTCTTTTGGGGGGCCTACCACCCAGTTATCAAATAAATACATGGAGGTTTATTCTTACCTATGAATGCCTGGTCTTAGCATGGCTTATTTCCAACCAGCTTTTCTTAACTTTAATTTATCCCATCTATCTTTTGCCTCTGGGCCTTTACCTTTCTCTATTTATGTATATGTCTCTCCACTTCTTACCCTGTGGCTGGCTGTGTAGCTGGGTGGCTGGCCTCTTGTGTCCTCCTTCTTCTCTTGTTCCTCTCTCTCTCTCTTTTATTCCCAGATTTCTCCTCATAGTTATTCTTTCTGCCTGCCAGTCTTGCCCATGCTCCCTCCTGCCTTGCTATTGGCTCTTTATTACACCAATCGAATGTTTAAGATAGGTATAGTAGTCACAGTGTTAAAGAAATGCAACATAAAAGAATTCACCACATCTTTGCATCATTAAACAAATGTTCCACAGCATAAACAAATGCAACACATCTTTAACTAATATTCTGTAACATCATATTCACTCTCAAATTATACTATATCACTTCATAGTTAATGTAAGTTCCTAATAATTGCACTATAATCTGAATATATTCTTGCAATCTTTTGGATATTATCATTATTCATTTAAAACCCAAGTTATACTCAAGACATATATTTGTATTGTATATAAAAATGTGTTTTGACTAGGTATTTTAGAATTTATCACTTATACAAAAATACTTGAGAAACACTGAAAGGAGGGAAGATCTATATTTTGGTTCATTGTTCCGGAAGTGTTAGTCTATAGTTCATTGCTTTCAGGCCTGGGGGAGAACATCATGGCAGAAAAATGATTCAGAGAGATATGCTCCCTTCATGACTGCCAGGAATGAGAATAAAGAAGAAAGGAGTAAAGACAAGATAGAACCTTCAAAAGCATGTCCTCCATGGTCTACTTCCTTCAGTTTTCCCTACTTGCTAGTAACGCATGCAACTGCAAATCTATCATGGTGTAATTTATAAACAAAGTTACAGCTTTCAGGATCCATTTTCCTCTCAGCTGTACCATCAGCTGGAGAATGAGCTGTCAACATATGAGTCTGTGGGGTACCTCTCATATCCAAGCCATGACATTTGTTCTGTTGAGGAGTCTGAAGTTATTCAGAGAAGGCAGCTCACTGTTAGTAGAAGCTCAGACATAGCCAGTGGAGGAAAAGGATGCAGGAAGTAAATAGATGGGGATAATAGAATTCAGAGTTTCCTAAATTCAAATCTTAACAATGCAGCAATAACTAAAAAAATACTATGCCATGAATGATCATATGCCGGTTTTATTATTGAAAAAATTATCACAAACATCACTACGTGGTTAAAAATCCCAATTTGTGAATACATGTTATTGTTATAGAAGCTTTGAAAATGGCAGAGATTTGGAAAATAAACCTAGAGAAGCAGTTGGGGAATATGATAGTGTACCATGTGGTAGACTGAATTTGAAATCTCAAGTCATCTACGATTTTCTACTTGATAAAATATTTATCACTATCAATATCTCAATGGGAAATGCATTATGCTAGTGATCATAAGTTTTCTTATGTAGACTAGAAGACTTTTTCTTATGTTTGAGATTTGGTTTTCTGTGTTACAATTGGATTTAAACATATGTCAAAGTAGCTCTGGAATCAAGAAAGGGGCTCCAGAGACAATTTCCTCAAATTACTACTATGTCTTATGCAGGCTGACAGAGGTAAACCCTGTTATTTTGCTGAACCTTTTTGTAGCTTTCACTGACATCCAAATTGGTAAGTTCAGGTAGTATTTACAAAATGTAGTGAAAATATGGATGTACTTAAGTCTTCAATTTTAAGTCTACAAGAGTTCTTTTTGTTGTTGCACGAACATTCAGAAGGAGAGTTAGGTGTGATTCTGGCATATATGTCAGTTTCTCTTCTTGTTTCATTAATAACTGCTGTTTTCAACTTGTCAAAATGTTATAATAGTTGGTATCATCACAGCTCACTTCTGCTTATATTGCATCATAGTTACACCATCTATTCTCATCTGGGGCAAATATCCATCACTGAAATGTATACTTCCTTCACACAAACCATATCTTTAAGCCCAATCAACAGAGTGTCTTTATCTCTGTATTTTCAGCCAACCACAAGCTTTATATATAGCAGGTGTCTAGATTTGCAAGGACTGAACAAACAAAAGGCCTTTATTCTATTTAGAATTATAGTCTAAAGTAGTTATACACATTTTATGTACAGATGACAATGCATTTTTATGCTGCTCTACTAGGGAACCCTTACTTTTCCTTGGGGTAAAGTCCAAGAAAGTAGAATTCTGAAAGTAATTGTCATAGCAGTGTTCCTGTCTATATGGTCTGCTTGTCCAGCTCCTATGTTAGCAATGTTATTTTTCTGTTTGTTGATTAATTATGATTTCTATTTTATTTGACATGAACATCTTTCTAAAGTATATATTTATATATTTCCATAGTACTTCTACACAAATGTAACAAATGTAAGCAATGACTGTAAATACCCTTCAATAAATATTTGAGCTGCATCCATAATATCAACCAACATTCACCTAAACTGCACTTTCAAGGTGTACTTTGATTTTACCTCAATGTCTCTGAACAGATCTCATTAATATTTTGACAGGGATATGGTGATAACAGAAGTATCATTTGCTTTCCCCCCCTATATCCCTGTGCTGTTCATCAGGGGGTTGCTCAATAAAATATGCATACTCTTTTGGCTATATGTTTTCTCCAATGTGGATGACTGGTAGTGCATTTGTTTTGTTTTGTTTTTAATAACTGAAGAAATTTACCTCAACCAATAAAGAAGATCATCCCTCTTCAGTATTCTACTTGAATGACAGAAGACTAATTTGAGAACCAAATTCAGCAAAAATCTCACATCACTTAGCTCCTATCAGTGTGTATGCTTGTATGTTTTTATATGCTTCATAGTTTCATATCATATCAAGTCATCACTATAATATGAACATATTAATAACCATGAAATCTAAAATTCTCCCCTATTAAGATATTATTAAAGTCACATTATCAACTGTTTAAAGCAATATTCTGTAACTGTATGAACTCCAAAATGCATATTCCTAATTAATTTAATTGAAAATTCCCAACCAGAAGTAACACTCTGCTGTGTTAAATTAAGACACCTCTTTTCACTGTCTTTTGAAAAATCACTGAATACTTTTTCTTTAAAAATGATTTTTCCCTTTTTATTGAAAATATTTTTTCTCATACAGTATGTCCTTATTAAAGTTTTCTCTCCCTCTACTCCTCCCCGTTCCCCACCACCTTCCCTCCATCCAGATCCACTCTCTTTCTATCTCTCACGAGAAAAGAACAGGATTCTAAGAGACAACAGCAAAACATATCAAAATAAAATATAATAAGATAAAACAAAAACAATCACATCAAGCCTGGACAAGGCAAATCAACAGAACTAAAAGAGCCCCAAGAGAAGGCACAAGAATCAGAGACCCACTCATTCACACACTCATGAGTCCCATAATTTTATTTATTTATTTATTTTTTTTTTGGTTTTTTCGAGACAGGGTTTCTCTGTGTAGCTTTGCGCCTTTCCTGGAGCTCACTTGGTAGCCCAGGCTGGCCTCGAACTCACAGAGATCCGCCTGGCTCTGCCTCCCGAGTGCTGGGATTAAAGGCGTGCGCCACCACGCCCGGCCTAATTTTATTTTTAAAATAGTCATCAAAGTGATGAATTTCATTATGATGCTATGAAACATATTTAATTCTATATTGTTCATATTTTCAGCTTTCTCCCCTTCCTTCTCCCTGCTCACCAGTCAGTCATTTTGGGTCATTCCTGAAATTAGTCTCCTTTCCAGTTTAATATAAAGTAATTCAACATATATTTATACATAATAAATTTACATATATTATATATACATATTTCTAATTCTGTGAAGAAGGCCATTGGAGTTACAGGATGCAGGAATTTGCTTCACTAAAGCATCACACTGGGGAATAGACATGTTGTGGGTGGTAGAGATGAGTTATGGGGCTGATGTTCCTGTCTCAACTATCTTCTTGAATTCTGAGCTGGTATAACCACTTCCTTACATTAACTCCTCTTCTCTATCTCTCACATTGTTTTTCTTTATTTATGGTATGCTCTATCTGCCCTTTGTGAAAAGGAAACAGGATATCTGGTTGTAGACCCTTGATTAATAACAGAAGGTCAAATGGAGAAGAATAGCAGACATGGTTATGTGCATGAAGAGTCTTTTGTAGGTGAGAGAAGATGAGTTGATGGGGAAAACAACTGCAAGGGAGAAATTACGTTCTTGATCACTTTTGCTCTGTTATGGGCAGAGCTGGAGGTCTTGCTATGCTCTGCACAGTAAGGAGAGACATGGAAGGAGTGTGTTCTATCTGTTGGGATTTGTGCAGCTCTTAGTAGAAGAAGTTTTTCTTCTTCTTAGAATAGGCAGCTGGTATCCCAGGAAACTGTCTGGACTGAGAACCAGAAGTGTGGGTTCAATTCCTGCTCATCTATTTCTGCAGAATTTTAGGAACAGTAATTCGACTCTGTGGTCCCAGTGTCTTCATTTGTAAAGGAAGCACTGGTGCTCTGACCTCTCAACTGTACAACAATGATCATCTAAGTGTGGATCTTCTTTCTGATTCAAAGCCACTGTCTATTCTACCTCAGATTTATTTAAATCATCACGCCTGTTCAGTTCTGTATTTATTTGTTCATAGATTCCTACATCCATTCAACGAATAGTTATTGATTGCCTATGTTCTCTGGCAGTGGTCTGGATTCATAACACACAACAGTGGTAACAGATAAACGTGTGTGGCCTGTGGAGTTCCCACTATGACAATCAGAATCAGGGTAATAATGCACCATGAGCACTTTCTTTTGTGGGCAGAAAGTATATCACTGAACCTTTGCAAACACAACTTTTTCTATTACCTTTCTTTTTTGAAAATTTCTGCATATGATATATTTTGGTCACTTTTTCCCTCTCCTCACTCCTCCCATATCTCTCTCATCCCCTCACCCACCTATGAGAAAGAATAACTTTTTAACCTCAAATTTTACCTATTTATTTTCTTATTTTCAGTGTTTCTAAAAATGATTGATGTTATAATATTGATCTCATATGAATGCCTAATGCAAACTAAACAGACTACTAGAGAATTTCTTCTAAGTCTTTCATGTATTTTAGAAACTATGTAATATTTTTTAAATAATTTATGTTCTGTATGCCTTCTAGCAAAAAAATATTCCTCAGAATCCTAAGATTATTTGTTTTATACAGATCACTTGAATCACTATCACCCAATAACTAGAAAAAAACTAACAGATTGTTTTGGAAAATTGTAAACTATGAACACAGGAAAAGAAAAATAACCTAGTAGGACTTTAAAAACTGATCTAGACATCTATATTTTAATAAGAAATCAATATACTTTGGTGTGATAAAAATAATTATGGAAGAAATAGTAACATGGGGAAAATATAGAGTAAGCCTGTGTTTATGGAAGATCTTAATATTGAGAGGAATGTAAATAATGATAACAGCAAGTAACAAAGAGTAGCATGCAAAGGGCAGTAATTGAATTACCTTACTGTTTATGTCATCAGTCTGCTTTCACTTCTATTATGATCTGTAGAAGACTTATGGCTCTGTGGAATATCAGCAACACACAGCAAGAGTCACATTAGCACTGAGTATTTACCACTGTAACTCAAACCGGATCCTTCAGTTTTAACCAGCCATTCATACCATTACCATTTCCCTGGATTAAAGGTTTCTTTATCTTATATGCATTTGGAAATATTGTTTAAAAAATAGTAATGTCCAGATTCTCAGAAGAATTAGCACATGATGTCAATAAAACTGCTCCAGTGCCTGCTTAGACATTGCTCATCAAACACAGTACTCTGGCAAGTTCTAGTTTCAGATGTAGAGTCGGTTCAGCTTTCAAAGCCATAATTACCAATCAATTAGATTAGATGCTTCGATTAAAATCCATTTTCTATCTATGTAACAGGAAGTCCTACAATTTTCTTGGATCTTTATTGAACGTATGTATTTAGTAAAAAAAGATAATAAGATAAATGTTTCAGATTAAAGAGAGAGACACTAGGAAAACAAACTGGCTGAGTAGGAGCTAGGGCTGGAAAAAAGAAATTCAAATAATCATTGAAGTAATAACCCTTATATTGTGTTAAAAGGAGAAAATGATTACTACCAATTTGTTAATTGTGGAAAGGCCTAGATAGCTTATTAAGTATGTGTTGAAGAGGCAATTGAAATCAGTCATGTTTTCTTTTGGGATCCTACAACACAAATACTTTTATTTTACAAATTATAGAATTCAATCATCAAAAAGTTTAAACCTTCCCAATCTATGTAAGAAGAGGGGATGAAATATGAACCTCCTGGCAATGCCTCTTGTGAGCTCCTAACAATGAGATTTAAAGTTCTTAAGATGAAAAACATATCTAATACATTTCATACTAATTTGGAGGTTCACAAATAATGAATGAATTAACCAATCTGTTTTGGGAGTGAATATGTTCTATTTGGTTTAATGATTGCCCTAATTGTGACACAAATTCAAGGCTATTTTTCAAAGAAGTGACATTTATTTCTACTCACAGGGCTCTTAACTATTTCTACTTATAGGGCTCTTCTATGTGATGCTGGGGATGAATGTACGTAGGATTCCATTCCAAGGTTGACTTGAAAGGTTCATCGAAGATTGAGAACAGACAGGTAACTGTTTATTTTGAGTCTTAGTATTTGGGTTAAGTATATTTACTCAATATTATGGAGTTTCTAATGAACTACAGAGGTGTGTTAGGCTGTAGCCATATGCATACTGTTGATTTGACTGGCCCTAATGCTTTCTTCTTGTTTACTTTATTACTCAACTTGCTCTCACTATTTAAACATCAGCACAAAGGAAGTAGAAATTTTTGTTTTGAACTGTTGAGAAAACATGGGTTTGAAAGAAAAATCACTTGGGATATTTTTGCTACTGTTGAACCTCTAAGAGCTGGCATTTTCAGTATTACTCGTATGCATGTAAGTATGTGTGTGTGTGTGTGTGTGTGTGTGTGTGTGTGTGTGTGTGTGTCTGTGTGTGTGTGTGTAGATTGAACCTAGGGTCAGACACATGCTTGGTAAGCACTCTACTGCTAATTTTTAATCCATGAACTAGTGTTACTTAATTTAAATTAATGTTGACTTTGTCAGGGGAATCTATACATACTGAGAAAACTATAAGGTAGTACATAAAATAACAACACAATTTTCTCTTTGAAATATGTGTTATATCCTAAACTTTATTTGGACCAGTTGTAGCTAACATTTAGTACTAAAGAGCTCAAATGTTCAGGAAGAATTTATTTCCTTAGTAATACCATATATCTTTAAATTTCATTGTAGTTTGCCTTGGTATTTACAAAACCAATATGAAAGATTTTCAATCTCTAATATTTATGTAAAATTATGTTTACAGTTTCATTGTGTTATTATTCAAGTAACTGATTATATATAGCAAAGAAATATATATCTGTATAACCTCCTAGGCCAGATTATCTTAAATGAGATAGATTTACTGTATTCTTGGAAGCTAAGCAGGCTTAGGTCTAGTTAGTACTTGGATAGGAGACCCCAAAAATTAAATTTCTTTTTTTTTTTAAGCAGAGTCTCACTATGTAGCTCAAGCTGTCCTGGAACTCATTATGTAAATCAGGCTGATGTCAAACTCACAGAGATCCTCCTGCCTCTGCCTCCCAAGTGCTGGGATTAAAGGCCTATTGTCACCATGCCCATTAAAAAAAAGACTTTTAAGTAAGGAATTTTATCATTTTCTATTTAGTATGTCAACTTTTATCAACTATTTTTCTTTTAAGAAAGCCCCCAAACAGAAGGGAATCATTATATCTTGACTTCTTCAAAAATTTTTCTCAGTGGGTTCCCTTTGTCACAGGCAAACCTCAGGACCTCTTTTTTTGTGTAAACTACCTTCCTCGTTTCTAAACCTTTTCCAAAATAGAGGTCCATAACTTCTCGGAGGGATTTATGCATTAACTACAGTTAAATACTTCCCAGCTATTTCATTTCATGCTTTACCTATGATTATGCTCTTGTTGTTTTTATGAACCTTGTCACTTTGCCAAATACAGAAATTAAATGACTAGACATTTAGCCAGAATTTATGATTTTCAAAGTGATAGGACCAGTGTTGACTCCATTTCCTCATTAATTATCTTTATGATGTAAGTGAGCCGTGGCTATAATCTTCATTTGGCAAGCTGAGAAACAACAAAGTCTCCAAATGATTTGTAAAAGTAATTTACCTGTGGTTCATAGGTAGTAATTAATAAAGAAAAAATAGAACACTTGCTTTCCTAACATTCAAATTTTTGTGTGATGAGGATATTATTGGTCATAATAATGTTAATGATGACACTGACATACTCCATCTTTATGATAACTTTTGATAAGATCCTTATCCTCTTTTCAACAAATATTTACGTTTACAGGAACATAGATAATTTGATTTATTTTTGAAATAAATATCTTCCTCCCTGTTGACACATGAATATAACACTATTTAACAATAACCTTTCCTTTTTGTTTATCTCCAAGATCTCATATTAATAAACATCACAATATAAAATATATTAAAAAACTTAAAAAGTCCAACAGTCGTTACACATTCAAACATTAAAATTCTATGTTTATAGAAATCAAAATCCTTTTAACAATAAAAAAAAATCTCTTTAAAGGTCCAAAGTTTATCAACTATGGGCTTCTGTAAAAGCAAAATAAATACTTCTTTATTTAAAAAGCGAGTAACCAGGGCAGAATCACACATCTAAACAAAGCAAAACCAACTCCAACAGTGTAAATCACTCAGTGTTCAATGTTTGGGATTTGCTCAAGGTCTTCTGGGATGTTCCTAAGGGCCTACCACAGAACATCTAGCTTATCTCCTTTGTTAAGGGTGGTTCCACTCCATCACCTCTGCTGATTTTGGTAATAATCCAGTCATACTGGCATCTCCAAAATGTTGGGATCTCCTGTTGTAACTGATTTGCACTTTCACCAGTAACCTCCTTTGGGCTCTTTTCATGGTGCTGAGCCTCAACTTCTCGGCATGACCCATGCAGTCCTGGAGCTTCCACTGATATTAAGGGTGTACTTTTACAAGAAGACTCTTCTGGTCTCTTACACTACCAAACCTCAATAATCTCCTTGATCACCTTCATAAAACTAGCACCTCCTAAGTGACTCTTAAACTACCAAGTTCAATTACTAGCACAATGTGAACCTTGACTGATTCTGGGCCACAGCTTCTGTGTGCTACCCCTGAGGAAATACTCCCAGAATATTAAACCTCAATGATGCTCGTCTCTTCTTAATCACTGGAAATTTCTCAGCTCCAGCTAACCAGCATCATTTGTCCCAGTAAAGCAAAGATTTCACTTCAGTGTTGCTAGTCTCTTGTTAATTGTGGATGACTCTTTAGCCCCAGCTGACCAGAACCACAAATTCTTAGTTCAAAATAGTAAATATCCTTCTGAACATTTCAAGCCATGCCTCCATCAGCTGCACTGTTTTCACCATTGTCTCCCAAGCTCCAGCAGTCCTGCCCAGGGAACTTTCAGCATGCAATGGCTTTTATCCCTATGTTTCAAAGTCCTTCCACAGTCCTACCAGAAACAGCTTGATTAGGTCTTTTACAGCCAATGCCTCACTCCTGGTACCAATTACTATCCTAGTTAGGTTTACTGTTGCTGGGATGAGTTATCGTAGCCAGAAGTAACTTGGAGACGAAGGGTTTATTTGGCTTGCATATCCTGAATCATGGTCCCTTGATGGAAACCAAGAAAGTAACTCAAACTAGGTAGGAACCTGGGGGCAGAAACCATGGAGGAATGCTGCTTACAGACTTGCTCCTCATGATTTGCTCAGCCTGCCTTCATAAAGAACCCAGGACCACTATCCCTGGGGTGGCACCACCTATAATAGACTAGGCTATTCCATAAAAATCACTAATTAAGAAAATGTATAATAAGACTGCCTACAACCAAAACTTATGGTGGCATTTGCTCCGTTGAGGTTCCCTCCTCTGAGATGACTCTAGACAGTGTCAAGTTGAAATAAAACTGGCCAGAATACTCCTTTTGAGACACTCCCACTCTTTATAGTTCTTACTAAGTTTCCCTTAAGAAGTCTGTGTTTGCTCTGATTAAAAATAAGTAAACAAATAAACACATAAATAAAATAAAGCAGGAATTATCAGAAGATTATTAGTGAATCATGAGCGACTTTATTTTGAACAATGATGAGTCCCTTCCGAGAAGGGACTTTGATTTCTTGTGCAGTTCCCAAAACTGCTTCTGAAACTTACTAATTATGGTTCAGTCATGATTGCCTGTAGTGGCAGGCCTTGTTTCCACAGGTCTAAATGAACATTAACCACACATTGCTGTAAATAATGCATATGCATAATGCCAGAAGCTCACCATAATAGGAAAGTGCATTTTAAGAAGCATTTATTCTTGGGCATTTATAGAATTTTCAACCTTGAACCAGAGGTATTATAGGAAGAATAAATTAATTGGAGACACAGATTTGGGAGTTAGGTTGATATGTTTGTCCCTTTATAGCGATTCCAAATTTAAAATTTGAATAATTTATTATATAAAATTTATAATTATTATATTTACAAAAAGGAACATTATAATTTATTATAAGAGTTTGTTCACAGATAGAAAGCCATGGTTTAGCAATAAGGCTTAATGCTATATAAAATTCATTCCTTATTTCAATTTGGCTCACGTTACCAGACTGCAGCTTAGCTTGATATTATGTTCTCTATAGTCGTCCAAAACCCAGATAATTAGCCTTTTCTGACTATTTCCCCTATATGTAAATCTTCAGCTATATTTTTGGGCTTGCCTTCATTGTGATCAATTAACACCTATTGTATTGTTTTCATTATTTCAGTCTTTTTAAAGCACATTTATTTATTTTTCCATTTTCATTACAGTGTCATTTCTTCTCTGTTTTTTAGCTGGGTCAAGACTTTATTTTTATAGTGTCTTCCCATATAACATCTGCTCTGATTGTACACTTAGAGGATCATTGGCCTTATTCCACTGTGACTGACAGAAATAAGTAATATATTATATCCCATGCCCAACATATAGTAGTTTAATAAGTATTCACAGCAAATGATATCTATATAATTATCTCATGTATAAATTATGTATGTGACATCTTTACAGTTTAGAAAGTTGGTCTCTGTGCCAGCATTTAATTTAAGAATGATGTTTCAAGGAAAATTTCTAGGATATTTCCACTATCATAGGGACTGAGATATTGGAGCGCCTGTAAAGGTACTGTTTCTGAAGACATGTGTAGCTGGCTCATGCTTGTACCTCAGCCCTTGGGAGGCTGAGACAGGAGGATCACTGCGAGTTTAGGGCCAGTGCTGGCTACAGTGTGAGTCATACACAGGTCAGCCTGGGCTGGATGAGAAAGACTGCCTCAAAAAGTGACTTTTCAGAATTTATTGGAATCCACAGGTTAAGAAATGATTTTATTTAATAGTGCAGAATCTGCCAGGTGGTGGTGGCGGTAGCGGCAGCGCACGCCTTTAATCAAAGCACTCGGGAGGCAGAGGCAGGTGGATCTCTGTGAGTTTGAGGCCAGCCTGGGATACAGAGTGAGTTCCAGGAAAGGTACAAAGCTACCCAGAGAAACCCTGTTTCGGGGTGGGGGGAGTACAGAAACTACTTGTTGCTGATACTGCCCGTGACATAGGCTCTAGTATCTTTCTTTTTTTTTTTTTTAATTAAAATTTTCAAATTCATTTTACATACCAATCACAGATCTCCCTCTTCCCTCCTCCTGCCCCTTCAACCTCCCCCACAACCCACGCCCCATTCCCTCCTACAAGAAGGTAAGTCAGCAGAGCCTGATAAATTCAGTAGAGGCAGGTCCAACCACCCCGCCCCACTCAAGGCTGCAGGCTGGTCAAGCTGGAACAGGGATGGAGTGGGAGAGCAATGAGAGAGACACCATGATAGGGGGAGACATAATGGGGATAGAGAGAAACCGTGAGCTAGGGAAGTTTCCAGTGTCTTTCTATGCCTCCAGATTTTTCATGTTTCCGGTCATTGTGTTCTCCCTTCCGTGTTTAATCGGTTCTTCATGTGAGCAGCACTCTGTGACATAAGCGAGTCCATTGCCTGCTCTGGTTTGATCATGTCAGGTGTGGAGTTTTTGAATGTTCTTTTTCATGCTTCCCCCCATGCCTCTTCCTCTTTCACCCCTCCACTCTTCCATCACAACTTCTTGAAAGGCTAATTCTAAACCACCCAGCTAAACGACTGGGTGGCTGTTCTGTCTTCATTCATTTTGTGAGACATAACATTTCCCTCCCTTATTTTACAAAGTTTGAGGATAACTTCTTAAATGTCTACAGGTAATTCCCATTAAGATAGTGATAAATAACTCATTACTACTACGATTTTTATAAATTTTGGCACTATTCTGTCTTTGTAGAGAGTATGTGGATTAATACTAACCAAATATATGATCTCTCAGGCAAATGTAATGGAAGTACGGGCATGTATATTTATAAGATAGTGAGCCACGTGGGAATAAACCTGGAAATTTTTAGACTTCATCTGGAATACTGATTTTTATAACATGGAAAGGCCACTTTTAATACCTTTTCAAATGATCACATCAATATAAGTGTTGCACTTAGGTGTAGGTACTTTTATGTGCTGGTCCAATCAGCTTTCTTTTATGAAAGTTCTGCATAAATGCTCTTTCCCTTATAGGATGTTAATATGCATAACCTGTCCTGCTTGCTTCTTGTTGTTCTTCATTGTCTTTTGGAGTGATAGGAAATATGTTTAAGCAGAAGAATATAGACATGTACATGTAGATAGTTTGAGTGCTCTTGTGAAATGCTGAGATGACTAGAAAAATTATACATTTGGTTTCCAGAAAAGTAAGTGTTTTTTCACAAGTAATAGTTCAGCAATTTTTGTATGAACTGTCACATGCAATCATCATTCCAAATTACACTGCTGTTGATGTGAGGATAGTATCTGAGCAGAAATCCTGCATCACAAGAAAAACAAAAAGACAATGAAAATGTATCTTTTTTCATGTAAAAATAGTCTGTATTTGTAATTTTAAATTTATAGTTTAGAGATGAGCACTTGCAAAATTTTGATACCATTATACAAGAAAGGCAAAATATGGAATTTTAACTGGCCTGCTTTGCAAGTCAACTGAAACATTAAGTACCTTTTTAATGGTCTTATTTGCTGGGAAGAGCACCATTACAATAGTCTGCTTTTACAGCCCATATCAAATATGAACAGGCGTCGCTTATTACAAAGTTTGTGCTTGGGGAGACATTTTTACAGTTTTACCCCTCGTTTCTTGGAATTAGTCTTTAATGATATCATTTGCCAAAATGAGTTGTTGCTCAAACTTTCTGATTGTTTTGTGGTGAAAATCGAATCCAGCAGCTATATTTAAAATGCCATGCAAATTGGTAAGGGAAGGTCCATTGAAACTACAAACAACACATTAGTAACTGTACGAAAATGCCACAGAAAGTAGCCCATGCAAACCTAGGTGGCCTGGGATTGTTGTTTTGTTTTGTTTTTTCTCCCTCCCATATAAAAGTTAGAGATTTGGTGTTTGCAAGCAGGTGTTTTTTTTAATAATAATAATAATTATTATTATTATTATTATTATTATTATTGTCATCTCAATAAAAGAGGACTGACTGTAACTATAAACTTCATGTAAGATAAAGTTGGAGTATGATGCCTCCCTGCTGTCAGCCTTATTAAGAAACTCTTTATGTGTTGAACTCAACACTGGTGTTGTAGAATCCATGCCTGTGAGAACCAGGGGAGGCTTTCTCTTTACTGTGGCTTCATTAAGCTTGGGTCACATTTTTCCTCTGCTTCTGGCTTATTCCAAAGTCTAGCTGAAACTCCCAGCACAGTAGGTCTAATACAGAATGGTGCCTTTGCCTGAAGATTGATTGAAACTCAAAGTGTCTCAGAGTTGCTGATGCTCACTCAACCATTTTATTGAAGATAAGGTAAATAAAATAGATTGCCTTATGAGAATTCTCTGAAATCAAATGGAATAATTTGGCAGGTTTAAGCCCATGAAAAAGGCTAAGAAGTGAGATCGAATACTTTTTGTTTTCAGTGTAAGAAGGGATAAATATTCCTGTTAATATTTGACCTATAAAATTCACTTTTGTCAATACAATAAAAATTGCTAAATGAAATTATGAATTTATGATGCTACTTTGAATACAATGAGTCATCAGCAAAAGATCAATAGTGAAAAAACTTTTAAGACAACAATATTTTGAGGAAATTCTCTTCTTTCTCTCTCTATAACACTTAAATGCATGGATCAGTAATCTCAGAGAATTTAATAATCACCACAAATGGACAGATTTTTTAAAGTGCACTTCAGAATCTTAAGATTCCATATAGCTGTAATTATTGGCCACTACTGAAAGATAATCCTAAAGATGAGACTTTTATCCATTAATAATGATTATGTGTTCTCACTAAGAAACTTCTTTTGGGCAACATCCTGTGATGTTTTTGTTTTGTTATGTGTTTCACATATTGTGTCTTTTGAGAAAACAAACATGCTTTTCAAAGAATAATACAAAACAGATTTTTTTGTTTGTATCATCATCTGAAAATTTTATGGGATAGGCAATTGTTAGAATCACCTTAATATCTGAAATCCTATAAAACGCTAATAGTAACATATAATATGTGCGGTGGTTTAATTGACATACATCCATTTGCCTTAGGCATGTAAATGCATGCTCTCCAGTTATTGGCACTATTTAGGGTGTGGCCTTGCTGGACAATGTGTGTCAGTGAGGACAGGCATTGAGGTCTCAAAAGTGTGCCATTTCTGGTTATTTCTCTCTGTTTCGTGTCTGTGGTTTGAAATGTGAGCCTCGGCTCTCTGCTTTGAGGCACTGTGACTGCCCGCTGTCATGCTTTCCCAACATGATTGTGATGTGCTCTTATACCTCTGGAAATGTAGCCCCAAATAAACCTGCATTTGTGTGAGTTGCCATAGGCACAGTGTTTTATTACATCAATAGAAAAGTTACTAAAATTTCATACTGGGAAGTGGGCTATTGCTGTGACAGACCTGGCTGTGTGATTTTTGGAAGGATGTGGAAGACTGGACTTTATACTAGACAATCAGGTGAACAGTGTAAGTAGGGCTTAATGGGTTGTGCTGAGCTCCAGATGGACTGTGAGGCCAGGACAAGGGGTTCCCAAGGGGAACAGTATTAGCAACTGGACTGTAGATTCTTCTTGTGATATTTTGGCAAAGAATGTTGCTGCTTCTGGCTATTGCCCTGGTCTGATTAAAGAAAATACTCATAGAAGAAAGCAATAAAAGCTTTTGGTTAGAAAAGCTCTGTACTTTCAGGTTGAGAAGAGAATTTCTATACCCCTCCCCCATCGTTTCTGTTATGTTTTCCTTAAATTTAAAAAGCAATTTGAGTTTTATCATTCTTAACTGTGTGCAGTTGTTATAAAGTTTTGCTAATCCACATACTCATTTGTCCATCACATAATGATTAATGGTTAGTGTCTACTATATGCATAAAATAGATTTTTCTTGTATGTAGCTATCCAAATTATCCATCAGTTCTCATAACCAATAACTGGTTGTCATAACTATTTAAATAATTCTGGCATCAGTTATATGCACAAACATACATTGTATTCTCATATGAATAATGAGCTATCTTTGTGTAGGGGGACTGTGTGATGTATACATATATGTAGGTACATGTGTCCATGGAGGAATTCAGGGGACCATCCTCTCTATTCTCTGCTTTGTCAAAACCCGAGACAGTCTTTATTGCTTTCAGCTAGGCTAGCTGGTCTGGAAGTGACTGGGATCCAGCTGAGCACTGGGGTAATAGGAACAGATATCTATATTCAGGGGAGAAAATACGGGAGGATAGAGGGAGTTGCCAAGTGGCTGTTGGGTTCCACCTGTTTCTACTGCCCAATGGTGGTTTGAAAGAAAATGACCTCTAAAGGGAGTGGCACTATGAGGAGGTGTGGCCTTGGTGGATTAGATGTGGTCTTGTTGGAGGAAGTATGTCACTGTGGAGGTGGGCTTTGAAGTCTTGTATATGTTCAAGTTACACCCATTCAGACAGACTACTTCCTGCGAGTTAAGATGTAAGAATTCTCAGCTTTTTCTCCAGAACCATGTCTGCCTGCATGCTGCCATGATGAAACCTCTGAAACTGTCATTAAGGCCCTGCAATTAAATGCTTTTATTTATAAGAGTTTCCATGGTCATAGTGTCTCTTCACAGCAACGGGAACCCTAACTAAAACACACCTTTAGTTAGCTAATTTCCAAACATGACAATTTACCAACTTAAAGAAATCATTGACACTTTCCCCCTCACTTACATTTCATCACTGTTAACAGTCAAGAGTAATTTTGGTTCTTGACAGTGACTTTGATTCTTTTTTTCCCATAGGATTCCATTAATATTAGGGTTCCAGTGTCTTTAAGAGTGTGTGAATGGAGTAAGAATAGATATATTTTAAGTTCTTTTCAGAGAAAACTGAAAAAGACACTGTAGTTTAATTTATATGATGGAATAGAGAAGGCACTTATTTAGTCTTATCTGGTATTTGTTAAATATTTTCACATTTTAGCCTCTGAACATTCTTTCATTGTGGTATTACATATGCATTTCTTTCTTATTGGTTAGTATATATCAAAACAATTCTATCCAGATATACTTCTTGTAAAATTCAAGCATTTATTTCTTTAAGACTGAGTATGAATTTGCCTGCATTTTAATAAATCACCTGTTAATTAATCTTTTGCTTGAAATCAGAAGAGGATGACACTCGACTGAAAAATTATTCCTTTAGCAGGAGGTATTCAGGAATATTCTGAACCTTGGATGAAAATATTTGTAGCATCACAGACACATAAATGATCAAGATTCTGTTCTCTTGATCTGTACCACTTCTCTATCTATGCCTTATTCCACTCTTCATATGTACTAAATTATATTTAAAAACAATACTCATTTCTTTATACTTTGTATATTTTGTTGTCATTATTGATGTTCTTTCAGCAGTCTGGTTTCCAACTATCGATAATTATACCTAAGGTATTTGAAGATTAATCCATTACTAGATACTCTTCCAAGTGATCCTTTGGATACTTGTCACTATTGCCAACTTCAGTTGAGGATGAAAGGGTTGCTATCAGCAAAGTGAAAAAAATCTGCTAGTGTTATATAACTAAGGAGTTGTTGAGCCAGGCCATGAACCAGACCATCTGTCTGAGAGGCCCACCCAGCAATCTGCCTTTTGGGGCTACCAAGCACCTTAAAGCTAACATAATATAATTGAAGTAACTTATGAGTTACAGTATACACTGAAAAGTAAATTCCTCTACTTTCAAATATAAAAAAAAATGGACTGAAAAGGAAAATTACTTTTTTTTTTTTAGTAAACTATGTATTCTGAAACTGTATCTTCATTTTCACACTACATCTATCTATCATGTGGATATATTAGGGATGAAATAACTTCATTCTTTACTCTTAACATCACATATACAACAATTACAGATGCCATGTCCATTTCTGTCAGTTAGATGTGTACAGCCAGATGTGTACCTCATATTGCTAAGATATAGTTCATTATTATCTATGGATCAGACTTCATAGAACCAGGCATTATCTTTATTCCAAGGGATAGATGTTGACTAGCTAAAGTCAATTATGATAATTCTATTAGCTTAGAAGTAATTGGCTTCCTTACATTAAGTTAATAAATACCAAAAATGTTAAATAGCTTTATAAAATTTATATAAACAAATAATTTTACTATTTAATATTTTACCCTAAGCACTTCCTCCTCCTTGACTAATAGAGAGTGCCTTTCTTTTTCATTTATTCTTTTTGTGAATTAGATGTTTTGGCATTTGAAGCTATATTCTTCCCAATATACTCACTCCAATTATTCAAGAGAGATCCATGGCCAGGCCCCAGGTGGAGCTCCAGGAGTCCAATTGGTGAGAAAGAGGAGGGTTTGTATGAGCGAGAATTGTTGAGACCAAGGTTGGATAAAACACAGAGACAAATAGCCAAACGAAGGGAAACACACAAACTATGAACCAATAGCTGAGGAGCCCCCAACTGGATCAGGCCCTCTGAATAGGTGAGACAGTTGATTGGCTTGATCTGTTTGAGAGGCATCCAGGCAGTGGGACCAGGTCCTGTACTCAGTGCATGAGTTGGCTGTTTGGAACCTGGGACTTATACAGGGACACTTGGCTCAGTCTGGGAGGAGGGGACTGGACCTGCCTGGACTGAATCTACCAGGTTGAACTCAATCCTCAGGGAAGTGTTTGCCCTGGAGGAGATGGGAATGGAGGGTGGGCTGGGGGGAAGGGGTGGGGTGGGGTGGGCAGGAGTGGGGAGAACAAGGGAATCCATGGCTGATATGTAAAATTGAATTAAATTACAAAATAAAAAAAAAGTAAATTCTAAAAAAATGCTGAAGAAGAAGAAAAAATTTGGTGGAACCTGTGTTTACATAGTACTTACAGAAGGTGATTGATAGTTTAATAGGGAAAGCCGAGATGGAAGTTTGTCTTCCAGGTAGTCAGACAGGTCATCAAAAGTATAGGAATGTGGTTTCAATGTCATTGTCTCCTGTAAATAATACAAGGAAATTTGCTTATTGCATAATACTACACCACTTTCAGGGTGGTATAGAAATGTCTATGTTTCCCAAGTTCAAGTTTTTGCTGTACTGTGAAGTTGGCAATTAAATACATAGATTTATGTTTCTTGATAATGCAGATAACAAGTCAACATATTTAATCTTGGGTGTGAAGATGATTAAATAATATTATATTTAAATATTAAATAATATTATAAATAATATTATAACCACCAATGGAAAAAAATAATAATATTTATGTGAGTAATGTAGATTTAAACCCTATTTTAGGGACATGAATTATATTTATTCATAAGAGAAACTCTCTTTACTGAAATGTTATCATTGTTTACTTGGAGGTGGTAGCGTCTTACACGACTGATGCTTTATTTTTTCAGTCAATGATTTTCTATATGACTTAAACCTTATTCATTATGCGTCTGTTCATAAGAAATATTTTCCCCTCAGTTTTCAACAGTTTCACTTCTCTGGGTAGAGAGAATTGACTCTACATACAATTAAGTCACTGTGATCAATCCAGAAGTCCGAATAACACCAATACAGTATGTCCTTGCTTGTGCATCTGCTCAATATTTTAAAATCTATAAACACAATGGTATTTTATGTTTCATATGTTAAATGTCTTTCAATGGTGTTTTAGTTAGGGGTTTTTATTGCTGTGAAGAGACACCATGACCACAGCAACTCTTATAAGGGAAAATATTTAATTGATGTGGCACTCTACAGTTTCAGAGGTTTAGTCCATTATCATCATGGCGGTGAGCATGACAGCCTGCAGACAGATGAGGTGCTGGCTACATCTTGATCAGAAAGCAACTGGAAGTGGACTGACTAAGTGTTACACTGAGCCTAGCATTGGAGACCTCAAAGCCCACACCCTCAGTGAAACACTTCCTCCAATAAGGTGATACCTACTAAAACAATGCCACACATTCTAATAGTGCCACTCCCTTTGGGGACCATTTTCTTTCAAATCATCTCAGATGCTTTTATATTTTTTGATATTTGTGGACATTTCACATTATAAGTTAGAAATTGAATGACTTACCTTTCAGAATCATAATTCATAAAATCAGGAAGTTATTTCTTCCTTTGGATCATATAACTTAGAATTTGTCCTAAATGGGGCAGACTACATGAAGTGCTTTTAAACACAGGAGACAAAAATCTACATTTTGTATGAGTTAAGCAACTTTTAATTTTTTTCTATATATTTGAGAATTTCATGTTGTATTACAAGGAATTATGATCATGTCTACCTCATTTCTCCCTCTAACTCTGCCCAAGTTCTCTACACGATACTCTCTCCCAACTTTAAGTTTCTTCTCAAGCAGCGTTTAAAACAAATATTTCCTTATTATCTTTTGCTTATATTAAAGCAAATTCTCAGACATATAAGTTATATAACTGAATTAATATGAGCTGTAGTGACTGACATGTCTAGATAAGATTGTATGAAGTGGTTATGTCATTGCCCCACTTGTACAATAACCATAAATGTGACGGCTAAATATAGATGCCGCATGAGTCATAATCTCTGCTGTTCTTTATATTGTTGAGAACTGGAAAGTTCTAAACAAAACTAAAAATATTTAGATACACAGTGTCACTGAAAATCCTAGCAACTTCATTTATACATTAAAAATGCAAGAAAGGGTTTTGGAATTTTGTAATTAAAATGAGGTGAGGTTTAGTCAGAAAGATTTTGTTTATTTGTTTGTTTTTCATGAGTTTGAAAACAAGCTCAACAAGTACAAATTCTTCTTTCTAATTTTCAGAACTCCCTTTGGTGAATCTTTGTTCTTAAAATGATTTGTAGACTTTCTTCTGAAGTTCAAATCTGTGCTCAACTGGCATAATATGATTTAATCAAAAGAGATATTTTACAGTAAATTTCTATGAACTTTCTGAAATGTTAGAATGTGTAACTCTGTACAATAGTCTTCTAATTGCCAGTGTAATTGAGAAAAATCTTTTGAGAATATTTGCCCAGGAAGAAGAACTTTCTGCCATGAATTTATCACATTCAAAGTTTGATTAACAGCTCAAGGAATGAATATTCCCCATGAAATTTATTTGTATACATTCTCTGTGCATTTCTGCTTTAATTTTTAGTCAACTATCAGAGGTAAATAATATGGTAGAAGTATCCCTTCATTATTGGGCACATTATTTTATAAGTTGAATATATTATAAAAAGCTAGGATAAACAAGCCCGTGAATGTTGTAATCAGCAAAAATCAGCTACAAAGTTACTTCTTTTTAATTTTGCCTGACGAATTGTGATTCCCATAATGGTTTAACAATATTTATTAGCTGCCCTCTTGAATGTTTTGTTTTTCAACCATCTATCTTTTGCAAACGAATTTGAATATTCTTTAAGAATCTCTGCATTATAGATGGTTGTGGAGCATGCATTTGAACATAGAAAAATATGATCCCTCAGAAATGGTAGTGTTTAAACTGTTGCAATCTTACCATGGTGACTGCTTCCAAAGGAAATTCCATGAGAGGAATCTCAGCATATGTTCCTCATATTGAGCCATGGCAGGACCTGAGAATCTTCCACAGAAAGCAGAAGTCTGCAAATTGGACAGTCTCTGAAGTGTATTATCATACTTGAGACTGGAACATCCTTCTGAATTTGAAGAAACATGGTACCTTTTTAAAATTCACTTGTGAATGAAGACATTTTAGGGAACTATGAGCTTCCCTTCAAAGAGCTGACACAGCCATGGGCCTACAGCCAGACAAAATGTGTTCCTGGGTCTTATAAAGCCAGAGGTAAAGGAACTCAACTACCTGGTTAGCTTGGGAGAGAAGGGTGAGCTCAAGAATGAACACAGCCTAGTTTAGAGCTAAGTGCAGCCATATGGAAGTTAGGGTAGATGATCCACTTCCATTGCCTCAGTCAGAAATTATGGGGTAATAGCTACATATTGGTGCAAGGTGCAAAATTTGTGCTATTTTGTTGCAAATTGACAGGTTTATAATAGGATTATGAAAAGTTGTAATAAAATATGGAGTACTTATTGCTGAGTAATTGTCCCAGAGACTGTCTCTCGGCTGGGATTTTGAAGGATGAACATGAGTTGTTAGAAAGCTATATTTCATATGACTGTGAAGAATGCTGCACACAAGAAAGAAAGTATGATTGAAGGCAACTAACTTAGCATCAAGGACTTTGACATATGATTCGGAAATAATTATTAAAGAACATGTTGTTTTAAAGGAACACAATAAAAAGCCACTGTGTCTTGCTTAACTTAAGTGTGAAAATAGAGAATGGCTCTTGTCTTAGTTTGGAATTCTATTGCTGTGAAGAGACACCATGACTCCAGCAACTCTTACAAAGAAAAACTTGTAATTGGAGCTGGCTCATATTTTCAGAGGTTTAGTCCATTATAGCCACAGTGCAACATGGTGGCATGCAGGCAGACATGGTGCTGGAGAAGGAGCTTAGAGTTCTACATCTTGATCCACAGTTGACAGGAAGTGATCTGAAACACTGAGGGTGGCTTGAGTACATATGAGAACTCAAAACCCACCTCCTCAATGACATATTTCCTCCAACAAGGCCACACCTACTCCAACAAAGCCACACCTTCTAATAGTGCCACTCCCCATGAGCTTATAGGTGCAATTGCATTCAAATTACCACAGCTCTATATCAATACTCATGAAGCCACCAGCACAATTGTGGCATTTCTTCCTTGACAAACATTTTGCCTGTGTGATGTCCTTCTTTTTGCAAGAAACCTAATTTTATTCTTCCTGTTTCCATGACCTGGCCTGGTCACCTCCTTCTTAGAAATCAGAGTACACCCACCCTCTATTCTTTTCAATAATATACCTTTCCCCTAAAATATTTGGACAGTTTTTTGGTTTAGCTTTTGGTCAGTTTTATGACCCATTGTGCTTGCTTAATTACTACTATACTTCTTCTATTTAAAATATAGCATATTAAAGTAGAATATTCAATAACTGATTCCCCAACAATCAATGATGAAACCATTATGTTTTATTCTATTATCATTTTTTTTAATTTTTTTGCTCTAGGTTTTATTATAATTGTATGGAGTATTTTTATAGTTTAATGATTTATAAGTATAAAGATTAAAATAAATGAAGTGATTACTTAACAGCATGTTAAATATGAATAGTACAGTACAATTTACATAATTACAGATTGGTGTGTCTGCTTTAAGGGTTTTGAAATTCTTATTGTAGAATTGTTTGTTCTTGATATTGTAATGTAAGTGTCTGAGGATTTATGGCGATAAAAAGTATACTTCAGGAAATGAAATGACATGTACTCTCATTTTCAAAGCCCTTTAATATGGGTTTATACTTTTTTTCACTTAAATAGCTTTTATATTTATTTATGTTTATGTTTATTGGTGTTTTGCTAGCATGTTTGTGCACCCCATATGTGCAGTGGTTATGGAGGCCAGAAGAAGGCAACATATCCCCTGGAATTGCAGATGGTTGTTAGCCACAATGTGGGTGCTGGGAATGAACCTTGGTCCTCAAGAAGTGCAATCACTGCTCTTAACAACTGAACTGCCACTGCAGTATCACTTAGTTACATTTTAAAGTATAATATTTAATCCTCTTGGGAACAGTACATATGTGGTGGGGTGGTACTCAATGTTGGATTGAAAAATAAATTAAATTTCCTAAAAGTGACATTCCTTTAATATTATTAAGTGAAGTTGTAATTATATTCTGAAAACCAAGCTTGAAGTGACTTGGCTTTTTCTCTATAAATGGTAGAGATATTACTGTATTTCTTCTTTATTGATACTAGTTAAAACTTCCTCTTATCCTTGCCAATCCTTAAAAAAGTAATTCCAATTATTTCTATAACATTCTTAAATAACATTCTTAAATAACATTCTATAACATTCTTAAATAACATTCTATAACATTCTTAAATAACATTCTTAAAAACAGAACACAAGAGTAGAAATCACTCTGTATGCAGAGAACAGATTTCACATATTGTCAAATAGTAAGCTATCTAATGCATACTTTATCTTTAAATAGTTTAAATTAATTTTAGTATGCCCTTTTAGTCTTGATACTTTTAAAGATTGTTAATAGCGTTAGTATGGGAATAAAAAAATAAAATATGCTTGACCTCATTTGGCTTTTTTGATGTGTAGTCATTTAAAAGGTTTGTAAGACGTTTAATTACCAAATAGTATGATCATTATTCATCTCATCAGTTGATAGAACGTCAACTGAATTGCCTCCCTAGAGTGCACTGTGCTTCACAGATCAATAGCTTAACCAAGAGCTTGAAGGAAAGCTTTAAGCTTTCATTGAAAATAGAAAAAAAATACACCCCTCTTGGAAATGGCTTATGTAGACATTATATCTGTTTCTTAAGTATTTTATTTACTTCTATGAATAAATCTCCCCATAATAGTTGTTTTAAAGTATCACATCTTCCCTGCTTAGATTAAATTATAGAATTAATCAGATATCTTTTATTCAAATGGATTGGAGAACTCAATAACATCAGAATGCAGAGGTACATCTCTATTAAATTTTGTTTTTGAGACCCATCTTAAATTACTTTTGTCTGAAACATTTCTCTTGATGTTCTATACAAATTCCATAAAATAATCCTCATAAAAATATTGTTTTATGCCATATGCAGCTCTCAATGATTTATGAGAAAATTGTTACAGTAAGAAATTTAAAACCAGATTGAATTCTCATGAGTGCTGACCAAATCTCATTGAAATGCAATTAATAATTTAAAAAAATTAAAATTTATTGTGTTTGCTATCTGAGAGGACTTATAGTCACTTTACACATATTAACCCATTTAATATCCAGCCAACATTCTGAAGTGTGTCCGATGCTCTCCTCATTTTCAAAATCGAGTTTCATAACTTCCCATGCTCACATAGCCACCAAATAAAAGAACCTATACTGGATCATGTCATTGCACCTTAACCACTTAGACATTCTGGTCCTCAAGCATAAGGAAGTGTAGAGAAAATCTGCACTTAGATTAATGTTTGTCTGCATAAAGTTAAACAAGCTATCACTTTTAGGTGTAGCCTTCATTCACTGATATTTGAAAAATGCAATTTACATATTAAAGTAATAAGATGTTCGATGTTCTATTAGATCAGTGAAAGAGTACCAGATCAGGGTTTCATGTTATCCCTCTTACAATCTGTCTACCAATTTCTGTTTTGTATTGCATAGATTCTGTTGCATCAAACTTTTAGATCAAAAAGGGCTGTATTATGTAGAGCATAGCAAAGACTTGAACATCAACACATGTGACTTTATTCCCTCTGTCCCCAAGTGCTTCAGAGATTATGTGATGTAGACCAGATGGATGGTGTGCCTACAGAGGGTGTATTTTTCATAGCTAAGAAATTTCAATCTAAGGAAGTCTATCATTAAAGAAAATAAGCAAGCTTTTCTATTGTTCTAGAGATATACCACATCGTAACTTGCCTACATCAATCACAGTACTAGTAACTATACCAAGTGAAAATTCGGTAGTCTATGTTATGGTGCACATAGCAAGAACAAGTCTCATAGGTAGGACTTTTCTATCTCCTAATTCCACATTCTGATAGGTATTACTTTTTTCATGCAATATTACTGAAAACTTACTAATTTATGATGAGATACATTTTGTTTAGTTTTACAGTATAAAAAGATTTAGTTAGACTAGAGTCAAGTGTCCCATGATCAAATCCCTTTCTGGAGGAACTAATGGAGAATCTGTTTCCCAGTTCAATACTTCCAGAGTCTGTCCAAATCCTGTGGCTTATGAATATCTTCAGTTTTCAATGATGGCAATGGCTGGTTTTTCACATCATGTGTAAATATGAAATTGGCCTTTTTCAGCACATCTTTTGCAATTAAGGCTTTATGTGATTAGTCTGGATCATCCATGATAGCTTCCCCATTCTAAAGTCAGATAATTCATAACCTAATTAAATATATAACTTCAATTTCCCATTTTGGTGTAATGAAATTTCCCCACAGTTAAGAGATGGCTGTCTCCATGGGGGCATGATGCTGCTTATTTATGTGATTTTTAATTATTGGTGAACTTTCATGGGTTAACTACTTGGTTGGCCATTATTATTAATCTGATTAACTGTAACATAGGGATATTATCAGTAGTCTCATCTTCAAAAAATGCTGATATTCCCTCCCCAAGCAACACTCATCTGTCAGAAACACCACAATAGGAAGTGGGCCTAGGAATAAAAGTTACTCATTCTGTGATAGAATTTTGTTGAGTTTGATATTGTGCAAATGCTATGCAGGTAACTCCAGGTGATGTGAGTTCATGAGTGGGATAGCCACATCATATTCAGAAGACATCATGTATCCAAACTTTTCCTGATCCTCTTTTTCTTACATTCTTTCTGCTTCTTCTTCATATCATTTCCAGAGTCTTTGTAGTGGAGGTGTAATTAATATAAATGTCCTGTTCAGGGCTCAGCACTCAGTTTCTTATTCTCAGCCCTTTGAATTTTGCCTTTCTCCTTTGACTGCTAGAAATTAGATAAAGAAGTTTCTTTAAACATTGTTGAAAACAGTTCAGTATGATGAATATAAATATAAATGTAAGAGGGAACTTTGTGAGAATAACCATTGAACAAAATAATGATAACATGTTCTACCCTAGGGTCTATCTAATCTAGAATTTTCATCAGGATTCCAGCATCAAACATGGAAGTCCCTAGTTTACATCAGGCTTCACATCTCCTCAAAAAGTGGTTAACTACCTTATAGCAATCATGCAGCTATTCTATCAGTGGACATATCAACCCTGGAAGGTCAATATTATAATATGCAGGATTAGCACTGGTTAAGACCATTGACTGTTTTTTTTTTCCCCAAGCAGTCTTTTCATACCACCTTTTGGCACTATGACCAACTGAGTAAGTTTTCTGGAAGGGTTCAGGTTGGTTTCTCGAATTTCTTCAGTCAAATTTGTGGTATCTTTAGCAATGAAGTTGTCTTAGTTAGAGTTTCTATTGCTGTGAAAACACACCATGATCATGCTAACTCTTATAATGGAAGACATTAACTGGCTTACAGTTCAGAGGTTTAGTCCATTATCATGGCAGGAAGCACGGTGGCATACAGGCAGACATGATGCTGGAGAAGGAGCTGAGAGTTCTACATCTTGACCCTCAGGCAGCAGGAAGTGATTCACACTAGGCCTAGCTTGAGCTTCTGAGACCTCAAAGTCCACCCCAGTAACCCACTTCTTCTAACAAAGCCACACTTACTCCAGCAAGACTACAACTTCTAATAGTACCACTGCCTATGAGCCTATGGCGCCATTTTACAGGGGTCTTAGCATATTGTTATAGAGCATAACAATGGGCAATGACAACAGCCTGTGCTATTCTGGAGACCTTCGGGGCTTCTTTGATTAACACCTAGGAAAATATTCAAGTCCTTACACTGCAGTTTTCATTTAATAATCTATGTTCTTTGGAAACAACATGGCTCACTTATGCAGAGTAAATCTTCCAACTCTTTATCTTCATTAAAAAAACAGCTTTTAAAAAATCTTGCAAATAATAAAACACTTCCCACTGAAATTAGCCAAACCCAATGTGTATACATTTTAATAATCTCAAACTTTTTTTCTGTTTTATTTTATGTTAGCATACAAGAAAGTAGGCCTTCACAGGCTTTTTCTTGCATCCTTTATTTTGATTACCCAGTGCAAGACCACCACTTTCTCATTCCTCTGCCCCATCCCTATTCAATCTTTTAAGCCACAGGATAAACCCCATGCTTCACATCACATGTATTCTATTACTCCAATTCTTAGTTTTCAGATGGATTGTGAAATAGTAGGCTTCCATATGGCTTGTTGTATAACCTTACTTGGGGTTAATCCTCCCCTGTGCCTCCTGGTTTCCCTGCTCAATTCTTTCACCCCCAGTTGTCTACTTTCAGATTCATGTAATCTACTTCATCCTTGCTGTTCGTGTTCCCACCCAAAGTCCTTTCCTAGTTCCTAGCTTCTACTTTGGCTCCAGGTGAAAGACAAATAATAGTCTTGAAGTTGGGATGTACATATGACTGAAAACAAGGCATTTGACTTTCTGATACTGAGTTATCTCACCCACTGATGTACTGGAAATGGTTTTCTGGTCTTTTTAAGTGACAGTCACTGTCACTAGAGTTTGCAATCATAATGTGAATGGTGGGGTATGTGGAAGGAGCATAGTCCATGTATCACCTGCTTTCATATGCTCATCCCTAAGTGACACCATCTCCTTTGGTTTGGAAGGGGCAAAGAATACAAATGTGAGAAATGCCAGTCTACTGCTGACCACAAGGAAATCTTGTCAGTTTTCCCCACTTTACCCAGAGCATTCCATTCCTTCCTTTCCAGAGAGACACCTCTATTTGCTTCTAGTCCTTATTATCAAACTGGAGGGTTTTACCAAATTAATCCACGATAGCCAAAACTATTAAAAGATAATTGATACTTGAAATTGTGCAGTTTACAGTTGTGTTAAAATTTGATCTTTTGTATATAAAATGTTTATAATAGTAATTCAACAATTTATTTGGGGTTTCATATTTTCAAAAAAATTCAAGTGAAAAATCTTGCTCCACTAATGGCTCATGAAATGTATGGATTTCAACTAGTATTTTAGTAGAAATGTAATATGCTGGGATTAATAGAACACAGTAGAATAATGTGGAATGAAGTAGAATTAAAATAGAGCTGAGTGGAGTAGAACAAGAGTAAATCAGTACAAAATGCCCTCTAATCACTGTGGACGCATTTTCTGTGAATCTCCTATTTATGTTGGTCTGAATTGTCAAGAGCAGGGTCATTTTTGTTTTCTATACTGTAGGATGTGGTCAAAGTAGCTTACAAAGACATTAGCATATGTAAGGAAACAGCATTATCTCTGATACGTTGAGTTTAATGTTTTTCTTTTTTCTAGTGAGAAATATAACTAAAAACCTGTCCCATGTAATCTGCCCCTCAGCTGAGCTTCCTAACACAGAGGAAACTCTCTTACACGTAGCTCATCTACTTGCTTTTGTCAGACAGCATGATGAGTATAAGACACCAAGAACCTGCAGTGTTAGGAGTGCCTAAGCCATCTGGACTGGGCAGTTTTCATATAAACCCATTGGGTAAGCAAGCCTGTGATATGGTGTTATAAAGTTCAATATACTTTTAAATTAAATGATTGCGCACTTTCGAAGAAATCTAAAGATATGTGTTTTATACAAGCTTAGCACTGGCACATAGTAGGCACTTTAGAGACATTTGATGCATAAGAATCTACAGCTGATCATGTGGTGAGTTTGGAAAGAAACTCTGAGAGTAGTTGATAAGTCTCTCTAATCAACAAAGCACCTATAAATAATGATTTCTCTGCCATATTAATACTTCACTATCCTCCAACTCTATTAGGGAAGTAGAATAATGTTGCTTTTCATTCTTTGTAATTGTTATATATGTTGTACTTGTTTAAGTGCTCTTATATGCTATTGTGTTTGAATGGAAATGTCGTTCAACAACAATGAATAAAACCTTCATACATGCCAGCAATCGCCACAACACCATGATGGCATTTTTGTCAGCCCGGTATCTAGGGCTTACCTCCAAACAGGAAGCAAAGTCAGTACTGATCACTAGTGCAGTTTTTGTGGTAACTTTTCTCCAAACTGCAATGTTTAATTGTTTAAATTTCCCTTCTGGGAATTTTTTTTTTTTTCGAGACGGGTTCTCTGTGTAGCTTTGCACCTTTCCTGGATCTCACTCTGTAGACCAGGCTGGCCTCGAACTCACAGAGATCCGCCTGGCTCTGCTTCCTGAGTGCTGGAATTAAAGGTGTGCACCACCACTGCCCAGCCCCTTCTGGGAATTTTATAGGAAATCTCCTGGAGATTTACTAGAGAATTGGAGGAAACTGGAGCCGTTAAAGCAAGAAACAGTTAAAAATTAGTTAAATCACTTAACTAATTTAATTTTCGTAAGCACCTACTTTACAGAAAAGAGCCTTGAACATCATAAATTTTAAGTACCACCAAAGCACACACAGCTAGTAAGTGATTCAGTAATATTAAACTTTCTATTATCTTGCTTCTAATTTTCCAGTATTTTCATTAGATTTCTATTATTCAACTATTTTAATTGATGAAACCACAGAGTCAAAACGAATGGCAGTGAAGAGCACTTTCTTTTGTTGTTGTCAAGTGTAGCATCACAAAAGTGAGGCAAAGCAGACATATACCATTTTCAAAAGTATTAATTTTTTGAAGTTTTCATGATGTATACAATGGGTCTTGGTCATATCCACCCCTCCATCTTCTGTAATGAATCAGCCCTCCCCAGTCCCATCTCCTTCCTAAGATTATGGCCTCCATTTTAGATTCTTTAGTTAGTACTATTTATTAGCCCACTGAGTCTAGTTAATGCTACCTATATGTACATGGGGACGGATGCTGACTTCTGAACATGATGTGGCTCTTGAGCACATGAGCTCCCAGAAGCTTCCCCGCACAAGATCAAGCCCATTAAATATTCTAGTAGCGAAAGGAGGGGGATTTCTTCTAGCTCAACAAAACATCTCAATTAAAAATTAGAAATACAGAGACAACAAGGTGCTCAGAAGCAAAGACGCTCGACATCAAGCTTGACAGCCTCACTTTGATCCACACACTGTGGGAAGAGGGAGCCAACTTCTCTAAATTGTTCTGTACCTCCACACACATGCAGTGTCACGTGTACACTCGCACATGTGGACACTAATAGACAAAACAGTTACATCCACATACTCACTGCGCTAGACAGTTTCTTCAAAAAGTGAACAACATTCCAGTTAATTGAAAACAGAACTAATATAGAACAATAGAAATCGAGGTGGAAGAGGCATTTTGGTTTGTCCTGTTCTGTATAAGACATTGCTAATATGACAGTCCACAACAGAGATGTGAAGGAAACAAGGAAAGTCTGGAGGAGGGTGAGTCAGGGTCTCTAGACGACTGCTGAGTGTCTTGGGCAGCTTAAGCAGACACCGAGTTTTCCATCTCATAAGTTGCATTATTTGAATCATCATTTCTCAGCTCTCTGTTCTTTATTTTCAGTTATGCCACTTCTGTTTTGTCGACTATATGCCACTCATGTTCAACGATCCATTTCCTGAATATAATAGACATTTCCACAAATGTGTGTATATTTATAATAATGGCCAGAATTTACCTTTTCTCACCTCACTTTATTCACCATTGCGTAAAAATCACCCTTAAGTTGCCCCATTAAAGTAGGCAGGATTCATTCCCACCATTGCTGTCTTCTTAGGCCATTTTTGCAGACTGCCAGCAGTTTACAACTCTTTCACAAAGTTCTCAAGTGTATACTTGGTTTTCCATTTCTCTGGTTCACTTTGCTCCATGTTTGTTTTCTATCATGGCACAAAGTTCAGTACTGATTCCTAGGGATCTGAAACTTTCTAGTTCATTAATCACTACATTCCAGGTTGCAGGAAGGGTTGTCCATCCTCAAAACACAAGCAAAAGAGGTCATTTTCTGAATCTCTAATTAGTCTGGATCTCAACTCTATTAAAAACAGTATTCACGGCTGCTTTTGGCATCATGGAGCCTCTGCTTTTTGGTTACCCTGATCACTCTTCTCAGACTGACACAAACTATGGGGTTCCTCGCAGAACAAAGACAGACAGAGCCTTCCTATCCCCACCATGCAAAAACTGCTTTTTATCGCTAAACTTGAACCCAGAATGACACTATCTTGGCAAGGAACATGAGAAAGAAAAGTCTATCCCTCCACCAATTACCTGAGGTTTTCCATTGTGTAAAAGCTATGTGTTCAGGGAAGTGTTTGTTTTATTAAATATAAGGTTTAAAATCCAGGGTAGAATATACTAGGACTGTTTTATCATTGTTTTGATCCAAGACATAGAAGGACTATAGCTTCTTTACTTGGGTGGCAGAGGACATATGCTGCTAGTCTCCTTTCCCAAGAAAGACATTTTGAAAGGTGGGATGTGACAAAGAGCATTCTATTCTAACCATTTTTCACATGGTTTCTTCATTGAAAATATTCCCTAAAGATACTAAAGAGATGGCTCAGTGGTTGTCAGAAAGTAACTGCTTCTATAGAGGATGTAGGATTTGTTACCAGTGCCCACATGTCAACTTACAACTGCTTATAACTCTTGTCCCCAAAGATCTAACACTTTCCCTGTCTCCTGCATAGATGTGGTGCATATAGAATCACGCACGCTCATACACATGCATGAATTTAAAACACATTAAAAAGCCATCTGTGATACTAAAGAGATGTTTCAGCACTTAAGAGCAATGGCTAAACCCCATTTCCAATCCCAACACCCAAACTGCAGCTCAGAATTGTGTATAATACCTGCTCCAGAAGATCTTACACCTTCTTCTCTTATCCTCAGGGACCATACACACAACACACACACACACACACACACACACACACACACACACACACACACACACACACACACACACGATGCACTTACACGGAGGCAAAATACTTGTACCTAAATAATACAATTTAAAAATATTTTTTAAAAAGTTATAATAATATCACCTTGGAGGTGAAGACAGGAAGATACCTAGTTTGAGGCCACCATGGGCTTTCAGGATGAAATTCTCAATCAATCAATCAATCAGTCAATCAAACAATCAATCAAACTCCATTCTACTTAACCAGGAATTCTACAATTTTTTTTTTTGCAACAGAATCTGTTAACTTGTTTCACTTTCTCCTTAAAAAAGGAATGAAAGCAGTTTGAGAACAGAGTTACAATTTGTGTGATGTCTATGTAAACTGATAGAATTGTAGTGATGTGCACGAAACAAAAATCAAACATAGGGAGCATTGTTTCCAGGTTAGCTGTGGTGGTGTTTCACTTTATATTTCTCACATTTTTACTGTGCTTCCTGAATTATTTTATTAGTTAAGATAAACGTCATAGGAATGTACCAGAATCATTCCATATGTAACCTCACTTTGTAAAGCTCACATTTCTACCAGTTTTTGTGCTATATCCTGAGGGGTAGACCATTTCTTCCACGCCCAGCTTTGCACAGTTTCCTGAATTTATTTGTGTATTTGAGGCCTTCTGGGCCTTTCCTGCCCAATTTGGCATGTCCTGAAAACATGCAAACAAGTAACGGTATGTGTAGAGAACAGGTTCTATTAGGGATATATATGTACAGACATATACATATGCAGTAACAATTAATGAATATTGAGAGAGGCCATGTATTTTAAGGAAAGCAGGGAGTAGTTTATGACACTGTTTTGAGTTAAGAAAGAGAAGGAAGAAATGTTTTAATTCTTTTATAATCTCAAACAATTAAAAAGGGTTAGTAGTTAATTTTCCCTGTTGTGTACAGAGATTCAACAATAAAACACACATTTTCTATTGTCTTAATATCCATTAGATTTATGTCTTTCCAATTTTATACAAAGAGAATCAGGGACAAAGAGAAGAACATGTAAGAAATGTACATATTTTTCATTGTTATAGGCCATGTTTGAACTCATATCTTCCTAAGTGTAGAATTCAAATTTGTAAGGGATGTGATTATACTGTATTAGTTTACAATATATGTTTAAATGTGTATGTAATAGAGAGATACAGAGACAGAGACAAAGAGATAGAGAGAATTATTTATTTTAAGATTTTTAGACAAGTAGATAATGAATCTGGATCATATTAGCCATTTCTACGCTCTCCCACTCCAGCTGCCTCCAGATCTGTTCTCCAGATCAGAACATATCTGCTCTTCAATTTCATGCCTTCTTTAAAAAGGTATTTATTTTAATAAATTAGTGTTTCCATAGACACATGAGTGTGAGGTCATCCACTGGACCATGTGAAACCTACCAGTGGCCAATTCCTCAAAGAAAAGTCTTTCTTCTCCAGCTGCCATCAATGGCCAAAAGCTCCCCAAATGGGGAGGAATCCTGGGTTGCCTCTCTCCAATCCATGCAAAGAAAAAATTTAAAAATAACCATTGCTATTCCTTAAAAAATATTTACAAAAAATAATTTCATGAGCATAAAAATTAATGACCTTTTATAAAGGGAAAGAGGTCCTTTGGTAGATTTTAGGCAAATCAAATATTTTTGTTTGGTTATTAAATATTGTATGACTGATTAAAATTAACTTCTGAATGTTCTTGTTCACATGGCACTTATTTCAATGTACCAAATATGCCAATGTTGAGAATTTGAGGGTATATTTCACACCATCCATGGGACATAATCCCAAGTGAATGTAATGACATCAGAGTCTCTCTCCATGCAATTACAACCCATTATTTATTTTAATTTTACAACAAATATTTTCAAAGTGAAATGGTTCCCATTACTGGAGGTTAAACTATAATTTGAGTTTATCTGCTTCCAACTAAAATAAGCTCAGCAGTACACTGCCTTTGTGATACTATTAAACATTGTGAAATTGTCTTTCCCATTGGTTTTATGCACAGAGAAAACTATTCATTTCAAAGTGCAGAAAAAATGAATTTTATATCTATTATTTGAGTTTAAAAGAGAGGGAGGATGCATAATAGATTTACATATGACACAAATGTATCCAGGGGAAGAATGGATGGCTGAGAAATGCTCTAGCTCGAAAAAGGAAATCATTCTAAGGAAGACATACAATGATTTGTCCCCCAAAGATGTAGCATTGAAAAAGGAGCCACTTTCCAATTTTCCAATTTATTCAGTTGCTCATTTCTAGAAGAAATAATTCTTATCCTACTGGCTATTCAAATGGATTTCATTTCAGCATTATTTCTTGTGAGTCCATTTTCTTTAAACAATATGAAATATTGTACTGCTTGTAATTTTCCTCCCAGGAATAAAAGCAATCTAAAACTTTTACATTGTTTTGCTTTTTTATTTCAATTTTGATTTAGCATTTTATTGGGAAGGAGAGACTAAAGTTCTTTTGGTTTTTGAGAGATTCATGCTGGAAGTTCTGTGGAAGACTGAGTTTTCTCTAATATTTTTTTCTACAAAATAAGCAAAACTCCATATTTTCTAGTTTTAAAATTCTGTCAATTCATATGCCTATCAATATTTTGGAGCAAAGATTCTTTCTCTATCACCATATGTTGGAATTGCCAAAGAAAAATATTTTGATTTTGGCCACATCACAGTCTTTACTCATAGAGTTTGTAGCTGGAATCTTCTGTCACTAGAATATTCTTCTCTTTAAACTTAGCGTTATAAATCCCGATTTTCCCAGCATTTTCTTTCACTGCCCTTTTCCCTCAACATTATATTGAACAGCATTGTTCTTTTTTTTTTCTCTTCCCTGTCTCTTCACTTCCTATGTTTATCCCAGTTTTTCTTTTTGTGTTCAGAACTGCTTAGTTTCCTTTGAACTTGCCTGAGATGATTTGTGCATGGTCTTTGTATTTCTCAAACTTCCTTTCACTTTGAGGGGATGTGGTTGCACTTTATTAGGCCTCCCATGTATAGATTTTTGCAACGCTGTTGCTGACTGAGGCTTCCGTGTCTTGCAGTGCAGGTTTTCACCATTTCTTTCCTGTATATAACCTGTTTACCCCATATTACCTACTAACAGTAATCAGTAGAAAAGAAGCAATTCTTTTGGGTCACTGCTGTTTTCTAAAACAAGGTTTAGTTAGTAATCTTAGTATTAGATTATCCTATATAGCTAACATTTTGTCTTATCAGTATATATGAAATGAAGCTTTTTTTAATAAAAAGTTGGCATTTTGCTGGTTTTATTTTATTTATTAATTTACTTGTTTATTTAGTGTGATTTAGTGTGTGTGTGTGTGTGTGTATGTGTGTGTGTGTGTGTGTGTGTGTGTGTGTGTGTGTGTGTGTGTGTGTGCTGGAAATCATTTGCCACAAATTGCAATTCTCCTAGGCAACAAGGTATAGATTTTCACAGAATTCTTCTATTTATTCAATAAATCACACTTGTATCTTTAATTAATATTAACAATTTGAATACTAGTACATATGGTAGTCTACAAATTCCTCATTTAATATGATGTCAATCTTCATCCTAAGGGGCTCCAAATACTGGGGGACATAGAATTTATAGAAGTTATAGATGTTCTTATTTCGGTATGAGCTCTACCAACCATCTGGAATGTAAATTCACATATCAATGCACATAATTCTGTATATTCCTCCATATATCTTAGTGTTGCCTTTGTACATTTTATTGAAGTAATTAAACATTTTCCTCTCAAGAAAGTATAAGGTATAAACAAAAATTATGTCATTTTTCTGAATCACACAGTAATTTTAAAAATATGCTACCACATGTGAAAAAATACTAATTAATAGTTGAGACAGATTATGTCAAGTTCTGTAGATTTTTAAGGAAACTTTCCAAAATATGCAAATCCATATTTATTTTTACATATTCCATCTAAAATGTTATAGAGCTTTGTATACACCCTCTTTTGAAAAAGATGTTTAGTCAGTATGAAAGTATGATGATAAGTCATAGATAGAATCAAAGGAAGAAAAAATTCACAAATATGCATTACATAAACCTGTTTAGTACCTGAGGTGGACCAAATTATGGTTATTCTCTCTGCCATTCATTTACTTTATTTAAAGGAGACAAGACACTCAGTTATGAGAGTAGCACTGTCTATATAAAACTAATTTTTAAAACTTTCCAAAAAAGAATCAATTTTCATAAATACTCTGACCTGTATGAATTTTATTTTCACCCTCATGAAGAAACACCATGTAGCACACTGGACCAGTAATAGTGTAGAGTAGAGAGAAGGGGTCATTATCTATGACATCAGTCAGCAGAGGACAAGAAGAGAACGGCAAAGGTTCAAGTCAGTTTTCCGAGATGCCCATATCTTGAATTACATTTAGAATTAGTTGAGAGCCTAGTCAGATTGAGATGTAAAATTCAGAGCATCTGGCCTGTGTAACCGCTGTGTTGTATGTTATCTAGGCAATCCTCCATAAATATTATTTCTTTCAACTAGAATTTTCATAAGGATTAGAAAGCAAAGAGTACAGGTTTCTACTCTTTGGTGAGAATGTGAGGTTCAGCTACTTGAAGCAGCTTATATGGATTATCTGGGAATGTGATGGCATTAGTTAAGGTATCTTAAATTAAGTTGCTTAAACAAAACACTTGTCTGGATAGATAGATGGTCCCCCGTCTCATCGAATCATTTGGATAGGTTTAGAAAGGCTGAAGGAGGACGTTGAACATCTTTTGCCAAAACATTTTAGAATTCATTCCAGAGTAGCTGATTAGGAATTTAAAGTCTTGACATTTATCTCTGTAATATGATCTGTAGCTCCTAATGGGGTGGGACTTGTTTGGGTTGTGGTGCAGAAAATCTAGGGATTTGTGTAACCAAACATTTATTAGCTAATTTCTACAAGTTAAAAAAGAGCCACAGTAAAGAGGAGCACACTGTAATATGTGTCTCTACACAGTCTTTTACCAGATGAAGCCAGCCCATACTGTTTAATTTCTGTGACCTAGGTCATGATAATTTTACTTGAGAAATATCCAAAGTAGTTTTTCCTAGTCATCAACCATAGCCACAGAAATAATTGAGAAAAATATTAATATGTTTATTTTGAAGAAATCTAACTGCATGCTGACTGACTTTTAATAAGTAAAATCAAGTATAGATAACATACATGGAAGTTATACTTCATTGTTGAAAGTCCTACCTGTGTCCTCCATTGTTGCCTTCAGGGGTGTTAGTCAGTGTGGACTACTCTCTCTGTACGTCTCAAGGTCTTTGCTGGAGAAGGTTCATTCTTTGGATCAAAACTCAGGGACATACTTGCTCTAGGAAACATTCAGAAGATCATTATTTTATGCTGATCATGGTGGTGAATGCCTTTAATCCTATCCTAGCACTTGGGAGGTAGAGTCAGGCAGATCTCTGAGTTCAACGTTAGCCTGGTCTACAAAGCAAGCTAGGGAAACCCTGTTTCAAACAAAACAAAACGAAGTGTTCACTAGTTTGACTTAAATTTTGATTTCAATTTTACTTTGTAGTGTCTGTGTACATCATCATGATATTTTACAAATATATTTCTGTGCATTCATTTTTATTTATATGCTCTAAAAATGATTGGATTGACTTTGTTTGTTCTTCTCCTTCTGTTAGCTTGGATTTAGCAGTAGCTGGAACATATTCAAGTACCTTCTTTTTGGATAAACTACCAGATGAATGAATGAAAAAAAATGGACAAATGGTATAACAGTAAATGTCTCTTGTCTATCATCTTTTAATTTAACATTTTAAGCTTTGCCACTGTTTAAAGCTTTTCTTTTTGCTATTAACAACATTAGAATATAGAACTAATATTTTGAGACATTATGTAAGTTATGCTATATTTGTAACATTTTATTTTGTGTTTTATCATCTTTTCTTAAATGTTCTGGTTTATAATAAACTGACAATAAATAATTATAGTATTTGCAGATTAAGTCAGTTCAACTTAGATCAAAACTTTGAACTGAGGTGAAAGCAAGTTGACAAATAGTGAAAGCCTCATTCATCCCTGACTCTTAAAGTAGACTGCTCATAGCCCTTATTAATTTTCTGAAGTCTTAGACCAGTGACTATCAAAGTCTGCAGGTGTAAATATGAAATACACCTCACAGGCTCATGTACCAGTGCACTTTGTCACTAAGCAGCAGTACTGTTTTAGGAGGAAACTTTAGGAAGTACACCTTTAAGAGAGGAAGTGGGTCCTGCGGTGAGTCTTGAGTTTTATAGATTTGTTCTATGTATTTCCAGTCTTTGATTCCTGTCCTTCCTAGATATAAGGAGTTGAGCAGACTTAGCTCCATACTATGCCCACCATGTAGCCACTTTATCATATTTTTCCTTCCATGACAGCCTATAGGTACTCTCTCCAAAACTGGGTGTCCCTAAGTTACTTTTCAAGCATTTTGTGATACATATAAGAAAAGTCAATAGTATAGAAAATTGGTACCTGTGACGGGGTTGTTGCTCTGACTAACTGGCAATATGTTACATAATTTTGGAACTGCTCTGGATAGGAAATGGTGTGAAATTGTTTGAATCTATATGATAACAATGCCCTAGAAAGCTGTAAGGAAGGTTTAATTTCCCATTCTACTGGAAGTTCAGAAGACAAGGAATCTAACAGAAATGCAGATAGTAGTGACTGTGCTCTTGGGGGTTTGGAGAAGGAAAAAGAGGATTCTAATGGGAATTGAGCTACAATCCACTCTTGTTATACTTAGGCAAAAGATTTGGAGGGATTGGGTTGAGGGGTGGATGGAAGGGAAGAGTAATGAAAGAGATAACTTGATGGGGGGCACATTTCAGGGTCAGATAGAAACCTGATGAAAGGGAAACTCCCACAAATCTAAAAGAATGACCCCAGCTAAGACTCCTAGCAATAGTGGAGAGATGACAATCTTCTGTAATCATATTGGTAACTACCCCAATTGTCATTCATGAACCTTCATTCAATAACAGATGGAAACACATGCAGAAATCCATAGCCAAGCACCGGGCAGGCCTCAGGGAATCCTGTTGAGGAGAAAAAGGAAGGATTGTATGAGCCAGCGGGTTCAGATTCATCACAAGGGCCACCAAGAAGCAACTGGCCTGTTCATAGGAGCTCACAGTCTATGAACTGATGGCAAGGTAGCCTGCCCTGGACTGGGACTAGCCTAAGCTCTCTGCTTATGTGTGACAGTTGTGTGACTTGGTCTGTTTGTGGGACTCCTGGCAGTGGGAGTGGGGTCTGTTACTAATGCCTTGATTGGCTTTTGGAAACCTATTCTTCATATTTGATTGCCTTTCCCAGCCTTAATACAAAAAGAGGAGCTTAGTCCTACCTCAACTTGATATGCCACACTTTGTTGCCACTCATGTGAGGCCTTTCTCTTTCTGAACAGAGGTAGAAGTGGGGTCGATTGGAGAGTGAGGGCAGAGGGGAGGGGGGATGGGAATGGGGGAGAAAGGAAGCTGTGTTAGGGTTGTAAAATAAATGAAAAAAAATTAGTTAATAAAAACGTGCAGTGATAAAAAATAAAAAAGAATAAATAACATTTGAGTGAGGCTGAATTAAAAATTAAAAGAGTTAAGTTTTTTATAAAATAAATTTAAAGACAGTATAACATTCTGGACGTTGCTGTTTACTGTAATTAGTGACGTTTATTGTAAAAGCTGGTCAGTTTATTAAGACAAGAAGACTGATGACAATTGACAATTGTGGGCAGTGTTGTCAAGGCAGCTTAAGGCAAAGGCATTTGGTAGCATCTTCAGAGTATATTTTAGGAAAAGCACAGACGATGGAAATGGTTTCCAGGTATTAGCATGATAGCACACAGATGAGTCTGCTACAGTGGTCCAGAGGTATAGACAATATGTCAAGCTGCAAGCAGACTGTGTCATTGTCCATATGGGTAAACCAATCACAGAGGCTTGGACTCTTTCATCATAAGCTAAAACAAATCTTTCTTCTCTTAAATACCTTTATGAGATATTTTGTTAAGTGATGCTAATACAAACTAATGCAATGGTTCTAGAAATGGTGATAGCCTCATTATGGAGGAAATGGTATTTAAATCTTTTACTTGAAACAGCAAGTTGTTGACTCCTGCCTGTCATCTCAAACCTTGGGAGCTAAGGTTAGAAGACTACTTCAAGTTCACCATCAGCCTGGACCCACATAGATGGAACAACTTAGGGAGTTCCATCTCAGCATGGGCCAAATCATGGAGTCCTGTTTCCAAAGAAAAAGAGAAGCAAAAAGGAAAAAGAAAACCAACAAAAAACTCATGATACATACATTGTATCCATTAGATAAATTATACAGTTTGGGTTCAGTCCATCAAAGGTAAGCAGCCCTACATATCAGTGTTCTTGGTATCACTCTTTACTGGTACATTGCCCTAAGAAACTTATATGAATCATACAAACTAAGTATGACGTTGCTTAGTCACTTTTCTATTGCTGTGACTCTGATACACTTCCTCTTGATGTGGCAACACCAACAATAATGTTATTTTCACTACTACTTCAGAACTATAATCTTGTTACTGTTATGAATTGTAATGTGAAAATCTTATATGTAGATATCTGATATGTAACCCATGAGAAAGAGTGGTTTGACTCCCCAAAATGGTTGTGACCCACAGCTTGCAAACCACTGGTGTAGGCTTTAGAAAGTTCCAAGCCCACCACTAATGGCACACCTCCTCCCATAAGGCCATGCTTCCTAGTACTTTCAACCAGTTACTATGGAACAAGCATTCAAATATATGAATCCATGGTGGCCATTTTCATTAAAACTACCACATTCCACGCCTGGCCCCTATGGACTTGTAGCCATACCATAATGTAAAATTCACTTAGACTAATTCCAAAAGTCCTCATAGTCTTTTACAGTCTCAACCATGTTTAAAATTCCAAAGTTCAAGTCTCTTCTGAGACTTCAGGCAATATCTGTGTATAAGGAAAATACAAATAGCATGCTTCCAACACAAATGGCACAGAATATACATTACCATTCCCAAAGAGAGGAAATGGGACATGGTGGAAAAGTACTAGACAGAAACCTAGCAGGGCAAGCACCAAATCCTGTAGCTCCATAATCTATGTCAAAGAGCTTCGATAGCTCTGTCCCTCCAGATACTCTTCTATCTCTTGGGCTTGTTGCAGTTCCTGTATGCAAATGTCCTTTGTAGATATCCCATTGCTCTGGCGTCTCTAGCATTCTTAGGTCTCCAATGAAATCTAGGCTTCATTTTCATAGTTTCATACAATGGTCTCTTCTGGTCTCTATGCTGGGACTCTCCTGCTACATATCTAGCCTCAACAGTTTTTCTTAACTGATGAGGAATAATCTAAAACCCTTATACTCCTATATACTTCATGAATACACATGGCTGATGATGCCAACTTCTGCTGTCTTCTGGGGGATGAACCCTGAACTCCTCCTTGAATTACACTTGCAGAAGCTTGGATTTGTTGATGTTTTCCTTTGTTGAATAAGCTCCCATTTGCTTATGAGGAGAACCCTTAAGCACTTCCTTTTTACAAGTTGGAGGCTTTGTTGGGTGAAGTCCTGCTCTGTGGGCATCACTCCCTGTATCCCATTTTAAGTCAAGCCCTTCTTTAAACTTCTTATCTCTGAGCACAAGGCACACACACACACACACACACACACACACACACACACACACACACACACATATATATATATATATATATTTAATACTTTACTGTTTTGAAATCTCCTCTGTCAATGATATTAGTCCCAAACACTTTAGTAGCTTTTTAGGACAAGGAAAGAGTCATCATATTCTTTGTCAAAATATCTTTGAAATGATCTCTAGCCCAGTTGTTAATATGGTTCTGTTCAGAAACCTCTTGAGCTGGGCCTCCGTAGTCCACATTGCTCTGAACACCACTGTCTTTCAGGTTTCTGCTAGAATAACACAGTAAGCACTGCTGGCAGTATACAACTACTTTCATAGTCCCAAAGTCCTTCAGTCTTCCATGTTTCTTTAAAAGAAAAAAAAAACATAGTTTTTCTCTGCTGAGTAGTACTCCATTGTGTATATGTACCATATTTTATTTATCCATTCTTCACTTGAGGAGCATCTAGGCTGTTTCCAGGTTCTGGCTATTACAAATAATGATGCTATGAACATAGTTGAGCATGTGTCCTTGTGGTATGATTGAGCATTCCTTGGGTATATAGTTGGGTTTTGAGGAAAATGGATTTCCAGTCTTCGGAGAAACCACCATACTGATTTCCAGAGTGGCTGTTCAAGTTTGCCAGGTTTGCCAGCAAATGTATGTAACTAGAAAATATCATCCTGAATGAGGTAACCCAGACTCAGTAGTACTTGCAAACATGATAAGTACTCACCCATAAGTAGATATTAGATATAAAGCAAAGGATAACCAGACTGCAACCCAAAGCTCCAGGGAGGCTAGCTAGTAAGGAGGACCCTAGGAAGGACACATGGATTGCCCAGCGAAGGAGAAATAGATGAGATCTACATGAGCAAACTGGGGATGGGGGTAATGGAGGATAAGGGATGAGAGCTTAGAGGAGCGGGAAGTTCGAGCTGGAATGGGAACAGAGTGGGAGAGCACGGAAAGAGATACCATGATAAATGAAGACATCATGGGAGAAGCAGTGTGCTAGGGAGTTCGCAGGAATCCACAAGGATGACTCCACCATAGACTACTGGCAATAGTTGAGGGGATGCCTAAGCTGGCCTACTCTAGTGATTGGATGGCTGAATACTAACTGTCATCATAGAAACCTCATCCAGTGACTGATGGAACCAGAAGCAGAGATCCATGGCTGCCTCCCAGGCAGAGCTCCAGGAGTCCAATTGATGAGAGAGAGGAGGGATTCTATGAGCAAGAGATATTGAGACCATGATTGGAAAAAGTACCAAGACAACTAGCCAAACTAGTGAAATTCATAAACAGTGGAACAATAGCTGAGGAGCCCCCATGGTACTGGACTAGGCCCTCTGGATAAGTGAGACAGTTGTTTAGCTTGAACTGTATAGGGGACCTCCAGGTAGTGGGATCAAGATCTGTCCCAAGTGCATGAGCCAGCTTTTTGGAACCTAGTGCCTATGGTGAGACACTTTGCTCAGCTTGGTGCAGGGAGGAGGTGTTTGGACCTGTCTCAACTGAATGTACCAGGCTCTGCTGACTCCTCATGGGAGACCTTGACTTGGAGGAAGTGGGAATGGGGGATGGGTTATGGTGGAAGGCTGGGGTTTTGAGGAGCAAGGACAGTGGAATCTGTAGTTGGTATGTAAAATGAATAGACAGGTCTCTTAATTAAAAACAAAAAAAGAAGTTGCCCCCCCCAAAAAAAAACCACAGACATAGAAAACTTTTCACTTTTCCTACTCCTGGTATCAACTTCTACATGTTGCAAATCAGGAGAGATGAACACATTAGGTTCGAGGAAAGCTGTTCACAGCACTTTTTCATTGTGGATAATGTTGTGTCTTTTAATGAAATAATATAATTACATTTTTTTGCTATTTCCTATGTTCTATAGATAATAGTCTAAGGTAAATGAACAGTTTGTAACATAACAAAATGCAGAAATATCTAAAGGCTCATAAGCAGTGACTAGTACTAGCCTCCATTTTTTAAAATTACATTTCCATTCATATTACATTGTTGACAATTAATATTCTATTTAAGGAGTGACATTTTATCTTTCTAAGAATTACTACAGGGGTATGTATATGTGCAACTCAGGGATGACTAAGTTATTAAAGGGTGGAATTCTGACTCAGTCTTTTAGCACTGTCTTCCACTAGAGGCAGTGTGATGAATTAGATATAAACAGGCTTTTTCCCTTTATATAGAACTTTAAAAGTGAGACTGAAAGACAAGTAAAAATATGCAGATTTTTAACATTTTAATTTAGCTTCAATTGTGACCTATAGAAAAGTCATGTTATGGGAGTAAAGTTTAAATAATTTAAGATAGTTACAATGTGGTGGAGCCTGGTGCACTAACAAGTGTTTGAAAAGGACATCTTGGAACTGTGACTCATTATGTATCACTGGGCAAGAGAACTCGCAGACTGAACTATGTCATTATGGAGACCAACGGAAGTAATCAGTTGTCCAGAGTTTTGTCTGATGAACCTTGGTTTTGAGGAAATTTGGCATCATAAAATAACTCTGTTAAATATGTTTGGTATGATCAATATTGTTCAGTATGTTCAAAAGGTGACCAAAAAAAGATGTATATTAAGAGATGTATGTTAAAAAAGAAATTGAAGATGTTTAAGATTTTTTCCTAGTTCCTCTCATTTGTCTGCAAATTTCATGATGTTATTTTTTTCTTTATTAAGAAATTTTCTACTCACTCCTCATGCTATCCACAGACCACCCTCCTCCCTCCTCCCACCTGTCAGCCCTCTTTCCCAAGCCACCCTGCATTCCCACATCCCCCAAATTAAGGTCTCTCATGGGGAGTCAGCAGAGCCTGGCTCATTGAGCCTAGGTAGGTCCAATCCCCTTCCCACTGCACCAAGGCTGTGCAAAGTGTCACACCACAGGCACCAGATTTCCAGAAGCCTGCCCAATCACCAGGGATAGATCCCGATCCCCCTGCCTGGGTGCCCCCCAACCAGTTTGAGCCAAACAACCGTCTTCCATATCCAGAGGGCCCAGTCCAGTCCCATGGGGGCTCCACAGCCACTAGTCCACAGTTCATGGGCTTCCACTAGTGTGGCCTTTCATCTCTGCACGTCCTCCCATCATGATCTTGATGTCCTTCGCCTGCAGAATCCCTCCTCTCTCATCAATTGGATTCCCAGAGCTCAGCCTGGTGCCTGGCCGTGGATCTCTGCATCTGCCTCCATCAGTCACTGGACAAAGGCTCTGTGATGACATCTAGGTTATTTGATAGGCTGATCACCAGAGTAGATTGGTCCAGGCACCCTCTGGACCACTGCCAGACCAAGGTGGTGTCAACCTTGTGGATTCCTGAGAGCCTCCCCAGCACCCTGCCTCTTCCTATTCCCATGATGTCCTCATCTATCATGGTATCTTCCTCCCTGCCCTCCCACTCTGTCCCTGTTCCAGCTTGACCCTTTCATTTCCCTATGTTCTCATCCCCCACTCCTCACCCTCTGCTACCCCACCCCCCCACACACCCAGTCCATCTCATCCCAGTGGTGCAATGGATAATGCGTCTGACTACAGATCAGAAGATGTTAAAGTTTTAAAAATGCCTTATTATTTTATAAATATGTTCTAAGCACGCTATGCTTATGTCCTGAAATTAAGTCTCTATGTGGCAGAAGGTATAGCTCGAGAGTAAAAAGTAAGCTTAATGTGACCAAGACCTTGGATTCTAAGCCCAGGGAATGATCACACCCCAAAAAGATGTGTAATATTTTAATTAAAGAAATGACATTCTCCTTAATCCGAATATCTCTGTCTTTAGATGAGATTTAAATTACAGCTATTTGACAAAAGATTCATATGTATGAAAATTTTATCGTATTTTTTGTTGAATAGACTTATCTTTGTGTTGTTCCTATGAAGCCTGAAATAAACCAATTAAAATTGACTATGTACTTTATCATATATTTATTATTATAATTTATTTCTTTAAATCACTGGAGTGCTTACCTGATTCAATCTTACTGTAATACCCAGGATAAATGAGAAAAGTAGACCTCCAGGATTAAATTGTTCTATAAGACATAAAATGTACATTTGGATTATAAGTTACTCTTATACTGAATACAAAATATTTATTTACCTAAAGCTCTGATAGAATTAAGCCATAACTTATTTTTCAGTGACTTACTGGATAAATGATTCAGGATAATGTGATCAACTTAATTAATGATTATGAAAAGACAACATGATAGAACTTTCTATAAGTATACATAACTTCAAAAGAAATGAAGACTATTGTTTGCAGTAACAGTTAAAATTAATAACTAACATGAAACACATGGATACAGAAAAAATAATAATCTTGTCTTAATGGGGAAGAATTATGTGAATTGGTCATTGGATTGGCTCAGGAAGGAAATGTGTCATGTTCCACTTGGACTAGGAAGGCTTTGTTCATTTTCTCCGAGGAATAACATTACTTTCATATAAAATGTCAAATATTTTTTAACTAGAATAAGTGCAACAAGTTCTTTACTGACATTTCCAAGTCACGTATCATAGAGGCAACACATGACAAGTCTACATTAACTAGCAGAAAGGCACGCTCACCCACCAAATTACCAACATGCGTCGATCAGTCCCAGTGAGCCTCATAGATTTCTGTATCTCTGCCTTTGTGTTTACATGCGAGTGTTGGGGCCTGGGACAGACGATTTGTGTTAGTATTATAAATGGCTTAGCTAAAGCTGTTGATAAAAACTTAATTTGGACACATATAGCTTTTATTGTTAAGTAATTTAGTCTAAAATGATATGTACTAAAATACACCCCTTTAAGATCATTGACATAGCTTATAGATAAAAAGTGATTGCTGCCACACCTGGAGACTTGAGTTTATCCCTAGGATTCCCAGAAGTTGTCCTCTAATTTCTCTGTGTGTGTGTGCCCTCGGAGACACAATTCACAATAAATAAATGAATAAATAAAAAGTAAATAAATAAATGAATAGATGCAACAAATGTACCACCTTAAGCTAATATCATTTAATTTTCTTTCATCATGAAATGGATTTACAATTGTCCAATGAATAATGATTCTCAGCATCATTGTAAGTTTTCCATCATCATATTTTAGATCAGGGATTTGCTAATAGTATTAAAAGGTATAGCTATATACAAAAGAACTCAGGGCTTGAGAGCTAGAGAGATGGTTCAGCAGTTCAGAGCACTGACTGCTCTTCCTGAGGACATGGGTTTGATTCCTTGTCTCCACACTGTGGTTCATAATCCCCTGTAACTCTATCCCCAGAAAACCTGATATCTTTTTCTGTCTTTGGTGGGCACCAGGCATGTATGTGATACACAGACATACATGTAGGCAAAACATTCATACCCATTAAAAGCAATAAATAAATCTTAAAAAAAATTATAAAGAACATAGGGTTTAATGCATTATTTTCATTTGTCACTTTGACGAGGAATTGGAAATTATTTCTTCACAAATCAGTGCTTTCTACATTCTTTTAGAAGAAGTATTTCCTTTCCTTTGCCTAAATCCAAACACTGCTGTTTAAGAAGGAGGAAAAGCTAATCCACCATTACAAGTAAGGGTGGGTTGAGTGCAGGTATTTGGTGCCCCATCCTCACTCTACATTTGGAACATGCTTGCCCACAATTGGAACATTAGCCAGGGATACTTTAAAATGCATTGGTGATGCTGCCTGTTCTCTCACCATTCGAATTGTAGCAATATTGACAGCAAATTTCTCTAACAAAGTAATCCTATTAGATTGATGATAACCATCTGAAGTCCTCTGCCCCGATCTGAATATTTATTAAATCATCAGAATAGGTTTTGGTGGGAAGAAACGAGGAAAGAATGGAGGTATTTTTCAAGAGAGAAGTTCCTTTCTACCTCAGAACAAAAGAGTCTCTGAACAAATTTTATTAAAAGAAATCAGTCTCTACTCAGAGGAATGAAATGTTTACAAATACAAACCTTGTCCGTCAGTCCCGGCCTCATGCTACTTTGGATAGGTATTTTAATATAGACTTTATGGGTGTTGCTCAAGCCTACCTTTCCTGTAGAAGGTATTAATCATTTGAAGAGTGGTTCAACTTTTAGTTTAACTTGGAAAAAAAAGAGGAATGCTTGGAACCAAATAACTTAAAGCCAAACCTAATTTAACTTTATCTGAATTTAATAATCATACTTAATTTTTTCATGACTATGATTAAGTGCTCTTTGGCTTTAGTGATTAGAGGTCACTTTTGCCATTCAGAAATAAGCAGACATTTTCATGGTTGCATAAATAAAAACCATTTTTTAATGAAAACTATTTATGTGAAATTCCAAGCAGCATCCTGCTGCAGTGTGTTGCTACAGATATACATAATGGTGATGCAGGTAATTTTTTAATACTTTTTGAAATTCATCCATGGTTTGAAATTTTGCAATATGACATAGTCCTTCAATTTTCCCACTTTTTTGGCAAAATTTTAAGCTGAAGTACCTTGAATTATTTTGCAGTAAAAATAAATGGCTTTAAGATAAACTATGACGCATTAAAAATAATAAGTGAGAACTGATTTATTGTAGATGTTTAAATCCTGTGATAACATTGTATCTCATGTTTAACTAAAAAAAAAAAAAAATACTCACCTGGCCTAGTCACAAAAACGTGATTATATATTTGTTTGAAATGACAATGAAAAAGCTACTTCAAATGAAGTAGCTGCTAAACTGACACTTCTTAGACCCACAAAATAATTAAAAAAAAAATAAATGACTGCTAAAGAGTGAATTCAAAGAAAGGCAACAAGTATCATTTTCAGTGCAAGTTTCATTTTAACTATTATTATGGATTTTTAAATCCAATAAGATTTTCAAAATTTAGTTTTATATTTGAAGGAATAATGCATGCCAAATAGAACATTTGGTTTATTGTGTTTATTTATAGTAGAAACCATGTGTGTGTATAGAACAAGAAAAAGGGGTAGGACATGATTTCAAATTTTATGCTCACATTTTAACTGGATAGAGGTGGTGTATATATTCAAAATGAGTTGTTCTTTCCACCAAAACTACTAGGTTTTCTCTAAGTAATTAATTTATTTCATTAATAAAGGAATAAATTATACTATTAATAATTGAAAATTGTGATCACAGAAGGGTTTATGGACTCAAATTGACAAGATTTAGGTTTCTAGTAAATGGAATCCTGTGTGTGTTTGCGTGTGTACATATTGCCAGTGTAAGTACAGGCTTCCTATTTGTTTTTCTTTAAAGATATGAAAAGTATTGCTCATTTTTACTTTAACGCATGAACACTTCATATGGCTTCAGAATTCTCTGTAAGGAATTAGACCAATATCACGTTTCTCTGAAGTCTTATTTATATAGCAGCTATATGCTCAGACATGGAGAATATAAGAAGTGAAGTACCCTGCAAAGTATCACATGATGGCACTGTTTCCATTTCCACATCCCGTATTATGAAATAAAGCTATAATAAACTGGTGTTGAGAAAGGTGTAATGCCACTGTATTTTGTGTAAAATAAAAATCTAACCACTGTGGTTTTTAATATGAATACTTAGGTAGATTCAAAGATTTTTCACAAAGTATTTTATGAAAGTTTACATGTTTATTATATCTGTGAATTAGATCACAAAGAAACACTTTATCTATAATACTAAACATTTCAAACTGACAGAAAATAATTTATTTAAATATTTTAGTTGCTTTATGAATCAATTTCTACAATAGCAAATTATATTTCATGTTTCAGTGTTCCTTTAGAGGAAATATGTCTGTATTTCATGTGAGATTTTATTTGTGACAAACATTACCATCCATACAGCAATAGTTCTGAGAAATGTAAAAACAGCCTATAAACAAAGCTAACTTGAAGGAAGTATGTGGGTCAGTGAGTGAAGAGTTCAAATGTATCTTGAAAGTGAACAAAATTGAAGTGTGGCCAACTGAATATGTAAAGGGTTCACTAATTTTAGGAACGTGGGTGTTAAATGCTTCATGATTTTAAATACCTTAATTATTATGATAAATAGTCTCTCCTAAACAATAGGCATGACAAAAATTGTGTGGAGTGATTAGCATCTCCAAGATGGAAGTATAATAATTTTTCTTTTGAAATAGGAAAATAAAGTTGATTAAAACGTGATGCCCCATATACTGAAACATATAACATAGGAGGATGTGAATGATGCGAATGTTTGAAGGCAAGGAAATCATCATTATTTCTCAAAAGTTTTATCTTGGTGATGAACAGGCACCAGCAGACACTGATGCATCCTCCCATTGACTGGAATGTAGGGAAAGATACTAAACCCCACTTTGGAGCTTAAAGAATCTGATAGCCTGGAATTAGAAATGCAGCAAGTGGGTGCTTTAGGGATATTGCAAATATATAGAATATATAATATAAACATTTTATATTATATTGATATATCAGAGGAAGTCTTTGTACCACATTTCTTTTTAGTTTCCTTTTAAAATTCGATCCAGAAAACAAAACATTTAGCAGTTTTGCTATGGTCATTTTTTTGTACAAAATAATATGTGAAATCATTATATATAGATAAACAAATTACATCAATTTACCTGAAGAAAATATCCATAATCTTAATCATAAAAGGTAGGCATAAGCCTTAAACTTGTAATCACAGAAGAAACAAAGCAAATGTGTGCTTTTGAAAGAGAAAGAGTTTACAGGTATTTATTGTGATTATTTTTTGCCTCTAAGTTTAAAGAGGTATTTCTCACAATGGAAATAACAAACACATTTCATCCACTTTGAAACAAGGGTTTCTTGTACCCTACAGCCTCCAGCATCCTTAGCGGTACACCACTTCTTTGAGGGAAGTGGCAGTTTGCATAATGCTTTCCACATAGAGAATTTTCAGTTTTGATATTGAGGGAATTGTTGAGAAATTGCTTAATGGTATATTGACAAAAACTAATCATAAATATGTACAGCAGAAGAGAAAATACCCCTTCTAAGGTCTCTTCATTTGTCTTAATGTGAGAAGAGAGAGGAAGCCCAGAAGCTGAAACAGCAGCTTTCAGTGTTCACTGTTCCACCATGCAAATTACTTGCAATTTCCAAATGCCAGTGTTACTTTCAGGACAAATTTCACACAAAAGGAATTCAGTGATTATTCATCCAGTTTAATTAATTCAATTAAATAAGTCTGATGCTGTCAGGTGTTCTTTTAATAATTGAATCAACATGCAGATACATAATAAGCATAAAAGCGTTTCTATGGCTGCAGTTAATTTAGATCCAAAAGAATCTGCTATTCCTCTACATTTGATATAGATTATTCTATAATATTTCAGTAATGGGTTGCACAAAGGCTGGCTTTTAATTCTTTGCTTTCTCAAATGTCTTTATATATAATGGTTTAAAACAGAAGGTGTTCAAGACAGGGTGACCTTTTTTCCATTACCATGGTTCCTGTCATTAATGCATTATAATTTTCTTTAGAAGTCTGGAAAAATGTGTATGTGTGCAATACATAGCAGGTAGGAATCAAAGCATGGTAGTGAAAGTTTAGAATTGTCTGTTATTACTTTTAAAAGGAAAAGATTCATGGAACATATTTTATTGTTCTCAAAATATATTTATTTTTGGTACTATGAGTGATCAACCTGATTTTTCATATTATTGTTAATCGAGAATATAGGCTTTATATATTCATCACCTTAATCATAAACAAAAATGATATGCAATATAACTAAATTTAAATGAAAGAAGAAACTAGTTTTTAATTTTGATTTTTGCATAAAGATAAACTCATATAGAGCACTAAATTGTAAAATGATATTAATATGTAAAGATATGAGAATGGAGTAAATGATTTACTCCAAGTTCTCAGCAGTGCTTGATGTCATAATTATTGTAAATATTAATTGCTGAGCTAAAAATGTAAGCAAGCCGATTTTGTATTAGATGAAAAATGAAAATAGACTGTGTACTGGTAAATAGATAATCATACAAAAGTAATTGGGGTTTTAAAACCCCAATCTATTCTGCCAGCATGAGCTCGTTTGCATGCTAATCACAAGAGTGATTTCCTACTTCACAAGGAAGTCCACACTCTTTCATAACCACTTTTAATTGCATTTAAAATGATTCAGGTTTGTAACATTAGAAATGAAGGCGTATCTGTGTCAAATTAATAAAAATGTCCCTGAAAATCTTTATAGACTATTAATACTCAAATATTTTAAGGACTCCTATTTTTAATTGGAATATGTAGAGGCCCATTATATATTTTGAGTGTTATTAATGGTAGCAGAGCTATGGTACAATGTGCCAATTTTAAAAGACAGATCACTTAAAATGTGGAGTGTTTTATTACACTTCAATTATGTGGAATTTACTCTAATTTTAATATGGGGTTATTTACCCTAAAACTTAATTTTAAAAATTTATAATAAAATATGAGTTAATAATAAAATAATATGGCTGTGATAGTGTGTAGATGACTACTTAGTTTTGTAAATTCTTCTGACAAATGACTTCATTGCTTTATTTTTCTTAGTTCTGCACACTAAGTATTAAATTTAATCAGCAATAATAGATTTTTTAATATAAAATTTCATCCCCAAAGTTGTTTAGCTGTTGTCATCTCTGCCTATTTTTAATATTCACAAAGCATTTTATTACTGATAGCACAACCCATAACTTCTACTTAAAACCTAAGAGGTAAGAAAATGTGCGGAATAAAGAACTATATTTTAAACTTCTTAAAGTCATCAGTCCCGTACAGTTCCAGAAGTCTAAGTAAATGAGCTTTTAGTGCTCTTTTGAAAATTCCTCTAAGAATTTTGTAATATGGGATGGCACTTTAAAAGTAAGTTTATGAATTTACAAAATCTGAAAAGTAAACTTGAATTTTGGCAAATTTGAGAAATGTAACATTTATTGATAAGGATTCAAAAGCTAAATTTTATTAAAGATGTTTGTTCCCCATGTATACAGAAAAAGCACATGTGACTATAGGCATATTTGAAGAAAAGTTGCATGATTCAAGGGGAAAACAGCACTCACAATTTAAAAGAGATTGTATGGACTTTTATTACCAGGTGCTCTCTCTAATGTAAATGAACAAGATGATGTTTCCATAGCATAGCTTGAGGTGTCTGGAGATTAAAACTACCAAAACATGCCTATTAAATTTTTCATGGAGAAGGTCCATGAGGGATAATAAGCCAATATTTCTTGTCCCATATTCCAGATGTTTTATGTAATTCTGCATCTTTCTAAACTAAATCGTAGCTTTTCTGAAAAAAATATATATACATATATACACTATAGAGACTGAGATGAAAGGCCAGAGCTGTTGAAATGTTAATTTTCTATCTGCTGTTGAGGTCTGCTACCTTTTTGTATTTTTTTTTCTTACTCCCAGTAGCTCAGCTCTGCTTTATGTATGTTGCAGTGCTTTGGTTGTTTGAAGTTTAGAAACTAACAGGATGATGTTGACCTAACAAAACCAAGTGCCACGTAGTGCAGAGTTGTGTGATAGGTGAGCATCACCTTAGGCTCTTCTGTGGACTTAACATATGAGGTGCTATCACCAATACTGAAAAGCTGAGTACCTGAGTTTCATCCATAGGACTCCACATGGTGGAGAGAGAGAACTGTCACACACACACACACACACACACACACACACACACACACACACACACACCCCACTTGCACGCACACCCAGAGATACACACACATATGCACAACAATTTATGTAATACACTATAAAAAAAAACACATGTAAGGAGTGACTTAAACAGTTTTGTGACTATCAGTAATATTATAAGGAATACTGTGATTCCGTGTGAGCATTTTTAATTATGATTGGCATAAATTATCCTGTTCCTTTCACACACTCAGTTTCACATTCAGGTTTTTAACTTGCTGCAATCTTCCATCTTGGGTTCAAGGTAGAATCTTCCAACACTTCACTGTTCCTGAAGAGTTGCTGGATGTGGTCACTGCCTTTCTAAGATGTGGGTCACAGAAAGTTGTCATGCTTCTCTGGTAAAGAATTCTTGCTCAGTGTGGGCATGTTGTGGCTTTGAAACTCTTAGATTCATTTTTCTGAGTTTGTACTTATGTGTGGGTCTGTGTTCACTTCCTTTATTCCTTTTTTGGATGTTGTTGATCACCAAGCATGATGCTATACTGTTTATGCTGGTATTCAAGCTTGCTTGTACATGCTTCATTGCAGAATAAGGGTACTAACACTTAGTATGTCTTATGTAGTAAAAGAATAAAATTGGTCTAATGCCTCTTCTGTAGCTGGCTTCTGCTTCACCTCTTCAGCATTGGCTTTTAAGTGTGTGTGTGTGTGTGTGTGTGTGTGTGTGTGTTGGGGGGGTACTGGCCACTTGAATCTATATAGCAACTACAATCCTCACCTCTATTCAATTCAAAGAAAAGATCCTGGAAATTTGGGACAATGCTGCTTAAAGAAAACAACGAAAATAATCAAACCTAATTATTTAAAATGATTTAAATGAGTAGATACAATTAAAATAACACACTTTTATTTGGTCTGAGGCTATGATAAAAACCACAATGGTGATATTTATTGGATCCCATAAAGCTTTCATGTTATTATTTGATTTCAATGGAAGTTGTGAAGGGGGCGGGGTGCTACATAATGTGGAGACTAATTAGCCTGGATGGTGAAAATCCTTCTGTGTTGCACATTTTTCTATAGACATTATGATGTATAGGCAATTCACGACATTGACAGTACACACTGAAGGACACATAGAAAATAAAAGTACTTGTGGTGTTTTGACAAGAAAATGTGCCCCAATGGATGGTATATTTACTTTAATACCTACTCAGCTGTTCAATTTAATGCTTGCTATGAGTTCTGTTCATTTTGGTCTTTAAAAGTAATCATATATATATATATATAATATATATTATTAATATATATATTATATTAACTATATATATATTAATATATATAAATATTATATATATATATATATAAAATTTCAAAGTAGCTGTCTTGACTTGACATTCAAGTTCTTTGTACAAATGCCCTTCCTGCTGTCCCCATCCACCATTGTATGCAGTCAGAATTAGAGTGATTTTGTGATTCGATTCAGTACTCAGTAGCATTTGCTAGCATGATGTTTTGAAGTTGACTGTTGATTCTGGTCACATGAAGTTTGTAATTAGAGCATTTCATGTGTTAGTTAAATTGAACTGTCTCTTCAGAGGGTAGCTGCTTTATATATTATTGTCTAGGTTTGCTTTTTCTCTAACTTGAAGGGGAAAAAACGAGAAATGTTCACTTCCTTGCCTAGTTTACTAGACATTTTCAAGAATCTTTCCCCATTTTTCACTTTTATGGTTACACTGTGACTGATCAGCTGCCGGCCAGCTCTGCATTTTATAGTCTGCTCATAAACTTATCCACCTGGCAGTGGCTTTGACTGAGTAGAGGAATCACTGCCAAAGTCTACTTTTTTTTTTCTTGACTAGTTTGGATGCTGGTTTTCAGACATTTAGATTGTATTCCTGTGGTGGGAATTCACCTCCTTTATTCTTCATTTTCGAGTTGGAAAAAAGGAAAAAAAGAACAAGTAACTACGTCCTTTGTGGCTGTAACATTCGCTGCCAAAGATTTTACTTAAGTGAAAAGTATTACTGCTCACTGATTCATTAAGTTTCTTGAGATGTTATTGGTATTACTCAGGTAACATTGAAGAGCCACCTTGAACTTGAAAGTCCTAACAGCAAACTTCCAAGGTATATATTCCTTTGATTTCTAAAACTCAAATCAATATATTATAGTAAGTTAAAATTAATTTCTAGATAATAACATAATGTAAAATTTAAATTTGTTACTATTATAGTTTTACTCATGACAAAAATTTTATAATTTCTAAGTCCCCAGGACCATCTATTATTGCATGGCACTGTGAGATGAAATAAGGCCTTGCTGGATGCTAGGAACTCATTCTAACTCCACAACTGCACAAGTCCCACAAACACAAAAAAGTCTTTGTTCAGGATACTTTTACTTATAAAAGTAACCTATTTTATTTTAAATCCTAGAATGCAAGTTGTCCTGTTGATGGCTTATTTTCATATCTTTACTCTTCATCATATTTTTAATAATCTTATTTAATTATAAAAAAATAAGGAAAGACTTCATATAAATATATAGAAATTTAATAAGTACCTGTTAATAGCTTTGCTTATATGTATGCATTTATTATATTTATGGATGTTTTATTAGTTTCATTGATATTATAAATTGAACTTTTCCTGTGTTTATGAAGTGTGTAGTGTGTATGTAGGCATAAGTGTATGGGAATGTGCACCTGAGTGCAGTGTCTGTGGAGTCCACAAGAAGGCAACAGACACTCTGAAGCTTCAGTTATAGGCAGGTGTAGCGCTTAGTGGAGGTGTGGAAAACTGAATTCCATTCCTCTGCAATGGCAGTGTGTACTTATAAGTACTGAGGCATCTTTCCTCTGTAATGGTAGGATGTGCTTTTAGCTCTTGGGACATCTTTCCAGCCCAAACTGGCTCCATATTCAGTTTTAAGTCTCTGGATAACACTTGTAAAATTAACCTAGGTTTTGCACTCTGGAGATTGATTTGTATGTGGAATTTTGAAAGTGTACTTGTGTCAACTCACTGTAAATTATTTTCTGTGAAAGCCTGCTCACTAGGTGATCTCCTGCCTCTTACTATATAGTTGAGTTTCCCTCCCCTTTCCCAATATTGAACATAAACTTGAGAAAAATAACTTTCCTATGGTTATCTGATAGGGAATCAGGTAAATAATATTTTCTTAATTTTAACATGTCATAGCAAAGTAAACTGTTTAAATTTGCTGCATTCTCATACAATCTCAGTAGAAAATGTTAAGAAATCAAACAATGCCTAAAATATTAACAATGAAATGGCTAATGCCAAAGACAACTTAAAAATCCTAAGTTTGTCTCCCTTTTCCCTGTTTTATTCCATTCTATAACTGCTGCTTCTTTCTTCCTCTCTTATTTTCAAGTATCGATCTATCACTGTATTTTGTCATCAGAAATTTGACTGTTACTAATGTCACCTGTCTCCTTGGCACTGCCCTGGTCATATGAATGAAAGTTTCACTCACAGAGGCAAAGAAATTAATTTATAAACCCAGCTAGTGGAGAAGAACTGAGCTGTTCTATTTAGGATGTTTTGCTTCCTTCTGTCTGCCCTGCTGTTCCTCCCTGCGATAAAATGGTCACAAAGGAAGGACAGAGAAGGAAGTTAATAAAATGTGAGGGAAGAAAAGACACAAAGATGAAGAAAGCAGGGAAATAAAGTAAATAGGTACAGAAAGTGATGGAAAATATAAGAATCAGAATTCATACCATAGTATTAAATGTCAAACCTCCCTGGCCATGACCATTGGGATGGTTCAATGACTGTCTAAATGCACAAACAGGTTTGATTCCAGAGCCTGCATGGTGGAAGGAAAGAACCAGTTCCTGCAAAGTTACACACACACGCACACACACTTACACACACACACAAACACACACACTTACACATACACACATACTCACAGACATAAACATGCACACACATAAACATACATACACACACACCCCAAGTGAATTAAGGTCAAAACATGAAAAACATTATCTCTCTCTAGGTTATTTTATAATGGTTAATTAAATATAAAATAAATGTTCTATATAATGTCATATTGTGAAATTATCTCTCAGATAATTTTTTCTTAAATAGATGTTCTTGGTTAAACAGTGACATCTAATTTGCCATAAATGTACTTCCTCAAGATATCCCTATGGCTCTTTCTCTTTATTTAAATACTTGCTCGTTGCCAACTATACTGTTGCCTGACTCTTTAATTTAAAGACACAGTAAGTCCTTTCTCATTCTTCCCAACCAGTTTACTCCATTGCAACCACTGGACTCTTCCCTAATGATTCTTTATCGTGTATTTACACATGTCATTTAGTTTTCTGCCTGTTCCCTAGAATGCAAAACATATTTGGTCATGGAATTTTGCAATTTTAGATCAATGGATCTACTTCTGTAGACTATAAATTAAGTCAGAAGGTCTTGTCTTTTGCATTCAGTGATACACTTAACGTGTAATAACACTACCTGTTATAAGTCTCAGGATATAGTTCTTTATACAAATGAGTGTCTGGTGTACAGTGTGTAGCATGGATGCACACATGGCTTACTGTTGTCGTGCCAACCCTTTGAGTTTTGGTTCTGACTATATGATGCCCTTTGAATGTCTACATCATGATGACAGAAGTTGGTATTAGGGAAATCTCATTAAAAAAAAAATTGTTGTGTCACACCAACTCACAAAGACATTCACATTAGCACAGAAACCCAATGCACAGAGAAAACTCATCGATTCCTTCTTAGATGCCTACATACATTTTGGAAGGCAGCATATTATATGTCTTCACTGTGACATTTCTATGTTGTTTTAGTGTGGTGTGCACTGTTACAGTAAGTCAGTGTTCCAACTCTAATCTGGGGTTTACTGCCAGGTGGCATGCCTGAGACATATAAAGTTTTTATGGATAACAGATGTAGAAAAATGTAAGGCTGTCTTGGATTTACTGTAGATATATTTTCTTAAAAGATATACTGAGTAGTTATTCTGTTAGCCAGTGTCAAGATAATGAAATTCTTCCCTATGTATGGTCTTTCAAATCCTAGGTGAATCCATGTGAACTGGGTGTATTTTTTAATGGGGTTAAGATAAAAATAAAATAATCAACTGTATAGTTTATTTTATGTCACAGAATATGAATGAGTAGATATAAAATGTTAAAGCATCTAAAATTTGCATAATCTAATGAGCATTCCTGCCCACTAATCCACTAAACTGAACATTCTTTTCAGCATTGCTTTTCCATTTTTCTGTAAGAATCTAGTCCATTTATAAATGGCTACATTTTAAAATATTATGTAAAAGGAAAACAGAAATGGAAGTGTTTGAATTGGTTTTACACTGGAAAGAATATTTGTTGCGATGAGAAATGTAAATAATTGGTTTATTTTTTTTTTCTTTTCCACAAAGTTTCTAAAAACGTGTTTTTATAGCAGTTGCCATTTGAAGATAAAGCTGTTGAATTGTGGTCTTCTTAATGTATTATTAAAAATAAATAATAGTAAGTGGGATATATCTGAACCTACAAATTATTTTAAGGTTTGTAGTCTGATGACAGCTTACTTTATTAAATAGGCAGACGTCATATGTGGCATTAGCAAAATCACATATTATGGTGGCTGGTCTTGTAATGTTCCATTTTGCCTGTGGTTATTTACTTTTATTTTGTATTCATCTTGTGATGGTTTAATTTGCAAATGCTCACCCCACCCCCTGCTTCTTTTATGGTAGTGGAGAACAGTTTTTGTCAATGGGGTCTTCCTGTGTGCTGGTGCCCCTTCATACTCCTTTTCTGGCAATAAAAGCTTGATTTCTGTTCATGTTCTGAATTTCTTCAGTGTTCTTGGTCTAGCTGTTGAAATATATACTTCATATGCTGTCTCTCTCTCTCTCTCTCTCTCTCTCTCTCTCTCTCTCTCTCTCTCTCTCTCTCTCTCTCATAGTCGTGCCTGCATTTCATTAATGGCTTATTCTGTGCAGGGCTTGGGGAGTGAAATATTTTTCATATGACACTAGCCAAAAGGCCTGCAGTACACCAGCTGCAGAGACCACAAACCATCTGATTTTGTGGGTTTGAGGGTGTGAAAAGTTCAATTGCCTAAAGTAAAACTTGTATCTGTATTTATACCATCTGGAAATGGGACTACTGTAGACAGAAGGCAAATGCCAAAAAATATATACTTATCAGTTGCCTTGTTTAAATAGAGATGAATATTATACTTAATAAGAAGTTTCTGGCATTACATTTGACCTAAAATAACCGTGTATTTTTTTTAAGATCTGGCTATATAATTAAGGTGTGATAGTTATCACAAACTTACTTAGAATCCCTTTTTTATCACAAAATTATCACCCATAGATTATAATTTCAATGATTCTTCTGTAAACTTTGGTTAGGTTTCACCATGCTTCTATTATGAATTTTTAGGTAGTTATGATTTAGGTACGTATACTTTAAAAAAATTAGTTTAAGCTAATCAGTTGGACCCAGAGTATTTTTCAGTTAACTAATGAACCTGTTTTGTAACAGAAAATAAACCTAATTTTTAAAATAACTGTCTTAAACCCCAATGTAAGTTTAATTTTGTTTTGGTAGAAACTATATAAACCATATAATAATAGTTTACATATATTGGTTATGAAAAGACATCTCTGTGGTAACTCTGTTCTATAAAGAGTTTATGTATGGATAATATTTGCAGACAAGGAATATTTATAAAACTACCTAGGAATAACATAATATGGGTATATACATATTTTGGGTATATATATATGCATATATGTGGGCATATATAAAATAATATATATATATGACATAATATGGGTATGTGTATATATATGCCAATAGATAAAAACATACATTTAGACATGAATGCAAAATATGCATGTATATGTAAATCAGAGGAAAACAATAAAGCATATTTACACTCACTTTTGCCTTTAACACTTTTCTCGGTATGATTGATGTGATCACTGAGAAACTTTTATAAATTGTACAAGTCTATTAATGCTTATGATGTGACTATATATTTTTCATATATGTGTGTGTGTGTGTGTGTGTGTGTGTGTGTGTGTGTGTATTTCCTTAAAAGCACCATGTATTTAATTATGAACTTGAGAAACAACTCAGAATTATTTTAAGTGAATTGTAAGTGAAATTTTATAATAAAGAGATTTCAGTAACAGGATTAAAGCCTGTTCTTCCATAGTAGTAATGTATAGGCAGCAGTAATAAAATCAAAAGGCAAAGACTTGACACTGTTTTGAGAGATGAACTATTTTGATACTCTTTTTGATGACACTGAGGCTGATTGATTAGTAAATTCAAGGTGACAAGTCAGTGAATGGTACCAGAAAACCTTTCCAATTGATTAAAAATAAAATCTTGGGCTGGAGAGATGGCTCAGCGGTTAAGAGCACCGACTGTTCTTCCAGAGGTCCTGAGTTCAATTCCCAGCAACCACATGGTGTCTCACAACCATCTGTAATGAGATCTGGTGCCCTCTTCTGGCCTCCAGACAGAACACTGTATACATAATAAATAAATAAATCTTTAAAAAAAATAAATAAAAAATAAAATCTTAGTTTTATCATCAGTATGTATCTATCATCAGTAGAACATTTATAATACTCTAAAGTAATGTTTGATTGTGTTTCAAAATGAATGGTAGAATTTTACTTAAGAGGTTTTTGATTAATTCACTAAATGTACCAATAACACAGCTGTTGATTTGTTGCCTTAGAATTTATCCCATATATTAGATAAATATTCTTAGTCAATTAAATGTGAAAATGCGTATTTATGGAGACTCATACTGGTATAGATAACATTTCATAATTAAGCAATTTAGTATCTAAGATCTTAGGTTAATCTGATTTGTTATACTTATAGTGTATCTAAATCATAAATAATTGTATAATTAAAAATTAGACATCGATTAGGGTGATTGCAAAAGGTGATCATAGTTGAATTTTGAGTCCTCTCTTGAGAAAATGTTATAAAACAGAATCCTATTCTCACACAAAGTAAAAATGAATTTAAACTATCATTAAAGTTTTGGGTAGCATTCACTAGACACCCAGAACACACATATTAAATGTATTTGACCTCACTGTTCTGAAAATGCTTAAAATTAGTGTCACAAACTGGCATGTCAAATAACAAGTGGTAGAAGCATGCATTTGTCAAAACATTGCTCAAGCTGTTCTGATGTAGCAGCTAAGTGAACACCTAATATTCTCACATCGGTGTTAGATATAGATCCTCTGTCTGTGTCATGTGTATCACATGGACACTAGATGCTCATTATTGTCACCTCTAAACTAGGCGAAATTTCAAGTGAGACAAGGTTTTTTTTTTTTTTTTTTTTGGTTTTTTGAGACAGGGTTTCTCTGTGTAGCTTTGTGCCTCTCCTGGAACTCACTTGGTAGCCCAGGCTGGCCTCGAACTCACAGAGATCCGACTGGCTCTGCCTCCCGAGTGCTGGGATTAAAGGCGTGCGCCACCACCGCCCGGCTGAGACAAGGTTTTTTGTTTGTTTGTTTTGTTTTTGTTTTTGTTTTTGAGACAAGGTTTCTCTGTGTAGTTTTGGAGCCTGTCCTGAAACTTGCTCTGTAGACCAGGCGGGTCTCGAACTCACGGAGATCCACCTGCTTCTGCCTCTGCTACCCCAGTGCTGAGATTAAAGGTGTACACCACCATTGCCTGGCTTTTTTTTGTTTTGTTTTGTTTTGTTTTGTTTGAGGCAAGTTTTCAAAGTAAATATCTGCTGAATTTTGAGCTTTGGGATATTCACATCATGCCTGCTTCAGCCTCCTACAAAACCATTCTGAGACAGCATCCATATCATAGATCTATGCTGTGTAGTCCTAGATTAATTAGCTAGAAAACTATGAACTACAGTCTAGACAAAGTGGTGAAATAACATAATTTATCATTATACAGTTCTAGAGACTAGATCTCTCAGATGAAGGTGTTATTGTTAATGTTGGCTCCTTCTGAGGCAATCACTTACTCTAAGCATCTTTCTTTGGATTTTTATTGTGTTTTCCTATTGTACAGGTCTACCACCATTCCCTCCTATAATATAAATAGTCATGTCAGATGAATGCTCACCTTCATGACCACATTTCAACCCGATTATACCTTTGTAGATTTAGTTTTCAAATATAGTAACATTTGAGATGATAGGAAGTAAGACTTTAACATTTAATCATTTATTTATTTTTCATTTGTTTGTTTGATGGAAAGGCATAGGATTCAGAACATTACTATTGCCCCTAGAAGTAGAACAATTCTAAGCTTGTATCACAGATATTCTTGAAAAGAAACAGATTTTCAAATTGGAAATCAAATCAAAATAAAACAAAAAATCAAAAAAAACTCTAGTTTGAACAGCTAGGAAAATATATTCACAAATCCTTCAATAAACTAGGTTCCAAGAAAGAAGGATTCATTTGCTATTACAGTGAAGCCAGTTTGGAGAAGTAACTAATCTGTCACATAGGCTAGGGATTTCCATAGAGCCCAGGTAAACATTTGATCAACTGCCCATAAAGGAACCCCTCAGTCACATACCAATAGCCTTGGTCCCTTTCCTACTCTTTTGTATTAGTGTTTTCACTGCTAAAGATTCTGTGTCTTGCTTCAGGTTCAGGCCTACCCATTACTTCCTTCATAAACATATTTAGGTATTCCTCCTACCATCTCCATCCCATACTCCAATGCCTATGTTCCAGGAGAAGCTATATGACAATTGCATGTAAATTTAGTGTTACCCCAGAACCCTAAGTCTCTTTTTTAACTAACAATGAAATCAAGGTGAAATACACATACGTTCAATTAAGAACATGCTATAAGTAATGTATGTCCAATTTTCTACCATAAAAACAGATTGAGATTTACAAGAGGATAATGTGGTTATGGCATAAAACCTTCCTAGTCCACTGTAGTTTATTTTAATATAGTTTGATTTTTTTTGAATATTTGTATTTTTCTCCTTTAACACTAGTATTAGTATAACTAAGGCTTATTGCAAAGTGTGTGATTTCTTTCTCTCATTTCTTTTTTTTCTTCTTCCTTCTTTCTTTCCTTCCTTCCTTCAATCCTTCCTTCCTTCCTTCTTCCTTCCTTTCTTTCTTTCTTTCTTTCTTTCTTTCTTTCTTTCTTTCTTTCTTTCTTTCTTTCTTTCCAATACATTCATCCAGAGTTTCCCCTCCCTCTACTCCTCTTAGCTCCCTCCACAACACACACACACACACACACACACACACACACACACACACACACACAAACCTCCTCTCTCCTCCAGATCCACTCCTCCTTCGTTTCCCTTCAGAAATAATCAAACCTACAAGGAATATCAACTGAACTTGGCATAACAAATTACAATAAGATTAGACACAAAACCTCATACCCAATAATCAAGACTGAGCAAGACAAACCAGGAGGAAAAGGGTTCTAAGAGCAGATGAAAAAGTAAGAGACACCCCACTCCTAATGTTAGGGGTCACACAAAAACACCAAGCTAACAAACATAACATACATGTTTGCAGAGGACCTAGCACAGACCCATGCAGGTTCTATGTTTGCTGCTCCAGTCACTGTGAGCCCATATGAGCCCTGCTTAGAGCACCAGGAGAACATGGTTCACTGTAGTTCATTTTCAAGCTGGAAGTACTGGCATTTTGTCTGGCTAGACCATTCCCTATAGACTTCCCAAGTGAGTCAGTGTGAATTAGACCTATTTTCATATTCAAAAAAATAAATGAGCATTGGTATTTCTTTTTCTGGTGTTACTTGTAATCTTGAATTTTTTCTTTGTTAATGGATTGTCATCCATTTCCAATGTTAAAACATTAGTTATAGACATATCTATAACTAATATTCTAATATTTATGATCTGTTTTGGAATTTTAGAATAGCTAGAAAATCCTCCTTTGAAATGGATGTAATCATCTTCTCTTAGGATTGAGGGAAATAAAAGTAATGGGCACTCTTTCAGGAAAATGCCAAGATAATGAGAAACTCAGCAACTAGCCTGACCTCTGTGGTCCTTTGTAGAGTAGGCCAGTGCTGGTTGAATTTGACCCCATGGATGGTGGAGGTCTGGAATGAGATCAGACTTAGCTGTAACTCTGATGTAATGCCCCATGGGGAGGCTGGAGCTCCTTTGGGCTTTTAGATTTGGATCCTGTTCTAAAATGCTGCCATAATACCCAGTAAACATATGTGTGGTGTTTATCTTTATTCTAAATGGACAAAAATTATATGTTTAAAAACAATCCATTTTTTAAAAGGTAAGCCAAAAATCAAGTATAATTTCCCTGAAGACCTGCCCTCCATTTTCTGTGTCCCCTTTAACATTTTTGGGGGTTTGTGAGAAGGGTTATGTGAGATCTCTGCTTCAGACATGGCAGAGAACTGATTCATATCTCTAACAAGTCATTCTTGAACTCAAAAGTTTCATAACCTCTGGAAAGCTTATTTGGGGAGCCTCCAATAAATGGCTTTTCAATTCCCAACAAGCAGAACAAAGTCTTCCGGAAGCCTGCAGAAGTAGCAGTACTCTGACTCTTGAGAAATAAGTGAACTTATGTCTACTACTTGTCCTGTCCTTACCTACATTTGGTTTAGAAATCACAATGTGGACAAATTTTGGCCATGGAGAAATGAAAGTGAGGTTAGATGGAGCCTTTAAGGAAACCTTTTCATCACCCTCAATGTGGAGTGACAGACCAGCCCCTAATTATTTTTCTCCCCTACCTTCTCATCTGCCCTAGCCAATACACAAGAGAAAATAGGATTCTTTGTTTTTCCTAAGTCATCTTTTGATTGTTGATGCCTAAAATTAAAAATACACAAAATAATGTAGTTTTAATGCTCTAAGTTTCAATTATCAGCAAAGTGAAAATATTATTGTATTATCTCTACTGTTACTATAATATAAACTATAATATTTTAGTCTAAAATATAAGTATAAAATCAAATCCAAAGGTATAAACTAAGTTTTGAGAACTATAGTCATGCTTTATTATTGAAGCTAATGAAGGCAAACATGATAACTTGTAGGCTAACTTTGTAAACTGATATAATGCCATTTTAGCTTAGGTAGAGAAGTGTGATAAGCATGATAAGCAAAGGATTCTACATACTTTATTATCTTAAACAGTGAAGATATATTTAAGATTTTTTAGGATGTGTTGTAAATTTTACATGAGTCTAGGCTCATTCAGGCAAGACTACAATGGTGAGCCACATCACCAACTCAGATACACGTTCCCTGACATCTGTCTCTCCAGTTCCTATGAGCATTGCTTTTGTTATCATGATTCTCACCACCGGAGAAACAATAAGGAAATACAAATCAATTTTAGGAACAATACTCATATGATTATTAAACTATACAATGATGATATTTGTTGTTACATGTCAATGAGAACTTGAAAGGACAATTTTGTTACCATAAATAAGATTATATTTCTGTCCAATATAAAAAATAAATAAATACAAGAAATACTTCAGTGGACATAATGCTTTTAGGAAATATGAAGGAATGGTTCAGAGTCTAAAAAGAATGAGAATATAAAAATAAAGTTGTCATATTGATAAAATTTGATAGGTCCAGGGGAAAAATTTGTAGGTAAAAATGCTTTAGGAAAGAAAATTTCAAAGACAGTTTCTTCTGCCATTGCCGTGTACTTCCCTATTTCTGAATGGTCACAGTGAAAAGGTCCTTCCCCTGGGTTGTGGGAAGGTTTAGAAGGAAACAAGAAGACCACAAGTGTCTTCATAAAAATTTAGTAACAAATTTTATTGTAAAGAGTGTCTATTGAAAATTTAGTAAATTAATCCTCTGAGAACATCTTAACATTTCAATCATCTTTGATATTTTCAAAAATCAAATTATTTGATATTGTCAATTAGAAGATCGATGCAATGAGACTCTGATGATCATGAAGCCCACATAGGGATGAATAGGAGCAAGGGGGGAGGGTAGTAGATACCAATGTGGGGGAGGAAACAGAGGTGGGCAGAATGAGAAATGTGTATTTACTATTCTGACCAGGGAAGCAGCATAGCATTGAATAGGAGATTGAGAGAGGAAGGGAAGGAAAGGGAAGTCAGCAAGCCTGAAGAGCAAGGAGACAGGAGAGAGGGGACAGAGAGAGGAGAGGGAACAATTATACTTAGTACAATGACCAGAGAGCTAGAATGAGATGGATAGACCAAAAGAGACTACTAGATAGGTAGAGTGAGAAGGGAGAGAAAAATATGGTGGGGGAGAAAGAGAGAAGAGAGAGAGAGAGAGAGAGAGAGAGAGAGAGAGAGAGAGAGAGAGAGAGAGAGAGAATGAGAGAGAGAGAGAGAGAATGAGAGAGAGAGAGAGAGAGAGAGAGAGAGAGAGAGAGAGAGAGATATTATGAAGAGAAAGGAGGAGGACCAAGAGAGGAGATGCCACCACTGGGGGGGGGGGAACAAGAGAGAGAATACAGTAGAGGATGATTACCAAACTGTAGTTTATAATTAACAGAAATATGTAAGGGATTATAAATGTAAAAAAAAAAAGAGAAAATAGAAGCAGTTCTTTTTTAGCTATGTTCAAATCAAGAACATACATGAGCTTGATGCTTAGGACAAATGATGTGAAGTTCAAATGTATGGCAATAAAGTAGAAAAAAATCCTTCCTTTGCTTCTCAGTCAAGGTCAGTGAGCTACAGCTGGTAGGAAGAATTTGTTACCCAGGAATTCTAAGCTAAGTGAGCAAAGTGAGCGACCATTTCCCTACTTCAATATATAGCTCCCACAGAATGTAAAACTGAACTTATGACATTACTCTTTAAATTGTTCCAGACAACAGAAACAGAAGGAATGTTACCAAACTCCTTTTATGAGGCTACAGTTACTCTGCTTCCCAAGCCAAACAAAGATGCAACAAAGAAAGAGAATTAGAGACCAATGTCCCTCATGAACATTGATGGAAAAATACTCAACAAAATATTGGCAAAAAGATTCCAAGAACACATCAAAAAATGATCCAGCATGATAAAGTAGGCTTCATCCCAGAGATGCAAGGATGGTTCAGTATATAAAAGTCTGCCAATGTAATACACCATATAAACAAACTATAAGAAAAAAAAAAACATGATCATTTCATTAGATGCTGAAAAGGCCTTTGACAAAATCCAACACCCCTTCATGATAAAGGCCTTGGAGAGATCAGGAATACAGGGAACATTCCTAAACATGATAAAGGGAATTTACTGCAAGCCAAGAGCCAACATCAAGTTAAATGGAGAGAAACTCAAAGCAATTCCAAAGGAATCATGTTAGACAAGGCTGTCTGCTCTCCCCATATCTATTCAATATAGTACGTGAAGTTCTAGCTAAAGCAATAAGACAACAAAAGGAGATCAAAGGGATAGAAATTGGAAAGGAAGAAGTCAAACTTTCACTATTTGCAGATGATATGATAGTATACATAAGTGACCCCAAAAAATTTGACCAAGGAATTCCTACAGCTTATCGAAGAACAAAAGGAAGAATGTAGACATTGAAGATAGGCCACAGGGGGATATTTTCAAAAGCTGAATACTTAGAATATCTCCAAGGACTCATGATCCTGATGATTAAATAGGTTTGGGCCTTCAGAACAGTGAGACTTCTAGGAACCATTTTTTTAACTAAGTTAATGCTATGAAAAGTCAATCTTATTTTGTGTTTTAGTAGAATATTCAGGGAACACAACCCATGTTCAATCTCAACGACTGCAAGCCTTTGAAAAAAATCATGTGAAGACATTTATATGAACAAGTTAGAGGAAAAGAAACTGTGGTCTTAATGCAACATAACTGTTGACATGCACAGTCTCCATCTAGAACAGAGGTCGATAGTGGACATGTGAAAGAATCTGAGTTTGGTATATTTATCAATGATTTTGGATGGAAAAAATAAGAAAACCTGGCTATCAAATTTAAGGATGATACAAAGGTGAGAGGAATTCTTAATACATTTTTCATTCAAGTATGTATCAGTGGAATGGTTGAACAAAACAAGGTGAAACAATATGGAGTGGTCTCTTTTGTCTTCTTTTCAGTGTTTATGTATTGGGCTACTGTTAAATAAAAAGCAAGTGCTCTATTACTAAAAGGTAGAATTGAGATGTATAATTGCTTTAGAATTTTGGGAGAAAGGACATTATAACAAATAATTACAATCATGCCATAAATACTAGCATGTTGTAAATTTATTCAAGGTGTTCAGAAATTTAATATTTATTGTCTACTATGTGAAGACAGTAAGTAGAGTTTTTTTTTATTAAGAAATTTTTTTCACTCATTTTACACACCAATCAAAGATCTTCCTCTTCCTTCTTCCTGCCCCCTGCCAGACTCCCCCAACCCACCCCTCACCTTCCCCCACACACAATAAGGCAAGGCCTCCCATAGGGAGGCACATCCAGGAGAGGCAAGTTCAAGCCCTTTTCCCAGCCTCAAGGCTGCAGGAGGTGTCCCATCAGAGGTAGTGGGCTCCACAAAGCCTGTTCATGTACCAGGGATGGATTCTGAGTCTACTGCCAGGGGCCCCCTCAAGTAGATCAAGCTAAGCAATTGTCTCGCCATGCAGAGGGTCTAGTCCAGTCCCATCCAGGTTCCACACCCATTGATCCAACTTTCATGAGTTCCCACTATTTTGGTTTAGTTGTCTCTGCGGGTTTCCCCATCATGATCCTGATGCACTTGTTCATAGAATCCCTCCTCTCTCTCTCTCTCTCTCTCTCTCTCTCTCTCTCTCTCTCTCTCTCTCTCTCTCTCTCTCTCATCGACTGGACTCTTGCAGCTCTGTCAGGTGTTTGGCTGTGGATCTCTGCATCTACTTCCATCAGTCATTGGAGAAAAGCTCTGTGATGACAATTAGGGTATTCACCAATCTGATCACTGGGGCAAGCCAGTTCAGTTCAGGCACCCTCTCCACTATTTCTAGTAGTCTAAGCTGGGGCTATCCTTGGGGATTCCTGGCAACTTCCCTAGCATTGGGTTTCTCTCTTTCCCCATGATATCTCCCTTTATCATGGTATCTCTTTCATTGCTTTCCCACTCCATCCCTGTTCCAGCTTGACCATCCCATTCCCTTATGTTCCCATCTCCCATCCCCTACCTTCCATTGTCCACCCCTCATCCCCAGTTTACTCATGGAGATCTCATCTATTTCCTCTTCCCAGGGTGATCCATGCATCACTCTTTGTGTCTTCCTTGTCATCTAGTTTCTCTGGAGTTGTGGGTTGTAGTCTGGTTATCTTTTGCTTTACATCTAGTATCCACTTATGAGTGGGTACATACCATGTTTGTCCTTCTGAGTCTGTCTGTACCAGGTTCTAATCACACCTTTCAAAAGAATGTTGTTACAGATGAAAAACACAAAATATCCCAAGAAAGAGACCCACTGATTAAGGTCCCTCTGGTCTCGGAGGGAAAAAATTCCACACGCTGAAGTGTATTGTGGATATATTTGTTTCCTTTTATAAAACATTCCTTAATATTAATTGGTCTTTTATAAAGTGACACACTAATATGATGTTTCATAATTTGACTTATTTTCTTCTCCCACTCCCTTGTATTTTTGTGTGTATATATTTCAGAAATAAATTTTAAACTAGTATTAATAGATCATACTTATGATTGCAAATCCAGTGACATAGTATTGCTTTAATTCAAATATTTTAAGGGTTCATTAAGTGGAAGCCCTACCTACTTAAGTGGAATTTCCATTTAAATTTGAAATTTTGTAAATATAATCATTTACTTGTCTTTATAGTGATGATGGAAGTATGTCCAGGTGTTAACTTTTAACTAACTGAATTTTGCTCTATTTAAAATACATGGATCAGCCATTATTATTTAATTTATTTTAGAAATATATTTTTATTCAGTTTTATAATACTTTCATTGTAATAATGTAGCATTGAATTTCACATAATTGGTTTCTCATAACATTTAGCATGTATAGCAAAGTTTGAAGCAAGCAACTTTACCCCAGCAAGGTGTGCATTCATTTTAATCAGTGGCCAGTTAGCACACATTGCTAGCCATATTGCAGATGAAGGAGAGGTCATGGCTTTTATCCTGATGCAAGCCAGCAAGTTTCTCTTTGTTATGTGGCACAGGATATACCCCTCACCCCAGCCAGCTGGCTGGCAAATGTGAGCAGTTGGTGACAAGGAGAGCTGGGTGAGACCGTGTAGATGGATTGGTGCAAATTCATCACCATAGCTAGGAAAATAACCCTGAGCAAATGCCTTCCTAATGGACAACACATGCTTGTTTATATTCAATTGAATTGTAGATGTATAGTTTGTCATTAATCTTACTTATAACAAGTCCCACCTTTATTTCATAGATGAAATACCTTCTCCCTCTTAAAATTTGTTAACTTAAATTTTTATAATTGTATTTGATAAATGTTTCACATTTTCTTCTCATGCAATATAATGGTTTTAGGTTTAAATTTTCATAGCTTTTTAGATCATTTGGTTTTTGAGAAAGGAGACGGGCAAAAATCACATGAGCAGAGATGATTTTGATGAGAATAAATCAGCCTGTGCTGAATATTAATCATGAAAAAATGTTAAATCAAGCACATAATCTTTGGCTAGTGCCATTCAGACATCTCTCCTCTGCATTTATTAGTATGATTTGGGTAAAAGAGTAAATTTAGTATTGTCTTGATATTTGGAAGTCTGTGTGCCTTAACCAGCACAAATTAAATTATGCTATTCACCACTCTCAAAAAGGGCGCTTAATAATGTTGAGTAAGCTTTCAAACTCAGTTTACTTCAGCACACACTAATTACTCCCATCTAATCATGCTGTATCATGTACTTAATAAGAACATAGCTAGGATTCACTTTTAATTTTTTCCCCCTTTCTGTGGACTATCATACAAAAGAGCATTACTAATATTTAAAATCACAACTTAACAAACAAAGTCTAACTTTTGTGCTAAATAAAATGTGAATTTTATTTGGTCACTTCAGATATTTTTTTTTTTTTTTTTTTTTTTTGGTGGCACTTCAGATATTTTGTACAAAGTGACTTTGGCATAAAATATGCATTCTATTTTTAAAATGAGTTTTATTTAATATAGCAGCAACCGGTTTTGTTTTTTGTTCCTGACTATAATCATATATGAAAATCTTATTTTCAGAACAGTCAGACTATAAAATATACACAGTGAATTTCTGGTGAATTCAAAATGGTGCTTTTGAACCTATTCAGGATTTTGACTTTAATACCAAATATAAAATATAACTACTGCAGCCCGGGAACCACCATTGGTAAGGAAGTCTGAGAGCCAAGGAATATATAATTATCTGGGCTTTTCAGAAATTAAACCTCTGCAGTTTTCATTGTATAATTTTTTATATTGAAATGACTTCTGTGTTTAGAGAAGATTAATCTCCTTGGATCACTAAAAGACCATTTTCAAGCCACTAGGGTCCAACAATGGCCCTTTACGGAGATCTTTCAAGTTGTTTCAATCAAGTTTTACAATAAGCTATAGTACAGTACAATTGATAACAACCATAATGTCGATTTCATTTCTTAAAGTAGTTCCATAATTTCTCTGTGGAAAGAACTTACTATGTCTTGTACTTGAATACAAAGAGAGAGAGAGAGAGAGAGAGAGAGAGAGAGAGAGAGAGAGAGAGAGAGAGAGAGAGAGAAACTATTTTTGTGATATGTGGTTATTTGTCATACCCTACAAACTAGACTAAGATACTGATTTCCTGAGAATTTTCAAAAAAAATTATGTACATGCTGCTAATCCTTTCTCCTGAAATTCCTATTTTTATGAGTTTTGGGTTTTTACAACCTACGAGCTTTTTTTTTTTTTTTTTTTCTGAATGCAGACCCAGTGACAATATGCTCATTTAAAAATCAAATTACTTTTTCACCTGCTTAAATGAGTGAAGTAACTACATGCCAGAAAGCCGGTGAAAACTACCCTGGGAAGTAGTTGAACTCCTGAACACAGAGGGCGTGCCAGGTGTCCTTTTTGTCTCCCGAGGTGTTTATGCCCTGTTAGAAATCTGTGTGGATTTGGTCTATAGCCATAGCTTGTGACTAAATGACTGCTTGATTTGAAGCTACTAAGCAGTAATAAGGCTTGGTAATATCCATTTGAGGATGATTTCAAAATCTTCAAGCCTAATCTCATTAGAATACCTATGGGTACAAATGTTATTTTTCCCCAGTGTGTTCTAAACATAGAGTAAATGATGGATCATAATTAATGTACTCAAAGGCACATTTGCCTTTGTTTTTATTTTAAATGCATAGTTAATTTAAACCTAATAATTATATTTTTCTTTTCTTTTTGTTTTTTATGTATTCTTTTCACCCTCTAAATTACATGTACACACACACCATATATATGTAAATATGCACACATACATATATTGAGAAAAACGAGGAGAGGAGAGGGAAGGAAGGTGGGAGGAAGAGAGGGAGAAAAGAAAGGAGGAAGAGAGAAAGAAAGAGAAAGAGGTTTGTCAGTAAACCTCATCAACTCTAAACAAAACAACAAAGCAAAACAGGGCAAAAAGCTTCCATTTTTTCCCCAAACCCTGGAAGCATACACTGCTATTTGTTTACAGAGGTAATGGGATCAGCCTATGAAAATCCCCCAGCAGCAGTGGTGCTACATTTTCAGCTGATAGACTTTTAAGCTGTCACATCCTTATTTTCTTTTCCTGGCAACAATTATTGCATCATGAAATGAAGATAATTATAATTTTGTTTGGTCTCAGATGCCATTTATAAGATATGTTATACATATTATTACCTCTCATTCCTATTAGATTATTTTTTTAGTAAAATTAGAGTTTAGTTGATTCAGGGGAATTATACTACTGCCTCTAAAGCATTATTAGCATTCTGTTAAGATTGGATATTAAGGAATTCAAATGACCAGGCCCTTTATTAGAATAGAGGAACAAATTCACTTAAGTATTTTGATTTTTTTCCCTTTTCCCAACATGTATAGTTTGTTCAGAAGCTAACTTACAATCTGTGTGCTTATGTGTCTCTGCCTTTACATCTAAAGTGATATGTAAAAATAATGGGATTATATATAACAGAACAGGATATACATACTTAAAACATATTACCTTAAATACTGCCATTGTGAGTTAGGCAATTTTATATATCTTTTAATCACTGAAAAATTGTTCTATTCTTGTAAAAGAGCAAATATGTTGGTCCATTTGGGCCCCATGGCTCCAACTAATCATGTTTCCCTGAGGAAGGAAAACAAAACAATGATTCTAAAAACCAGTGTTTTAAAAGACATCTCTAGTCAGCAGGAAGATAGAGATTTGTTAAGAGCCTACCCTACCTGGTGGCTAGTGAAACATCTAAGCATGCACACAACATCAGCAGTAACGCATGCTGTCTGCTGCTGCTACTGCATAGCTCTATTCCCAAGGAAGTTACTCATAAACATAGCTCTGGGACACAGCATCGAATGAGTCTCTGTGCCAACATTTCAATACTTACCGACTTCGGTATAATAAACCACCTCAAAATGTAATAGCTTAAAACATTAAAAACAATGTTGTGCTTTTGCTTACAAATCTATGATTTCAGAGTTCAGGGCTGAAAAGCATTTGTCTGTCCAGCAAGTCTTTAGCTGCTAGACTGAAATTGAAGGATCCTGTCAACTAAAGTTGGGAGATGGAGTCACTTAGAATCACTCTCAAGGTGTGCAGCTTTGCTCTGAATGCTGATGGAGGCTTAATGATGGCTAGCCATGCTCCTGAGTTCCATTTCCATTGGCTTCTCAGACTTCCTCAAAACTTGGGAACAAGTTTCTCCCATGTTTCTGGAAGGGGAAGCTGTAAAACTTTTAAAGTCTACAAATTTCACTTCTGTCTCATTTGTGTGTGTGTGTGTGTGTGTGTGTGTGTGTGTATCAAGTAGGTAAATAGTCCTTGGCTAAGAGAATTATACTGCATCTCACAGTAAGCTTAGTATTTGACAATTTATGACTGTCTTTACATCAACCAGGGGTGGACTTTGGCATTAATGGCCGTGTCTACACACAGATAATTCACATAACAAAATCTTACAGAACTCAATTGAAGTAGGATTTCCTATTTTAACTGTTTAAAGCACGTCTTCTGGCACCTGAAGTGTTACTGTTCCTGTGAGTGAGTTGTTTGACTGGACACTGCCAAAAAAGAAAAAAGAAAAAAAAAAGAAAGAAAAATGGATTAGAAGGCCCCAGAAAAAAATGAAATATGTTAATACATTATATTTTTACCATACTCACTCCACCTCAATTCCTCTAAGACTGAATCCTCATTCTTACCAACCTAACTACTTTCTCAATTTTGGAACACAAACAAATGAACAAACAAAAAGTAAGCCAAGTTTGTGCTGCCCATATACTCTTAGTTGTGTGTGCATCCATTCAAGCAAGGTTAACCTTCCAAAGGTCATGCCTTAAAGAGAACTGACTCCTCGCTCTCTTAGCAGTTAGCAGTTGCCAGTTATCTTAGCTCCTCAGTTAGGGCTAAAGCTTCAAGTCACCTATGATTTCCATGCTGGGATTTTGATCAGCTTCAGCTTGTGTAGGTCTTGTGCATACTGTCTCAACTACGGAATTTATGTATGCAACTACTCTGCTGTGTCCCCAAACTGTTTTCTTTATAGTCACCCACAGCCTCTGGATCTTACAATCTTTCCAATCCTTTTTTTTTAACAAGGACACCTGAGTCTTGGAAAGTGGGGTTATGATTTTAATGTTGGATTCAAAGCTGAGTATTCTGCTGTTGCCCATTTTTTTGTGCCATGGCCAGTTGGGGGTCACTGAGTTATTCACCATCTACTACAAACAGAAGCTTCTCTGATGAGTTTTTGATCATTCTTATATATGTGTGTATATCTATTTTAGGAAGTTTCTATGGTATTAAATATCCTTATGACTTCTTCAAAATGGCATTGGTGTTAATTCTCTCTCCCCACATTCCCTCCTCTCTACTCTTCCTGGCTGCTTTCCACCTTTAATAACTGTTACTTTGGATATTCAGCAGAAGGGAGTTTCCCTAATGATGGGTAAGACAGGAAGCAGACACAAGCCCCCATCCCTAACCCAGAAGCTATCACTGATTGATAACTGCTCTTACAGAAAGGTAGTTTTCTCCAACAGAAGTCTCACTCTGTACACAAACCACTCTTAAGAGCAGGCCCCATGACCAGCAGTCAATCACCAATAGAAAATGAACTCAATGGAAAATTTTGAGTGCTTTTGAATTGCAACACAATGCCCTGTCTCTTTTCTTCTTACAGATCTTTTTGTTATATATTATAGTTTCCAATTTTATTTCTAGTTTATTTTTGGATGAGTTATATGTGTTAGCACCTGTATGTGCTTTTTCTGCAGCTCCTTTTTGTTTTACTATTTTGTCCTATTCTTGTTTGTTTGCTTCTATTTTATTATATTTTTGAATGCTTATGGATTTGGGTGGGTGGGAAGGAACTAGGAGGAATTGGGGGAGAAGAAAATTTAATCAGAATATATTGTGTGAAAAAATATTTTCATCAAAAAAGTAGTAAAATAGAAGCTCAACAGAAGAGTTTTCCATCCTCTGTCATTCCAGTATATAAAAATGTTTACCTTCCCATTTTTGGTCCTTATCTATTTTCTAAAGTATCTTGCACCTTGTGAAATTTTATTGTATCAATCATGCATTTATGTTACAACATTTCTAATTGGTTTACTTCTCTGGATAGTTATCATTCAACCATATTTATCTTTATAAAATTATACTCAAGGAATTATATTGCCCTGTTCATTTGTATCATAAACTTAAAAGAATTTCTTAGTGGAAAACATTCTGTCAGCCTATATAAATGTTGTAAGTATATTGCTCTTAAAATTAGCATGAACAGGCTTTCTGGATATCATTATCTATGGTCAGACACCTTGCTCACCCCTAATGAAGTGGGGAGGGGCTTAGTCCTACCTTAACTGAATGTACCAGGCTTAGCTGTCCCCCCATGGGAGAATTTATCCTGTTGGAGGAGGGGATAAGGGGTGGGGGTTAGGTAGGGGCACGAGAGGAGGGTTGGGAGGGGTCTGTCCTTGTTACATAAAATGAGTAAAAAATAATAATAAAACAAAGAAACAAACAAAAAGTCAATTAAGAAAAAAAAGTTAATAATACACTGCTTGGGACATGGCAGTATACCCTGGAATTTTGTTTTTTTCTCGTGTTCTTGATGCAGCCAGAGCTACCATCCTGAAAACAGGCTGTCATAGGCCTCTAGATTCTTAAAATTGGGTTTGAGGTTTATGATTAAAAATGATAACTCTGTTTATCAATGATCTTCAGACCCTACCCTCATTCAGAGCTGGACTCGAGCACAAGGGTAAATGCAGTCATTCATGGCAGTCTTGATTCTATTGTAGGGTTACCAAGTTAATTTCTTTGTGTTTTTCTGATAAAGTTGCTGTTTGTTACCCAGAGGATATCCATGATTAAATTTGTAATCAGTCTGTTTCTCATCCTGCTCATGATTATACACAATGAGTACGAATAAACAAAGATTTCTTCAGAGGGCCTGATCCAGTTGGGGGCCCCTCAGCCTTTCGTTCATAGCTTATGTGTTTCCATTTGTTTGACTATTTGTCCCTGTGCTTTATCCAACCTTGGTCTCAACAATTCTCACACATAAAAACCCTCCTCTTTCTCGCTAATTAGACTCCCGGAGCTCCACCCGGGGCCTAGCTGTGGATCTCTAAATCCAGATCCCTCAGTCATTGGATGGGGTTTCTAGCACAACAATTAAGGTGTTTGGACAATTAGGGTGTTTGGCCATCCTATCACGAGAGTAGGTCAGTTTGGGCTGTCTCTCGACCATTGCCAAAATAGGTGAGACAGTTGATTGGCTTGATCTGTTTTGGAGGCATCTAGGCATTGTTACTGGGTCCTGTGCTCATTGCATAAGTTGGCTGTTTGAAACCTGGGGCTTATCCAGGGACGCTTGGCTCAGTCTGGAAGAAGGGGACTGGACCTGCCTGGACTGAGTCTACCAGGTTGATCTCAGTCCTTGGGGGAGGCTTTGCCCTGGAGGAGGTGGGAATGGGGGGTGTGCTGGGGGAAAAGGAGGGAGGCAGGAGAGGGGAGAACAGGGGAATCCGTGGCTGATATGTAGAACTGAATGGTATTGTAAAATAAAATAAAAGGAAAAAAAAAAGAAAGTAAAGGTATATATTTGAGTGGGTAGAGGAGTGGGGAGAATCCAGAAGTAGTTGGAGGAAGAGGAACTGTAAACAGATTATATTGTATTAAAAATCTAACTTTAATAAAACATGTTTCCATCAAAAAAAAAAACAAAAACAAAGAAAAAAACAAAGATCTCTTCAGTGGGAAAAATAGATTGATTACAATAAAACACCATTTAATATCCTGATTTAGTCCAGTTATAGTAAATCTCTTAATTATCAAACTTTATCAAAATTTAAGGTATAGCGAAAAATCCTATTGCATTTTCTATGGTTCCTGCTTTTTGCTTTAGAAATACAATTAAGTTCCCTGTATGTCTTGACTTCCCCCCTTACTTTTAACTTTTTTTGTTACCTTGTATTCTTCCTAGTATGTGTGCATACTGACCCTTTAGATGTCTTCTCATTAGGTGTTCTTGCATGGTTCATTAAAGGAGCCTTAGAAAGAGAGGGATCACACAGAGCACCAAGGATGCAATGTCCAATCCCTCTCTGACAGAGGAGTCCTGCCCCAATGGCTTTGGGGGCATTGGCTTGTCATTCAGTTGGCTTTTGGCCAACAGAGAACAAATTAGTAGAGTGTACCTGTGTTGGCTCTGTTCCTAGCCTCGTTTATATAATTGATGTCTTGTGGCCTCATTATGAATCATTAGCATATCAATGTGATGTCTGAGCCTTGCAAAGTGCTGCTTGTTCTTAAGCATTAGCGATTTGCCATAGCATGTAAGACAAGAGAACCTGTGTGTTCTAACTGGATCAATGGCAATATCACTGTGGTGAATCAGAAGTTCAAATTCAGGCTCTTTGCCTTTGTGGCTGGAATAAGGGCTCTGTCTGCATTACTATTACACTATGTTTTTTTTTTATATAAGATATGTTTTATTAACAACAATATTTTGAATATGTAGTCCTTAATATTTTTCAGTTACCTCACATTCATTAATTTCATTTTCATTTTTATGCTTATCAATCCCAGTAACCAAAAATAAATATGTTAAAAATAAACTATTTTGTTTTGGTTATTTGTGTAATTTTATGAAAAGTTCTTCTAGGTGGCCCAGGGTGGTCTTGAACTCTTGATTCTACTGTCTCTCCCTCTGAGTTACTGAAATTTCAAATTTGTGCTATTATACTTGGCTATAACATATATTTTCAAGCCAAAAAATAATATTTTTGTAGTACTTTCACTGTAAAGAGTGAAATAATTTTGTGAATTATGATTGCCCATCACATCACTTAAAAGCAATACGCAGTTATTTTATTGTCAAACTGAGATATAACTGCTTAGTTAGGGTTTCTGTTTCTGTGAACAGACATCATGGCCATGTCAACTCTTAGAAAGGAAAACATTTAATAGAGGCTTACTTATATCTCAGAAGTTTGTCCATCATCATTATGGTGGGACATGAAAATGAAAGTATGTGTTCACAGTGCATTCAGCTTGGATCACAGGGGAGTCTCCACAGGGACAGAGCTTCAGTGAAATATTGAAAAGATTTGAAAAACAGAAGTTAGACATTCTTGTCAGATGCAAGAAAATGCAAAGTATTTTAGGGTTTGGATACAGAAAATTTAGCTATTATGCTCTAGTGGGTTCTTGGTAGAGTTTACATTCATCAATAAATATTGAAGAAAAGGTAAAAGTACTGTCTTAACAGAAACCTATTCTAGCGGTGTAGACTTAATCATTAACAAACATAAAAGTTACTTATCTTAGGCTATAGAATATTGCATTTGTTTGGAACAAAATATATTTTATTTCTATACATAAAATATCTCTCTGTTTTCTGTCCCTTATCCCTCTCAAGAATACTATGTTGTTGGGAGCCTGCGTATAGAAGCCAGGGTACTTCACTTCAAATTTAGCCACTTGCTGTGGTCTGGGCACTTGGTTAATGTAGTAGGTAGAAGAGAGGCTCATCTTATGCCTCAGAGGCACCAAATAACATCATCATCTGGGTACAAGATGGTGGCTTCTAGTTAACAAGGTGTTCATTGTACTGCAGTATGTCCAATGTCTGAAAATTTTGACTCAAGAAGAATTACTGACTGGGGCGGGGAGGGCAGGTGTGCTGGTAGCCCTCAGTGAGAAAGGATCAGATCTATTTATACATCATCATTTGGACTAATTTGGGTGGATCTCAAAGACCCAGACAATCTGAGTACCAACTCACTCTCATTCTACAGATGTCAGTTTTCACCATTGGTTTTCTTCTGTATGGACCGCCTTTCTCATATTGTCGTTTGTCAGTAAATAACCCCTTAGCTATGGTACCCGTTTCAAAGAGGTGAAATCAGGCCACCTGGCCTTTTATGTTTCCTTGACTGAACATTTCCAGGTGTAATTTCTGGACATTTCTAATGTAATTTCCTTCATGTCCTACTGGATAAACAAGGTACACTTTCAACTAACATGTAGTGGAGACATTCCATGTGAATAGAATGTCAGAGTTATAGTGCTAAAGAGGGAAGGATGGATTGAATTATCAAGGCCTTCTTTGAAATTAATGTGGACCTAACATGGGAGGGACATAAACAGCTGGTTCACTTAGCCTGGCTGACTCTGTTCGTTTGCCTTCCTATTGTGATCCAAGGTGACACCTTCTCACATTCTCATTTTTTTCCAAAAATAAAATAGAATTATGTCAGGGCATACATTCTTCCTTTTAATGGCACATCCTGAATACAGGTCTCACCTCTAAGACATGAGTAATTAGAAGCCTTGAAGAAAATATACTCCTATTTATTTATATATTTATTTTGGATGACCTTAAGAAAACAGAAATGATCTTTCTATTTCTATGTGTGACAATTGGAAAATATATTTTGGGAGCCAGTTCATAGTCTCTGCAGCAGTTTCTAACCTTCTTCAGTTTTCTTAGGTATAAAATGTAGTAAGGGATAACTCCTCCTTCACAGGTCTGTGGTGTGGATTAAAGGAACTACTTGTAAGAGACCATGTCTGGGCTGTAATTTTTTGTTATTATACTTCCAGTAAAGAGACATGGGGTTCCTGGCATTTTCAGGCATGGTGCTAGACTATATGTTTCTCTGCCCTGACAGCTAAAGCTCCCCTGAGAAGATATGTTTATAAGTGTATAGCATCATAAGGGATGCACCAGGATCTACTCTTATTTAATAGTAAATATTTTACTGTAAATATTTCCTATTGAATTAAGAGACAACAAATAGAAATCCGCTCAACTGGATTTAAATTTAAATAAAACAACAAAGAATATCTTTCTGCAATAATCCCCTGAGAAGTACTAATAGAAATTATGTTTATAAAAATTTTGATTTTTTAGGATAGATTCCTTTGAAAGATCCAGGTTGGTGGGCAAATGTGGTGCCATGGTAACAGATGCTCCAAGGAGCTACCACTTGGGACTACCTATGAAAGTTGAGTCTGCATACTGACTCTCTTGGAAGAGGAGGATAAGTTCATCCTGAATGTTAGTTAGAAAGAGATTCATGAAAAACTGAAAAGAAGGCAGTGGCTTACATTGAGGTCATAAAACCATGCTAACTGCAGTGGGCTGTAATACTATCAAATATTCAGTCACATTCCATGCTACCAAAGCCTTCTCCCATTGTGCTTCTGGGATAAGAGTGTGTCATTTCTTTGAACTCAGAAAAAGGCTGTGGACACCATGAGTGTCAGAGTTGTACTCTACGGGGAAAGTGTCACTAGATTTTGGTTATTGACCACAAAAGTTTTTACACAATTTCCTTGTCATATCCCACATACCTTTTTCTAACCTTATCTTGATTCTAGATACAGTGATTATTTTAAAAATCAGTTTTTTTCTTTTTTCTTTTTCTTTTTTTTTTCTTTTTTGATTTGGCTTCAAATTGCTTAGTTTTCTCATTTGTTTTTCCTTCTGGGGATGAGTTCGAAATCCCTGCCCAATTCTGTCATTTACTATCCCACCCCTCTTCCACAGATCAACCACATAGTCCACTACCCTGCAGTCTTACCTTGGATGGCTTGCTCTGTCTCTTCTCTCACACTGTATATGAGTAGTGCTGACAAATACATTTTTCGACTTCCCTCAGAGCTTCTCTCCCGTTTAACCTTCCCTTAGCCACTCAGATGCATTCAAGTCCTCTGGATAAATGTCCTATATAATCTTATGAGTTCATCCTAACTGTGAGAAAATTTAGAATTGGGCAAGTATTATTTGATTACTCCTTTCTCCACTACATAGAAAATGTAAGCTTCTCCACAGCAACAGCTAAGTCTGTTGTATTTGAATTATTTTTCCTTACGGAGCAAAGAAAGAGACCCATAGTAATAGTAAGATACAATTATCAAGGCTGAAAACATTGTATATGATAAAATAGATTCTGATTATCATGGGTAAAGCATCTCTGAAGACTACATCAGAAGCAAGAGCCTTTCCGGGAGAAGGCAGCTGTACTAAGAAAGGACCCAAGACCATGGGAGGAACCACTGGCCTCTTTCTTCTGTCTTTTTTGTGCTGGTGCTGGCTGGCTTCACCTTTGTCGATGGATGTTGGGTTGACCAAGACAGATGGTTAAAGAAGGCTATTGCCAATTTTCTGAGAAAAAAGAAAGAAAGAAGATAGACTGGTTTCTGAAAGTGTTTGGGCATCAAAGGTATCTGGATGTAGACATCAGTTCATTTAATATTATAATTATTCAGTGATATTTAAAGCTTTAAGTATTATACCTTAGGCAAAGTATGTACTTACTTATGGAAATTTAAAGAAGTATGAAAAATACAGTCAAGAATAATACTGATAAAAGTATTTAGGGGCATAATCATATTCCCCTTCCAAAATGATGCTTTGATGGGATATTTGAGCATGACTGAGTTTGACTCTGGGTAACATAACCTCATCAGAAAATTATTTAGAAGAACATTTTTATCTCATCTGCATTGAATGTTATTGAAATATTTAGTTTTACAGGCAACTTAACTTTGAAAATTAATGCTATATAAATACAGCTAGGAAAACATAAGCTAAAATTCTGGTACCTTTTAATTTTGCAGATTTTCTCAAAGTTTTTGCTCATTAAATGCTTACTCATTCCATTTTTATCTTTTTAGAGAATATCAATAGATACATGAAATTTGAAAACACTCCCATTAAAAAGTAAAGTTATTCCGTGAAAAATGTGTTAACTTTCAAAGTGTAGCTAGAGTTTTCCTGCCTTGCTCACAGTCAGGACAAATCTCTGTCACCCGCCAGTCCCACAGCCACTCAGACACAGAGACTTATATTGCTTACAAACTGTATGGCCATGGCAGGCTTCTTGCTAACTGTTCTTATATCTTAAATTAATCTATTTCTATAAATCTATACCTTGCCACATGGCTCGTAGCTTACTGGTATCTTCACATGCTGCTTGTCATGGCGGCAGCTGGCAGTGTCTCCTCCCACCTTCCTGTTCTCTCCATTCACCTCTCTGCTAGTCCCACCTATACTTCCTGCCTGGCCACTGGCCAATCAGTGTTTTATTTATTGACCAATCAGAGCAACAGATTTGACATACAGACCATCCCACAGCATCAAAGCTTTCATTAAACAGTTAAAACACACTCTCTTCTATTGAGGAAATTATCTTCCATATAGTTAGTAACATGGCTTCATCTTCATTGTAACATCTTCACTGTTGGCAGACACTATACTCTTTATGTTTATTCTAAACTCTAATTTATTAAGAATGTCAAAATAATGTATGACCAATTTTGATGAAGTATTGAATATTAGATTTAAATATTTTACTTAAGGACTTTGTTTATTTGTAATGTCTGAAAAGGCTTGAGGAAATTTATTTTTTAACTAAATATTGAAAAATACAACTTAGGGTAAGTTCTGAGCATCCAAAATATGTTAGCAGACTACCAATGTGCTGGATATTTTAACGGAAAGGATGGGTTTGATAAATACAGAATTTATGGAATTCATAGAAATAGTCACAGTAAAAAGTTTTGTAAGTTACTTCAAATTTAAATCCATGCATTTGGCTGTTTGTTTTTGAAAAGAGAAAACATTGAATTCAATTGATGGTTAGATTATAGGACTATTAGAAAATGGTTTTAAAATTCAGGAAGCTTTGTCTTGGTGAATTGATTTTGTTTCAACATTGTATTACAACTTAATTCTTTCAGTTTAAAGCAAATATTTCAGTCATGTTGCTTCTGATATTTTTATACTTATGTTTTACTGCATATAACATGGCCAGAGAAGGTACAATATGAAGATGAAGACAACAGATATATGATGGGAATTGTATCAAAGATTTGATATGATGTATTTAATATTGACCAAGCAATTATTCCAATGTCTTTAGACATCTTTAGCTACATAGAGTGTTTCCTCAAGGGAATGAGGCAGGTGTCTTTCTTATACTTTGACCAGGTATCATGGATGTTCATCATTTCCCAATGCTGACCTGGTTTCATAGGTGTCCACCATTCCCCAGTGCTCAATTAGTGAACATCACAGGAGGCTAGATGGAACTGCACATTTCAGCACTGTTCTACTTCCACTGAAATAGTTTACAATAGTTTGTGCCGTCTGAGAATTCACTACTTCCCCTAACAAGGAAGTCATCTCAGTCTCTTTTCTTGGTTTAACAGTAGTGCATTTTAAAAATCGTAAGCCTTCTTAGAAAGAATGGTTATTGAACTGTGAAGCTTCAGGAAGTAAATTGAATAACTCTGTTGTCTCCTTGACATTATGTTGGAGTTTTCCCATTACATATTTCTTGCTGTTTAGAAAACTTGGCTATTTTGCTAGTAGCAATTCTGACAGTCACATTCGACAATTTATAGCCTTGTACACTTTTTTTGAAATATTTAAAAAATAATTCTACTGCACAGTTTCAGAAAAAATAGAAATATAAGACTGAATGTTAGGACATTGAATGATCAAGTGTATAGAGGTGAATTTTAGCATGTAATAATAGAATGCTATGATGGCTAATTTTTGCTACAAGTATGCTGTATTGCTTTTAGCTAATATAAGTTTTCTTGAATGACATAGTAAACACTTCCATGACACAGATAGAATGAACACTACAGCTTTCTAAAAGATTTTATTTTAGTGAAACTTGGGCTAGAGGCATGGTTCTCAAATTCAGTACAAAAGGTTATAACAAAGAAACACACACACACACACACACACACGTACATAAGTACATTTTTCTTTTACCTTTTATTTTTTTATTTTGTGTGGGATATTTTACCTGTATGTATATCTGTGTACCATGTGTCTACAGAGCTCACAGAGTCCAGAAAGGAATGTGAGACCCTATAGAGCTGAAGTTACAGACTTCTGTGAGCTACCATGTGGGAGCTAGCAAGTGAACCTAGGTCCTCTAGAAGAGTGGACAATGTTTTTAAGCGCTGAACCATCCTACCAAGCCCAAAACTATTTTCTTAAGATAAAAACATGTGAGAGCATTATTGATTAGTCCTAGAATAGGTCTAAACATTCTGTGTCACAATAAAAAATGATGTCAGTTTAAGGGAACTTTAAAGTGAACCATAGGCATTAAATAAGACTTAAGCCAGGGCCAACGTTTTAATTTAGGGTAAGAAAATGCATAAAGAATTCAAAGAATGAATCTTGATAATTAAATGAGATTTTCTTGGACATAAATATTTTTAAGTGTCCTAAACATAAGCTATATATGAAAAATGAGAATGTAAAAGTGGCCAAAATCATGTAGAACTAATAGGTTAAATATTGTACCACAGCACATAGGAAGGAGACAGAGAATGATAGGTTGTATGAGATTGGCCTTCACTGACCTCCATCATGAGGCAGGGCTTGCCAGGCAGTTTCTCCTTTTTCCATGGAGAAGGTGCTCACAGCAGAGCATGATCTTGGTCATGAGAAATTATGTAAGGTAGGATAGTGGTAAACTAGATTTTCATAAAGGCAGGAAATCCTCTCACTGTTTGTTGCATAATAAATGGAAAAGGGTGGTTTACATGCTAGATTCTCACAGATACATTGTGGCAGAATTTTGGGGCTGAAATTTTTATTGATATTTTGATAAATATCTGTGTAACTGAAATTTTCCTGGTCCTGCCATGCCCCCGTGGCCCTGCAGCCACTTGGACCCAAGTAAACACACAGAGGCTTATATTAATTAAAACTGTTCAGCCATTAGTTCAGGCTTATTACTGACTAGCTCTTACACTTAAATTAACCCATAATTCTTATTTATGTTTAGCCATGTGGCTTGGTACCTTTTCTCAGTTCTGCCTTCACATCTTGCTTCCTCTGTGTCTGGCTGGCATCTCCTGACTCAGCCTTCCTCTTCCCAGAATTCTCCTTGTCTGTTCATCCTGCCTATACTTCCTGCCTGGCTACTGGCCAATCATCATTTTATTCATCAACCAATGGGAGCAACACATTTACAGCATGCAGAGCACCGTCACCTGTCACCTATCATATCTGCCTCATAATTTAGGTAATCTTTAAGAGACTTAGAGACACCTTATATCTTATATCTACACTATATCTGTAGATTCTGATATAGTGGCAGCTTGTTCCAAGGGATTAGGTTCATAGATATTTCTGTAACTGGAGGTAAGGACAGAACAATAAGTACAAATTCTTCATTTTAAATTGTATTTTCTTACAAAAATTAAGATGCAAATCTATTTTAAGCCTTCCTGTCCATGGTTAATAAACAATTTAAGAATAATCTGGCCAAGAAATAGTTGGCCCTCAAGAGTATTCATGAACATAATTATTTGAAATACAAGAGATCAAAATAAGACTATCATTAGTGATTCTCATTTGTACTAAACAATAAGCTATGTAAAGCATAGTAGGTCTTTACAGTAAAAGACACAGTGTATATATCTGATGATTTTAAAGTAGATTATTTTAATTGCATTAATAATTATCATTTATTTCCTCTTGTGTCAAGGAACTATATTTTGTACAGATGCTTAACAGAGTGCCTGCTACAGTGCCAGGATTCCATAATTGATTCATTGTGCTTGACTCTGAAAATGCCCAAGAAGGAACAGGGATATTCAGATAATAAGGCTCTGCCAGATGGAAGCTGAAGCTGAGATTTGCAGTAGATATAATGGAGCAGAGAATTTGTGCCAAAACAGAAGAACAAAACCAGTGTTGAGAGCCACTTGGGAAGCCAAAGTTCAGTAAACCAGACAGAGAGCTTGGGCCATTGCCAGACAGAGTATCCAGAAACCACAAGCAACTTGTGGGATCAGAAACTTATGAACCAGGGAGATAGATGCAAGTACAACCTAAGTAAACAACAGGGGATTGAAGCATTGCCAAGAACAGTCTTCCTTTCCTGGTTGTTTTTACAGGTAAACATGGTGTGCTACATGCATCTGACAAACAGGTTTAAGTGGACAGCAACAGAATGCAACCTTTTGGAGTCAATATTGAGTTAATCTTTGAAGCTGAGTCTTCAGGAATTCTTTGGTCAACTGGGCAAGTTTTTTTTTAAAATACCTGAATTTCCTTGTGATAGTACAGAGTTTCTGATGCCATGTAAACACTAAAGTTCCTTCCCATGGCTGCAATTTCCTGACTTGTTTATCCTGACCCTAAACAGTGATCCTGCTATAGCCTCTGACTCAATCCCTCCATTGTCATATTACCATTCCAGAAAAGAAGATGGTACATGCTTCCTAATGTCAACATGGCAAGCCACTCTAGACCAACCTTCTTACCTGCGTGCCTTTGATTCAGTGTCAGGTGAATGATGTGCTGAGTGAGACTGGAGTCTTGTTAGTTCCATACAATGCTTGAAGAACTTAAGGTGCTTGAAGGATGAGACACGTTGACTGGCCTAAAATAATCAGTGCCCACCTTAGCAGTTGACTGTGGGATCAATCCAATTCAAACTACTTGTTTAGAGCATTGTAGTATTTTGGAAGAGAGTGCAGAATGGATTCTGCTGAGAAATCAAGTTTATGCTAAATATGTAGGAAGTTCAATATAATTAACCTGTCTATTAATTGGAACATAAATAAAATATATGCAGTATATCAAGGGTGAATTTCCAAGATGCTCAATGGTCTTAACTTGTAAAGTAGATACTTTCATGCACACAGATGTTTATTGCTGCATTATTCTCCAAGCTAGGAAATAGAATCAATCTAGATTTATATCAAGAGATGATTGGATAGAGGAAATATAATGACTATACTCAATGTAATCTGTGCTGCCAGAAAGAAAAAATGAAATTATAGTATTTTTTAGGAAAAATAGAACTAGAAAATATTTTATTCAATGAAGAAACTGAAACTCACAAATATGATTTCTGCAGCGTTTCCTTTCATGTGCAGATCCCAGATTTTAATTTTTAAAACTGTGTGGGGTGGAATATAGATCATAAAATTAGAAATAGTCCATGATAAGGGAAAAGAGCTTTTGAAAGAGAAGGGAAAGGGTGAAAATGGATTGTCACCACATCATTCTGTGTGGTACCAGAATACAATAATGACATGAAAACAGAATAGGGACACTGAGTGGGATAAGTAGTATGTATAGTATGGCTAAACCCTCAAAAACATAATGTCAAGGTGACATAACATTCAACCACTCTGTAGAAGTTAGTGCTGATACAATTTTTATGCTCTAGATTCCAAAAAAAGAAAGAAACACAAGACAAAAAGAATAGCTGGTGCTATGCCTTGGAAGGTAAAAGCTTTTCTCACCTCAGTGGTTGTCCTGAGTTCAGTGCATAGGACCCAGTTGGTCAAATGAGAACACCAACTTCCTAGAAATTGTCTTCTGAGTTCCACATGTGGGACACGATTGTGCACATGTATGCAAATGTACACCTGCACACAAACACAAACAGACATGAGAGAGACAGATATTAAATAATGAAATAAAAGTTAAATAAATTAAAAGTGGAGTGAAAGCCTTGGCTACTACATGCATTTCACTCGCACTTACTCACAAGATATAACACAAACCAAAAAGTAAAGGTAAAAATACATTTTATGAGAAATTTTATTAGTTCACTGAAAATTTCAAACAGCATACCATGACCATATTCACTCGAAACCTTCTTAGGTTCACCCACCTTTCCTCCTTACACAACTCGGTATCTTCATTTGCTTTTTGTCACCCCTCAAGGAAGGGATTTGATAGGGACATTCCATTTAAATCTGAGCATCCCATGGTCTTTTATTCTCTGCATGTTAGCTAGTTGTGTGTCTTTGTGTTAACCATCATCTATTGCAAATGGGAGCTTCTCTGATGAGGACTGGGAGATAAATTAATCTATGTGTATAAAGATAAGTCATTAATAATCAGTTTAATGCTATGCCCATTTAATAATGATACTATTAGTTCTTTCTCAGGGCTTATGACCTGTCTAGTTATAGGCTCTTTGCTTAAAGACATATGGGTCAGGTATGGGCTGCATCTTATAGAACAAGCCAACATCCAACCAGAAAGTGATTGGCTACTCCCATGATATTGGATTCACTTGTGCACCAATGCATGGACACATTTTGCCAGGCCAATCATTAATATAGCTCAGAGAGTTCACAGTTGGATAAGATCAATGATTATTTTTCTACCCTGGTTCTGTGCATACCACCTTCCAGCATTATAAGCACTATTGTCAGTTCTATGTTCTGTGACTCAGGCATGTGATGTCTTCAGGAATAAGATCTTACTGTAAAGGTCTAGAGAGTAAGCAATAGCATTTATAATAGCTTGTAGTTTTTAGTAGTCTATGGCATCTCACTGGACAGATATCCAAAATGAAGCAACATATTCCTGGGACTGTGCTTTCTATTTGCTAGCTTGTAGTATCTAGTTGGGGCAGGGTTGTTTGGTTATTGAGTAATTCTACTTTAATTTTATCTATCTATCTATCTATCTATCTATCTATCTATCTATCTATCTATCATCTATCTATCTATATGTCTATAATATATATGTGGATATAGAGAAAGTAGAGAGAAAATTTTAAAATGAACAGAAACGAGGAGCATTCCCATAATTTCTGAAGTGCCAAAATCATCTTGTGTAGTGATCCTACACAATCCTAACTGGTCTTATAAAAATGCAGAGACAGATATTGAGGTAAATCCTGAAAGATCAGAGAGACAAAGGAGTAAGCCATGAAACCACTTACTTCACCAATTCCTCAGCCTGAAAGGGGGTGGAGCTCCTGTCTCTGCCTGCCTTATATTCCTCTCTCTGCCCAGCCATATGGCTTCCTTTTTAACCCCTCCCTAGTACTGGGATTAAAGTACTGAGCCTCCTGACTTCTATGGTTGACTTGTGATCTTCAGGCAAGCTTAATTTGTTAGAGTACAAACAAAATATCACCACAAGCTTGAGTTGTTTAAGTCTGGGGAGTAAAAATTTTATCACATAATATTTATAGACATTGATGTCAATACATGTATTGAAATAGTCACAATTAAAGAAAGACACAAATTCAAGTTTATGGCATCTATAGTGTGAGGGTCTGTGAAATTGCTCAGCAGGTAAAATGTGCTTTGCACACAAGCCCAATGGCCCATGTTCAATCCCAGGAAAGTCTCATGGAAGGAGAAAATTGATTCCTGGAAAGTTGTTATCAAATCTCCACAGGTACACACACCACCACCACCACCACTAATAATAATAAATACTTTAAATGCATTGAAGTGTTGAACATGAGTAGCATCTCTACAGTCTCCACTACAGAGAATTTGCATATAGAAATTATAAACACCTGTCTTACTTCACAGTTACCTGTTGAAGTTAACACTCGACTTCATTCAACAGACCTTTGAATAAGTATTTGTAGAGGACCTATTGTGTGCCTTGCACTTTCTTTACCCAGGTGATAATAAGGTGACTTGTAACGCATATCCCTCAGAGGCATTCTAGTGTAATGCCAAGGCAGAACCCTGCAGCAAGTTTTCCATAGTTGCCTCTTACCTCCACTGTTTCTACTCCTTTCTCTTGATAGTCACACATTGCTTAGCTTCTACTGGTCCAAAAGTTTATTATTCAACATCTTTTGTAAAAGCCCTCCATATTCAAAATTTTTTCAATTGTTGAAAAGTAATTATATATATATATATATAAAAGATATATATATATATATATATATATATATATATATATATATATATATATATCTTTTAGTCCCTGAAGTGTCATACAGCCCTTAAAATCAAGTAAATAATATACCCACAGTAACACATGAGAATAAAAATGCCGGCAGCCTCATGAATGCTTAGTTGTGTTCTACTGTAAAATATATTCAACTTACATCAATTTTTATCATCAGCTGTATCATATGAATAAACAAATGAAACAAAACTGTCCACAGCATCCCAACTCTAGTCCCAACTCTAGACAAAGAAAACTATAGACAACTAATGACAGTAAGGGAGAGGAAGAATTAGCCTCTCCCAAGAATGAGCCCTCTTATTGGTTGTTTAATACCAAGTGGCTAGTCCTGAAATTATATACACACAAACAACAAAATTAACAATAATAATCAAAAAGCTAGGTGTGGTGGCACATACCTTAATCACAGAGCTTGGGAGGCAGATGCAGGCAGATCTCTGTGAGTTCGAGGCCAGCTTGGTCTACTTAGTGAGTAAAAAAAAATCCATGGATTCTCACTTTTTATATCAAAAGTGTTGACACGAAATTGTTTAGTATACTTATAAAAATTATTGAGATTCATTCAGACTGTAAGAATATGTTACTTTGGGACTTAATAGTTAACTAGTCAAAAGACAATCATTATTCTTTGTAGTTTTCAAAAGTGTCAACAAAGTTTTTGTGAGACTCAAAAACAATTTTTTGTTGCTGCTCTGTTTTCTACTTTTCTGAGACAGCATCTCATTATGGAGATCTAACTGGCCTCAAATTTGTAATTCTCTTGTCTCATTCTTACATGTACTATAATTCCAGGCATGAACAACCATGTCTGGCTCAAATGTTTTTACATGGAACTCTTAGGTACAGAGTCTCTTGAGAAGTGTGTTCTGTGTCCATGAACATCCTTTAAGACATGCATGTCAGTGTTATAATCAGTCTATAGCCCACCTTTTCATAGCTTCTGTTTTTGCAGTTTAGAATCCATAACTGATTATATTAATTTAACGAAGAATGGGCATAGCTCCCTAGAAAGTGCTGGTAAAAATTGCAAAATGACAAGAAAATGGTGTGGGGATTTAGGAGAGACTCTAATGGAGGGAGCCCTCTCTAGAGCCCTGGATTCACAGCAACATACACAAAAAGCTTGTTTGCTTCTTTGATTATTTAAAGCATACATCGTATAATTTGAAGTTTTTATAATTCATCTGGGACCAAACTACTGCCTACTAACTAACATACACTATTATTATTCAGCAACTTGGGTCTTTTGAGTTTAAAGAACCACTGGACTGGAGAGAGAGCACAGTCTGCAAAATTCTTGCCTTGCAAGCATGAGTACCTGAGTTTGATCTGCAGCCTTCTCGTCAAAAGCAAGGCACCACTGTGCACACCTATAACCCAAGCACTGGGAAGGTAGAGACTAGTGATTCTGGATCCCCTTAGCTAGCCAGCCTAGCCTAATCGGTGATCTCCATGCCATTGAGAAGGCCTGTTTCATATAAAGTAAAATGAAGTACTGAGGAGCAGCAAGTGAGGTCATCCTCAAGTCTTCACATTCAAGTGCACACATGTGCACATGCATTTACAACTGCATGTGCATCTGCGTGCACACACACACACATGCATTTAAAAATAATAAGGATCGACCTTCTTTTCTCTCTCCTGTGAAAATGGCATTCATGTGGACTACACTGTAAATTTACTAGCTACTACAGTGATTACATACAAAAGAGGAAACCCCACAGGCAGTGATGAAATTGTGCTGAATGGGTAAAGGAGTCACAAGCAAGGAAAAGATGTGACTATACCAATGTTCACAATTTTGTGAGGATTCAGCCTATTTTACCTGGAGGAATGTCACTGTTAGGCAGACTTCAGAAACATGATTCAAAGAAGAAAAAATGTATTTGTTCTAAGGGAAAAGGAATTCTGAGACCCAAGTTGTAAACTAAAGAAAAACATCCCACTTTAGAAATCGGGTGAGTATCACATTGTATAGTTTATTCCAGGACTCTCCATAAACTTCATTGTTCATTATCAGATATTGGAACAGTTTCTTCTGCATGTGATTCTAATTACATACATGAGACTGCTTCCCTACAGCTTCATCAGTGTTTTGTCTACTGAACATTGTCTTCCCAGAAACAAACCTTACTTGCTTCGGTGGGAGAAAAAGGCATACACACATTTAGGAGTTAAAATCACCATTTTAATATTAAGGTTTTATCTGCCGTATAATAGGTAAACTACTGTGAAGTGGTTGCCTGCTTAACGTTATATCTGCTTTGATTTTTGGCAGTTTAGTTAATTCAAATAAAATTTGTGAAGTTAGGTACTTTCAAGGAAGGGAACGGGGGAACCCAATTTAACCCAGAGTGTCTCTTTTATTCTTCTGGTTTTCATTTGAAGTGCCCTATCAGCTTGAACTGACCAACTTCAGTCATTTTCACCCTTTTATTTTTTTTCTCTAATGTAAACTGAAATTCCCTGCTGCTCCTGTTATTTTAATGTTTAGCATCATTTAATGAGCAGGTATCATTAAACTTAAAAGGTCTTTTTCTGTGTGTTTCTGATTAGTTATTGAAGGAACCAAAGGATTTCTTTTAATATATTTTGATGTTGGCCCATTTTATATTTAAGTGCTTTTAGATGAAGTAGGGAATAGTATTTGTTAAAATGGGGTGATACTATTAAGTGAGTATTGGTCTACTATTGAGATATAGAATATAAATTATTTACAAGTGTCCTAAAGGATATTTTACATTATGAACTTATGTATAAAGATTTAAAAATAATTTACTATAATTTCATTGTTTGATATATATATATATACATACATATATATATATAGAGAGAGAGAGAGACAGAGACAGAGACAGAGAGACAGAGACAGAGAGACAGAGAGAGAGAGACAGAGAGAGGGGGGAGGATTTAACATTAAGGTCCATGTATATGATCTCTAGTTTAAAAGCAACAGAAACAAAACTTCATTTTATTAAAGAATTTCACACTACACCTAATTGCAGCTTTTCAATTACAGTAAGTAATAAACTAACAGCTGGGAAAAGAAATAGAAACATCTAACTAACCCTCAGACACTTTTTATTTTTATATCCATGCACACTGTACCTGGCATTGCTAATATTTTATTAGTTCTAATTTTGCATTTAGGAAGAAAGGGGTATCTCTGAGCTAAATAGCATGGAGCCAAAATAATGAGGCTAGAATGCAAGCAAAGGTCAGATAATGTGTAATAAGTTGCAGATGGCATTGCATGACATTAGCATTCTTGCAGGTAAAAGATGTAAGAGTGCTGCCTACTGGTAGGAAGCAGTAGTGTCCAAAGTGTGTGTGACATTAGACATAGCAGTTAACCAAAATGTTACTTTCTATGCATATTGCTGTTGCTGTTAGCTGTAAATCTGGTACCTGCATAATACTCTCTCTAGTAGAAATAATATCATACTGATTGCAAATGTTTTATGAGAGAAAAGTTCCTGATAGGAGTTTCCTGGGTTTTAAAAATTTGCACAGAACTCTCTTGTGCTTTCTTTCTTTTTTTTTTTTTAATCAAGTGATACCTCTTAAATTTGTCAACCATCTAGTCGTTCTACAATTATACTGACTTTTTATTTATTTGGGTGGTCAACGTTTCCTGCATATACTCATTTGAAAATAGAATCTTTTCTAAGAGGAATAGCTGCTAGTTTTAGTAACAGACAGGTGGATGTCCACTCAGACCAGAAAGAGTATTCTGCACGCAGCAATAAATATAAATCTAATTAGAAAAAAATGAAATCTGATTTCTTCTAAAGCTGTTATGTGAAAGATGAAGCAAATTTAAAATTAAGTGTGCTAATATGTGCCATTTACTTCTCTGTGTTTCCACTTTAAAGAAAGTTTAGATTGTTTTCTTCCTGTCCTACCAAAAGAAATGCTAAACTTTCGTTGGCCCATGTTTCACAAAAACACCACCAATTTTGTTATATTCTTGAAAAGGTTACAATTAAAATTAATTTACCTAAAATTTCAGTTTTATGTTTAATATTTACTGAGCAGTACTGATTTATGCATAATATGATGGATTTACTTAGATGAGAGAATATCTCTTTTTAGTTTTAAATCTGAATGTTTGTACATATTTTAGCTTTCTCTCCAGATACACATGCCACAGGACCTTTTAAAACTCCACACACTTTTAAATACTTGTTTGAAGATGAGGAAACTGCTTTGTCCCCCTATAATGTTGTCAGAAGGGGGAAACAAGCAGGATAAAGAGGAAATGAAGAAATAAGGAGAGATGAAAGGGAATACATAGCTTGGCAACAGGTGAAAAGGAAAGATGTAGATTATGACACATACTCTATATTAAAGGAAGGTGAAGTGTGAAAACTAAATGTCTGTGAAGCTGCTATTTTTTTACTGAAACCATTTTCATGTGCAAAGTACTTTAGTGAATAAATAGTAAATAAGACTTTCTCAGAAGTTTTAGTGATATGTAGAAGATAAATGAATTAGAACTTTAATTTGTTTTACTAGTATATAATCCCAATATCAGGACATCCTGGAAGCCTTTCAATACCATAGAAAGTTGTGGTGTGGGTCCTATACTGAAATGTAGTACATTCGTTTGGTGTTCTGTTACCTACATAGCAGCAGCTGGGCCAACACCCAGGGCTAAGAGTTGTCTGTGCTGTGGTCTGTACCACATTCAGGTGCGAAACCTAAAACACTGGGAAATCGTTTGCAAAAGGGGGACAAGGAAAAGACTTCACGCAGTAAGATGTGCTAGATGACAAACATTAAATCCCCTGAACGTTATGAATAACCATGTATTCATAGTTCTTCAGCAGAAAACAGGAAATATTACATTGATTGGGCAAATATTTTTTTCCAATGTATCCATTCTTATGTCTATGCCTAGGCAAATATTAAAACTATCGAGTTTTTACTAGGTTTATGGATGTATGTATGGTCTGTCACCAGAAGATATTGGTGGGTTTTTAGGGCTTAGTGGCTGAGCTAGGATATGCTTACTAATGACTGTTAAAGCTAGAGAAAGCCTAATGGCCAGCACTTAGGTTCATTTGGTAAAGGTGGGCTTTTGACTTCTGTTTTAGTCTCATTGCATCACAGTCATAGCTTACTAATGTGGTATTTAACTTCTGACATATTTTTAAAAATCTGCTCTAAGTATATGCTAAAATATATAAGCCTTCAATTATTATACTATTATATCTTGTTTCAATTTCATAAAAATAAAGTGTGAAACTATTAAATTTGTGTTTTATTTATAAAATGATTAATTTGAAATGCCTTAGTTACATGATTTTGAACATCTACACTCACATCTAGAATTTTTGTTATTTTAATTTTTGTTGATTTTTTTAGAAGCTACATACTCATAGTAAATGTCTAAGATCTGAATAGACAGGAATAGCACAGTATAAAATGGTCCTTAGGTTTTTGAAAGCTATACAAGATGTAGTTTTCTGCTATACATTTAAAACTTGAAAGTTAAAATAGGATTTGAATCTGGCACTCAATAGGAAGCCATATTCCTGCATGTGAGCCCACAGAATATGATAGAGTGACTTTATCACTTTTTTTTTTCATATCCTTGGTAATGTCATCTCTGAGGAAACTCACTTGTTAGTAAGGGTTAAAATTGGTAAGGGAAAAGCAAGCTGGTGTTCCTGTGTAATTTACTTAGCATTCATTTGTTATTTTCTTCTTCCTTGCCTATTAGTGACCTCAGATTCTTATTTGTTGGAGTTCTGGAGCTCTGTCCTTGCTTGTAAATGAAAGAGTGTTTAGAGCTAAAAGCTTAGCTATTTATTAATATTAGAAAATAAGATATCTGTTATTTGCTTGTTTACAATTTGCTTAATTTAAAAGTACTTTTATTAACTCTTTGAGAATTTCATGCAGTGTATTTTGATTATATTCATCCTAATCTACCATTACCTCATCCCAGGATCTTCCCCCACTAGCCTATCCCCAAATTTCCTGTGCTCTTTTCTGTTAAATAATAGTTCCATCTGTTTGTGCTGGTCATATGCTTCTGGATGAGGGACCATCCACTGTAGTGTGGATGACCTACCAGGAGCCTTAACATTTATTTTATTATTTTTTAATAGTGCTGGCTATCCAACCCAGCATCTTACACATGTTAAGCAGACACTCGACTAAGGAGCCGACTCCCTAAGACCATGTTTGCTGTTTTTACTTAAACTTTCTGGCCATAGAGATATGTTTAGATTTCCCATCCATAGTTTTTACTCACAAATTTTAACACCTTAAATGATTATAAAAACAATTAAAGTATTACAACTTGTTTAATAAACTACAAAATTTAATTAAGCACCTATTCCGTCTTGATTTTTATGAAGTGATCCTTAATGCAAATTGGCTGACTTCTTGTCACACAGTCACAGTTGGATGTGATTCCTTGCTTCTCTCAGACACAGGGTTAAGTGTACACAATGCAAAGAGCACATAAGCAGAGCTCAGCTGCAGATCCTCACAGTTCTCAGGATCATATTTGTGTCTTCTTGAACTTCTCCAAAAGATGAACGTAGTTTTTGTCTTATCTTCTAAGAACTTCATAAAAATGTTATTTTTAGTGAAGTATTAACTCAAATGATTTTAATACACACTTGTCTCCCCTTTTATCTTCATATGAATATCTTCATATGAATATATGAATACGACTCTTGGGTACCGTTCAAATAATTATTAAGTGGTCCCGCCACTCTGGGAAAATTATCTGAATTTGTCTGCCTCAGTTTCTCCCTTTGTAAAATGGGAGAGTTAGTAGTCTAATCACTCTTTAATCATTAGCATTGTTTTCTAGTTGATTTTAATTTCCTCTAGTCACCCCTCTTCATAATTTCCTCATGTAATTCGATCCAAATTAACTTACCCGAAACACTTACCATTCTTCAATCTGGATGATGATAAGTACCTATGGGAAACATTTTGGATGCTTCTGACACCTCTACTCTAGGGCTAGCTTAACCTGCTATGTTCCACTACTGAGTGAGTCAATTACTATTGCTTTGAAACATAAGCTTGTCTCATGTGGATAGAGCACTACTGTGTCTTTAATTCTGTCTTTAATAACATCAGGAGCTATGTCACCTTTTATAAAGCAGTGCCTAGTGTTAGGAGGCCAGTTTTCATTCTGGAATCTTATCCATGTAGACTTTGACCTCCTGCCTGTGATCTTTGCTGGCCAGAAACTGTACTCCACGGCATTGCACTTGCTCAGCATGCTCAACATACTTTAGCTTGTATTCTTCGTGTGTCTAGATACATAGCTGCATTTCTTAGTTTGCCATTGTAATGGTTGATCTTCCAATGTGTTTTAGTAAGATTTCCTCCCCATAAAGCCAAACATAGTCCTCCATTCACAGGACATGTGAGGAAGGCACTGAAGCATAACAAAAAGAACTCAGGCGTTTGAACAGAAATAAGAAAGTTGAATCTGAAAATTAACTTTCATCTGTAAAGACAGCAATTTTTAAACTGCTTCTCAAGGTTCCTGCAAAGATCGAAAGTATTGCATTGACAAGCATCCATATTATGTCTGGATATATTAAATGCTCTGTAAATATTTCTCTTGTTTTCTATGATAAAACATTTCTACTGTCTACATATGAAACATGGCAGGGCATGTGAGCCTGACCACTGAAGACATGCTAGGGGTCTTGTCTTTCAAATAACATGAAGCATCTGTCATGTTGGGAAAAATAATACAGCTGACTTTGGAGAAGATGCCTTGGCTGTGTTTAGAAAATAGACAGGTAGTTTCCAATCTGCATGTGTTGACCGAGTTGGCTCTGAAATCTCTCTTGAAATAGTGAAGTGCCACAATGAAGGAGGTGGATCGTAGCTGAAAGTGGCCCTATCCAAAGGCAAAGCTCTTGCCACTTGGCTGTATTACAAAATTATTTTATG